>NW_012116121.1:2972623-3066429 GCF_000951035.1 Colobus angolensis palliatus | reverse complement strand
TTCCCTTCCCTTCCCTTCCCTTCCCTTCCCTTCCCTTCCTCTCCTTTCTTTCCTTCCTTCTTGTTTTATGGAGTTTCATTCTTATTGTCCAGGCTGGAGTGCAGTGGCATGATCTCTGCTCACTGCAACCTCTGCCTTCTGCCCCCCAGGTTCCAGTGATTTTCCTGCCTCAGCCTCCTGAGTAGCTGAGATTACAGGCATGTGCCACCACACCCGGCTAATTTTGTATTTTTAGTAGAGATAGGGTTTCTCTATGTTGATCAGGCTGGTCTCGAACTCCCGACCTCAGGTGATGCGCCCACCTCAGCCTCCCAAAGTACTGGGATTACAGGCGTGAGCTACGCCCAGTGGGATTTGGAATTTCTAAAGCACTCGGTTTGATTGCAGAGAGCAGGTGAATTGCCAAGACCTGCCTGGGGCCAGGGAGTGCAGCAGCAGGTGTGTGTGGCTGGCCAGCCTGTAGGACCAGGAGGAGACTTGAGGATGGGGTCATGAATGCTCCACCGCATGGCGGACTGGTGAGCTCAGGTCTGCCTGTTCTTGGTGTGAACAACTCACAAGAAGACCTGCCTAGAGGAATTTAAGGGACCAACCATACCAAAGAGAATACAAATGGCACAGAGCAGTAGGCATCATGGCATGAGGTACCAGAACTGTGCAAGGATTACACAAGCATTAAAAATGCAGAATGGATTGCAAGAAAAGTGCCATTTATTTTCTGAGTAGTCAGAGGAAAGTGTGTACGTAAAGATGTCGTGAGAAGCATAGCGACGATGAACTGAAATGTTAAGAGTAACAACACAGGAGAGATCAGCAACCGCAGAGATGGGAGACCCACAGGAGAAAGGCCCGAGAACTCTGAGCCAGCACCAGCATGATTCCAGAGAATTCCAGTGAGGGAAGGTGGGGCCAGGGCCGGTAAGTACAAAGGGGAAACCCAGAAACTCGTAACAAGAAAATCGGGCATCTACCCACCTCTGTTTCAAACAAGACATCAACACTTTAATTGAAGAGGATCGTGTAAGCTGAACCCCTCAAAAAAAAAAAAAAAAAGAGCAATAAAAATAAAAAGAAACCCTTATAATATATATCAACGAGATATATGTGTATATAAGAATTATTCATTAAATAAGTTTATGGATCATTGGTAGATCATTTATAATCAGTTTCTTTGTTTTCAAATTTCATTAAGAAACCTCAGTCAGGAACAGAAAAGGTAGAACAATATAAATCATATGTAGTCGTGTTACTCTTAAATTTACCAAATTCTGGACATTTGAATTAATAATTAGGTGAGGATTAGCCTTGTTAGCTTTATTAATCCTGAGCCCTAAGCCACCAGGTATCCAACTGAAGCTAAAACAGGGCATGATCCTAATGAGCCCTTAGTGAATTTCACATTCACTAAAAGAAGGGAAGAATGTTGTGTTAAGGAATTCTTAGGATCACTTTGTTTGTTTAAGAAGGATGCTCTAATTGGTAAGTGGGTCTTTCTAATAAATTTTAAGCACTAAACATGCCCACAAGCATGAGTTAGAATATAAAAGTGGAATAATTAGATTTTATAAAAATTAAAACTTGTGGTTTTCAGAAGACCCTGTTAAGAGAATGAAAAGACAAATCACACTGTAAGAAAATATCTTCCAAACACATGTCTGATAAGAGATTTGTATATGGACTACATAGAAAACACTCACAACTCAATAATAAAAGAAACACTTCAATAAAATACACAGCCAAATGATTTGAAAGCACTTTCACCAGACAAGCTATATTGGTGATAAATTAGCATGCAAAAGGATGCTAGTCATTAGGAAAGCACAAATGAGGATCACAATGAGGTACCAGTGCACACCTGTTAAAATTGCTGACAAAACAAAACAGAACCAAAACAACAATACCGTGTGGTGGTGAAGACGTGGAGCCACCAGAACTCTCATACATGGCTGCAGGGAATGCAAAATGGCATAGCAACTTTGGAAAACAATTTAACAGATTCTTCTAAAATGAAAGATGCACTTATTATATAACTCACAATCCCAGTCCTTGGTATTTAAGAGAAATGGAAGTATCTATTAATACAAACCCCTGTCCATGTTGAGTTTTAGGGGCAGAATACTCACTAGGAGTTGCACTTTGGGCAGTGAATGTACAGGGTTTACATAAATGTGCAGATTGCTTTATTCATAATTGCTAAAATTTAAAAGCAAACCAGATATCCATCAAATTAATAACTGCAGAATCTTTATACTATGGAATACTATTTAAAAAATGAATAAACAACTGATTAAACAATACGTGGATGACTCTCAAATGGGCTACTCTAAGTGAGAGAAGACAAAAGCTACACACTCTATGATTCCCTTTATTTCAGACTTTGAAAAAGACAAAACCAGAGGGACATAAAATCGATCAGTGGCTGCTAGGGACTTTGGTGGATGGAACAGGGTGGGAGATTAGCCACAAAGGGATATAACAGGGATGATAGAATGTTCTCCATCTTGATTCTGGCGGTAGTTCCATGACAATCTGTGTTTATCAAAGTTGATAATTGTCAAATGATGCCTCTGTAAACCTGATTTCAAATCTGAAACAAAAGGAAATAATGAAGTCTCTTAATTTACCTTAGGAATTTCTGTTAACTCCACTATTTTCTTATGGTTAAGAAATGGGCTAATTTTGTGATAAGTTTATGCAGTTTCCCCCAAACTACATCTCCTCCTTTCAGGAGTGTGTTTCCTATTACCAATAAAACAAGAGTCAACTCACTAAATGACTTCCATTAGAAGGTTTCCATTCCTGTAAATCTCCAGGGATATTTTCACCATTACTTCGCAAATTAAAATAATGAAGTGGATGTAATGACTTTGAAAAGACAGAAGCCTTAAATAACTGAAAATTTGATAATACTGAAGAATCTGGAAAGCCTAAAGCATTGCAATTTGTAAGTGTATTGCCTTTTTTCTTTTTTTAATCATTAAGTTTTCAAGTTTTAACACAATTTAATTCTGTAATCATTTCTGGAGTTTACCTTTATTTATAAACTACTTTTAAAACTGTAAAAACAAATGGACCTATGTATAGCATTTTGCAGGCTACAAAGTGTTTTTATACTCATTATTCATTTGATTTTCTCCAACATCTCCTATGGTGAGTCTAGAGTCTTCTAACAAGAAGCAAGAGTGCAAGCATATTAAGACTTTCCCCAATTAACAAGTAGCAGGGCAAATATTCAAATCCAGATTCTTCAATAGCAAATCCCAAGCACCTGCTGCTTTCTTTTCTTTTTTTTTTGGACAGAGTCTCACTCTGTCACCAGGCTGGAGTGCAGGGGTGTGATCTCAACTCATTGCAACCTCCAACTCCCTGGTTTATATGATTCTCCTGCCTCAGCCTCCCAAGTAGCTGGGATTACAGGCACACAACACCATGCCCAACTAATTGTTGTATTTTTAGTAGAGATGGGGTTTCACCATGTGGGTCAGGATGGTCTTGATCTCCTGCCCTCGTGATCTGCCTGCCTCAGCCTCCCAAAGTGCTGGGATTACAGGCGTGAGCTACCGTGCCCAGCCTCCAAGCACCTGCTCTTTAATATCTCTAGCCAAGGTTTTGTCTTGAGTACAGACTATCATTGTACAAGGTCTGAGGGGAATAAAAATGTTCCTTACCCCAAATTATTTTGCATGGTAATTGCCATTTAGAGACATCTTTCCCTTAGGTAGGCAAATTGAAGATCCATCCCACTTAAACGTAGAGCTTAACTGAAGTTTAGATGTCCGAGTAGAGGTATAATGAAAGGTTGGTAATTAGCTGAGTGAACAAAAGCAAAACCCATATATCTCTCATTTTCGTAGAGGTCATCGTGCCACAAAGCATTCATTGTTGCCATCATGTGTATCACCAAAAACTGTTACTGCCATTAGAAGAAGGAGAAAAAAATCAAATAACCCAAGGCACTTTGTCCAGCTCTTTCAACAGAAGAGCTTTATAATACAGAGCAGCTATTATGCCCTTTCAGTTTCACTGCATTGCTTTTATAAATAGGATGTGCTCCTCTATGAAATAGGATAAAGGCAATATCCTGTATGGGCCTTTGTGAAGTCAGGTTTATAGAAAGTAGTCAGGGAGGCAGGAAAGACCCTTTCTGCGGTCTCTGAGTCCTGCCTGCCAAGGCCGGTGGTCACTCAACGCTAGGCACCTGTGTGTGGGATACCACCTGTGTGTGGGATACCATGGGTGGTGGCCATGACTGTCCCCAAGAAGGAATGGAGAAAAAAAAGAATCCAACCCAGAGTGAACAGTGCTTTGACTTCAGATCAGATGAGTGACCATCAATGATTCTCCAGCTCATATGTGGGCCACTGAATTTTCTGCATCTTCCTGTCTCACTTTCTGGCTGGTCTGCAGATCAACCTTCCATCTTTCTGTCTGTTTCTCTGTCCCTCCCTCTCCCTTTCTTTCTCCTTCTCTCCCCCAACCCTTTGTCTGTCTGAAGATTAAGCAACCAAAGATGTTTTCTGTACACTCCAGCAGCAAGTACAGTTGGCCTTCTCTCTGGCTGATGTACCATGTGTAACTGTAGGGTTTAATTTTGGTTTGCATTAATCAAACAACAATAAAAGCCATAAAATCCCCTCTAAGAAGCCTTTTAACTTAAAATCCAATGCTAAACACCCAGGGATTTTGCCTATTGTTTTCTCCAATGCCCTGTAAAAGGAATGAGATAGCAAGAGAAAGAAAGAAAAATTGAGCCACTTTTTTTTTTGCATAGAAAGAGAGAAAACATATAATAAATTAAGGGTAGTGGGAGTGAAATAAAGGCCAGAGGTAAACGACGTTTAATTGTGTGAGCTGCTCTCCCCCTTATGGTCCCTGCCAGCTGCTGCGGTTATTGCTACCTTCCTGTTTTAAGATGAAAGCAATGATGGTAGACACGTGCAGACACACAAAAGAGCCTATTTGGACTGGCGTGTCAGCTCATCTTTATCAAATGTTGCACAGGTATATTTTGTTGCCATGCTTCATTACCCCAGAATGGCATGCCTGAAATGTTTGTCTCTTCTATAAACCCAATAGCTTTCCCAGCCAGGCATTGTTTGACAGGCAATAGACGGGTGTTTCTTTTGCAGGCATGGGTTTGTAAAGGCCTGGCAATTAAGGAGAGGGAGAGAGGGAGAGAGGGAGGGAGGGACAGAGAAGAGAGGGAGAAAAGGAAGAGAGAGGGAGAGGGAGAGTGAAAGACAGAGGAGAGAAGGAGAGAAAGAGAGAGGGAGAGAGAGAGGGAGAAGGGGAGAGAGAGAGAGGAAGAGAAAGGAAAGAGAGATATGGGGAGAGAGATAGTGGGGGAGAGAGAGAGGGAAGGAGGGGGAGAGAGGGAGCTGGGGTGAGAGAGAGAGGGGAGAGGAAGAAAGAGTGACAAGATGTAGGGAGAGAGAGAGAGACACCTACTAAAAAAATAGAACGTGTGTAGTGTGTGCATTTTTGATTTTTTTTTGTACATAAAGAAGACATAAAGAGCTGCATAATGAATCTGGATTGTGTTTTAGAAAGGATCATTCCCCCTGTGATTGGAAAGAATCTTTTTCAGACATCCAGGTGGTTGATTTAAAATAGGAAGTTTTGAAAACAATTTCTGTGAAGCATAAAGGGATGAGGCAAGCAGCAGGGAAAAATCTGGAGATGGTAAGTAAGACCATAGTTGCCAGAAGTGGAATTTGGCTTTTTTTACACATAAGACTATTGCATCAAAATTCACCTCTTATCTTCCAGTAGCCTACTGGAAAATCAATATTTTAATCCTGTGTGATATAGATTAAATTCTCGGGAACTAGAATTGGGGAAGCCCTATATTTTATTTTTTCCCCTTAGAGCAACTGTGATAGTGACTTTTTGCAAATCAGAGAAGGAAGCATGAAGATTTGGCCAAGCTAATTATGCATGCAATTTCTTGCCATTCCTCTGGGGATACTATTCCCATTGGATTCCACAAGCTTATCCACAAAATAAGCTTAGCAGTTGCCACGGAAGTAACCGATGGTGGCGTCATTAGGAGCTACCTCATTTGCAGAGGAAGCTTTTTGTTCCGTCTGAGTTTATATTAACACAATGTTCCTGGCAGAACTGTTATTAACCAAGACCTTCATTTGTTATCTAGAAAAGAAGGGACAACAATAATTGACGGGCAATTCCAACATGGGGGTACCAGAAACCACAAAATAGACACAATGATGCACACCATGTATTTTTTTGTAGTTGTTTTGTCTTCTGTAGGAATGATGGGATGTCAGCAGATGTCTAGACAGAAATGTGCAGAATCCCTTCAGATCCGAGGTGACGGAGAGAGTGAGTTTCCAATGCCTGAGCTAAAACCATCAAGGCCATACGGGCGTTGGAATTCAGAATCTTTTTGATTTTAGAAAACCGATGCGGTGCACGTACTGCATCCTAAATCACGCTTCCGGCGGAGTCAGAGGTGGCGTTCTGGTCAAACACCAAATATAGTTGCAGTCAGATGTAGGACTGGTCACTCTAATTGGGATCAATAAAAACTACAAATAAAGAATCTCATGTCAGGAAAGGTTAGGTCAGATTTTGCTGCAAAAAGGGCTAGGAAAAGATTTTCAGTTTTCGAATCTTTTGGAGTTTTGTAATTGCAGATAAGGGATGGCACGTCTGAATGGCTCTTTTCTTCAATAGAGAAACCCTGCTCTGCCATTTCTGTGGGCAGTGGTCTCCCACGGAAGAACTCCTGCCCTCAGTGGAGGAGTCTACCCTCGGGGGCTGAACCCTTTCAGCAGACGAGCACCCCTTTTTTATGTGACCTGATCCCCCAGGACGCGCGAGTCACCCCTCCAGCTCCATAGGAGGGTGAGTTGTGAGGAGATGCTGGGAATATTTTCTGCGGGCTCCGGATGTGGGAAGCTTGTCTCTAGTGCGGCTGTGTTTGGTCCTGGCCTTGCCATGTCACCGGGAGAGAAACTTGAACTCATCCCCTTCTCATATGCATTTGCCACCAACTTGTTTTGTTATTACTCTTTACTGCCACAGACATATATCTCTCCTTCACTCATAAGTGGGGCACCGAGGAGCCATGGACCTGCTAAAACTTCAGCTCTGTCCTCCTCCGGTTTGTACAAATGCAGAAAGGTCACCTAGCTGCTTTCAGCCCCAGTGTTATCATCTATACTTTCTTGAACTATAGCGGTCTTTAGTTGCTTTTTCAACCTGAAAAAAAGGTATGTTGTTAACTTCCTTTTTCAAAAGTTAAAAAGGGCTGATTGTGTGTGTGTGTGCGTGTGCATGCACGTGCATGTTTTTAATTCCCCTACAGTAGAAGAGTAATAATTTTTTGTCTTTTGTGGTCAACTCTGGATAGTGGCCCAGGTTTAAGCTCTGAGCCTATCATTAAAGCTTTGTAAAGGGTTTATTCACTGCCCATCAAAGACATGCCACTCCTGGGTGTCTACCCAGAGGAAAAGAAGTCATTATACGAAAAAGACACTTGCACGCACATGTTTATAGTAGCACAATTCACAATTGCAAAAATATGGAGCTAGCCCAAATGCCCATCAAGCAATGAGTGGATAAAGAAAATGTGGTATATATATATACACATATATATAATACATGTATATATATGTATATCTATATACCATGGAATACTACTCAGCCATTAAAAGGAACAAAATAATGGTATTCACAAGCAACCTGGATGGAATTGGAGACCATTATGCTAAGTGAAGTAACTCAGGAGTGGAAAAGCAGACATTGTATGTTCTCACTCATAAGGGGGAGCTAAGCTATGAGGATGCAAAGGCATAAGGATGATGCAATGGACTTTGGGGACTTGGGGAAAAGGGTGAGAATGGGGTGAGGGATAAAAGACTACACATTGGGTAACAGCGTACACTGCTCAGGTGATGGGTGCACCAAAATCTCAGAAATCACCACTGAAGAACTTACTCATGTAACCGACTATCACCTGTTCCCCCAAAACCTATTCAAACAACTTAATTAAAACAAAAGAGAAATGCACACATCCCAGAACCAGAGACTGCCCAGGCATGCACGCCTGCACACACACACACACACACACCCCTCTCCTGACAGTGCTTCTTTGGGGGAACATAATTAAATTTAGTTTTGTATGAATAACCAACCTTCTCCAGAAGAATGCTTTTTGTGGGCGTGGTTTCCTTGGGTGGTTACTGTAATGATAAATCAGACAATAGTCACCACCAGAAGTGGAATTTGGTTTTCTTTTACACGTAAGATGATCACATCACCCTTGTGAGCTAGAGACAGACACAATGAAAGAAAAAGTGCCTGTGTTTAGTAGAGATAAGTAGTGGGAGATTCAAAAGCTCATCAAAATCAAAATTTTGTTGTTTCTAAATTATTCTTGCTTACAAGAAACAAAGCGAAAAGCTAAGCATTGATCTTAGAATCTTTCTGTCCAGGGGAGTCCCTCATGGAGGACAATGGGGAGGTATCTTGGTTCCTGATCCAGTTCTCCAGCCAGGCGCTCACACTGTCCTTCCTTGGTTTTCGTGCGGATGGCTCAACATCCAGGTGACCCGATCGATCGGTTGATCTCTGACAGTAGGTTGAGACGCCTTCTTTTCATTTGTGATGTCATCCTTCCCTTTCCAGGACGACCTTCTTCTTGTCCCCTCCCCATCCCAGCCACCCCTTCTTCCCTTGTCCAAGAGACGTAGCCTGTGAACTCCAGGGGGGAAGGGGGGAACCCAGTGCTTGCTATTTCCTTCACCAAGCGGAAAAAAGCAACACCTTGGAGTGAATGATCGATATTATTATAAGCGAGGTGTAGCTCAGGGCAGGTGAGCGGCTGTTAATGAGGCGCCCCCCTGCTTTCTGACAGATGCCTGTCATTGCTGCGCGCTCACAGCTTGATGGATGCGGGCCAGGCTGCCCTGCCATCGGAGCCGCTGCCTCCTTTCTCCTGTTTGTCTCTAATCTGCTGACCTGACGATGACCCAGCAGAGGTGGAGCTGAAATTAACATGTCATTTTCTCTAGTTAAATTAAAAAAGGGGGAGGGGGCAGAAGAGAGAGAAAGGAAACATCTGAAACCGAACGAATACAGATAGCTTGGCAGCAAAAATACTAGCCCTGTAGGAAGTCCCTACAGTGTTTCAGGGGAAGGCATTTCTCATAAAGACAAAAGCATGCGCTGATGCTCGCTTGTGTCACCTCATGTCGGACGGGCCCTTCTCCAGAGGCACCTGGGGTTTTCTCTGGGTACTCAAGGAAGTCCACTCACGGGCTCCTCACCAGCTGACACCCTGGTCTGTGGGCCCTGTCTCGTCCACACTGGCTACTTGTCCAACACAGGCGTGTGGAGACGCCTGTTTTCTGCCAGCCATTATTGTGTCTTCACCAAAATCGGTTTTAAATAACATTTTCACATTGTGCACTAAGTTTGAAACATAGCAAACCACAGAATATTGGCACTGGAATTTCGCCATAATTTTATTTTGCTTCTGAGTTTGTCAGTCTCCTGCATGGGAGAACACAGGTTATCTGACTTAAGCAGCTAGTGAGTAACAGGTTAGTAGCAAAGCTGGGTGGAACCGGCTTCTTCCAAATGCTTCCTCCTGAGTTTCTTTGGAAAATAAGCTTGAAGGACCCCCATTCCCAGTCCCAATCAGTCATCCTTTCTCTAGCTTCTACCTTATAAGTGACTGGCTTCTATTTCTAGACATACAACCTTTCCGGGCAGTGAGTTCAGCACAGTAATAATTAGCCGATTTGTGTACCTCGAAAGAAAGAAGAATGTTGTGATTTCATTATTTCTTCAGACATTTTCAAACTTTTTATATCATCTTGATATAGTCTTGACTTGGGAATCTATCTGAAATTGTGAAGGTGTATCGTAGCTTTCCATCTGGGGAGTAACAGTGAATGTGACACTTGATTTTCGTAGGTAAGAAGGTGGCCTGGTTATCCATCAGAAAAGCCTCACAGTCTGTGTAGCCAGGCAGATTACAAGACACATACTCAAAAATGGATCCATGGGCTAAAAACTGTTTAATGAGAAGGGATTAAACAATGCTATGACATTATGAATGGACCTTACTTCTCTCCATATGTAAGAGAAAGATGAAATTAATGGCAAATTATAGTAGGCTTAAGATAATGATATTATATCATCGATCTCTCTCTATAAACTGGTCTATGCATGGAGAGTTATACATTATGTGGTACATTTGAGTGCTGTGCAGTTTTTCAAATCATATCCCTTTGGAGATGAGTATGACTCAAAATGAGCATCGTGAAGTTCAAGTTGTTTAACTCTGACTTGCGATTGGATCTTTTGATCTTGCCTTATAGATATTTTGTACATTCTAAGATAGTTCTGACTCCAAGCAATTTAAAAATTTGCCAGTAAAAGGATTCACTAACGGTATAATGAAGTGATGAATATTTATATAAATTAGTTCATAAATCAGAAAAGTCCATTGTTAGACTTAGTATTCCAAAATTTGGTTCAGAAATGGTTAGGATAATTCTGTAACAAATTGAATAACTGTATTATCCTTAGCGACGCCGTCAAGATTCCTTTTATCTCTGAAAGTCATTTGTGATTGAGACTTCCAATGAGATCAAAGGGGTTCTCATGTGCACCAATTTCAGGAAGCATTTAACAAGTATTTATTGAGTGGCTACTGTGTCCTAGTCATGGTTTATCCATGTGCACATTTTGGTATGTGAAAAATCTACCTGATAAAAGCAATCAAAGACAGATGTCAGCTACATCGAGGAGCTTAAATGTCTTTGTGCTCCAGCTAACGGGCAGTGTGATGTGGTGGAAACTGCTCCGGTAGGAAAAACCTAGCTGTGGGCTTTGTGCTCGTCCCTTCCTTCACCTACGATCTCAGGGTGTTGGCCTGATAATCTGGAAAATCTCTGCCCATATTCTACAATTCTACTTCAGTCCAGAATGCATAATTCCACCACATTATTTGTAATTAATGGGCAACTGTGGGATATTTGTTCCCCTTCTGCATTAGAAAGTGTAATCAAAGGTATGAAAATTCAAATTCGTAGTGAACGTAGGGAATGAGAGTGATACTCACAGAGTCTATAATCTATTTGTGTTTGGGCTGGAAGCTGACTTTTTTTCATTTCTGGGACAAGCCACTTAATCACATTTGAGTTAAAAGCACTGACTGTCCAAGAGAGGACACATTCGGAACAATGCAAGTGCAGGCTATCTTTCCTGACGGCGTGGCCTTGCTTGTTCAGACTGATCCTTGATGCATAGGCTCAGAGGAGAAACCTCAAGATAGGAGAGAATGAATCTGTCAGATCCATTTTTCTTCTTTTTCTTGAGGGTGAATATATTTTTCATGTTTTGAAAGGAGTGTGTGACCACGTTGCGACAAAGTCCTTTTTCCCCTGGAATCATATTTCCATTTTCATTTCTAACAAAGCACATATTTTGAGTCTTGATATCTCATTGGTTCATCTCTCTCTGTCCTAACAATCCCTTTGCATTTCAGACGTTATGCCAAAGAAAGAAACGTGAATGCAGCTCATAATGATGATGGATTACAACGTGCGGAATCGTGGCCAGCGAGTTGGCCAAATTACCCGCACCTGCCATGGTGCTGACTTTGGTCTGAATTATGGAGAACATGAATTTTGGAATCTTTTCTGCTGCTAGGGCAATGAATAAGCTTTGTTAGTAGACTAGAAACATTGTCGGAAACTGATTGTGTAGAATCAGAAATACAGCAAAATGGGGGTTTGGCTAGACGTTGGCTGACATCCAAGAGCTCAGAATTCCTTACAAACCCAGAAGAGGGGTCAGAAAGTCTGTTGCCCGTCCCTGTGTTGGCTCATCCTGAGGGCTCAGGAATCCACTCTGCTGCCTGCACGCCTGGGCCTGGGCTTCTGGAGTCTGCTGGAGAGAATGACCCAGCCCTGCTGAGTGGTACAGCATTTTTGCTCAACTTTCAGGGATACCTGGCAACTTTTTAAAAATCTCCTTGGATAACGATATCTTCATTACTCACCCTGAAACTTTAACCCCTTGCCAATCTATTGAAGCATTGCCACCTTCCCCAGATCAGTCTTTCTACAAATGACTGATCACACAGAGGAAACACTGACGCCTGGAAGTGTGTGCCCCTCAACAACCCACGTCCACTCTCACCTCTTTCTCTTTTCAGTGAAGTGTCTCCATTTCATTTGTGCATGAATCCATTTTCTTCCCACCTTTTTGTGGATCTTTTTCCATTCGTAATACCATCCCCTTTTACTTTTCTTTCTGTTTTCAGTTTCTCATCCTCTCTTGGCTCCTTCCTCCTGGCATTTCGGTTTCCTCAATGTTTTCTCATCCTATGAAAACCCCCACAACCCTGTTAGCCCCATGACCTTTGCTCTCTTTCTCTCCTGTCCTTGACAGTGAACTGTCACTCCTCAGCTCGCTTTCTGCCTCCACCAACCAAACCTGTCAAGGCAATGCTTTCCTCATAAGCAAACACCCAGTCTTCTCTACCCACAGGGCGCATCTGAAGGGTCACACATGCCTGACTTCCTCCAGCTTTCCCTGAGCTCTGCCCTCTGCTCTCTTCCTGCCCTGTCTTCTCATGTTTCTTCTCAGGCATTTAGACCATTCCCCTCTTGCCTGTCCTTGATATGTTGCTGTTCTAGAAGGTATTACGCTTTCTTTCCCTCCCTCCCCGCCTCCCTTCGGCCCTTCTCGGAGGCTTCTCCTTCTTCCTGCTCCCTCCCTGCCCCTCTCTTTTTGTTGTTTCTATTTTTTGAGTGTTATTAAGTTTCAGACTCTGATGACACCTAAATATTGATCTCCGGCTCTGAACACTTTTCTGAAACTCAGATTTCTATAGCCCAATTGTACATAGGACATTCCCACCTTCTTCCTTGCTTGACACACGGATTTAACAAGTACGTGCCGAATGTGCACTGTGTCCACACTGGGATAGGCCCTGGAAAACCGTGGTGCACAATACAGAGTCCCTGACCCCAAGGGTTTCTTATTTGGCAGCTGGGTTTTGACAAGGAAGCGAGAAATTACACAGTCTCCTATGGCCATGATGATGATGGTGACAGGATGTTATGGGAAGAGAAGTATATACAATCCAGGTTAGATTGGAGTGGGAGGGCTAGTTGGGTGAGACTCTCCCTCTGAGAGGATGATATCTGAGCTGAGGATGATATCTGAGCTGAGACTGGAAGGATAAGCCATAGTGTTTGCAAAATCCAGGAAATTCAAGAACTGCTGCAAGCTGTCTGGCACAGTGGCAAGACAGACTTGAGGGAAGGTGGTGCTGGGAGTGAACATGAAACAGGGCAGTGGAACTTTACAAGGGCTGGGGCAGGGGTTATGATATTAGTTAGGGTTCTCTGGTCACCAGCACCAGCAACTGCTTCTTACTAACTTAGCTAAAATGGTATTTGCTGTAAGTATATGGGGAAGCTCACAGGATTAAAGGGAAGACTAAAGAAAGGGAAAGATAAAAACCAGGCAGCTCCAGAGGGTCTTGTAGCAGGAATTATCTGATGGCCCCCGGTGCTTCTGGGTGGAGTGAATGAGTTGATATCCACTAGGTTTCCATTTCTTGTATTTGTTCCATAGATTCCACATTTTAAGAGTGAGAGAGTCTGACTGGCAAAGTTTGCCTCAGCCAAGTGCCTGCCCCTTTGATGTATACAGGCAGTGAGGTTTGGAATCTGGCCAGTGGAGCCTGGAGGAGATGCCTGAGCTTCCACAGCAAAAGAGCAGGTGCCTGGATTAATGTCCTACCCCAAATGCACACAATGTAGTGAGGAATTCCCTAAAAGGAAATTAGGGTGCTTCAAGAAACAGGAATAGATACAGGGGGGCTCACACATTTCAAAAATGGTTCCTGTTAGTACTTTCCTTGTAGGCTGACCTAAGAACTTTCCATTTTTCCCTAAAGCCAATGGGGATAACAGTTAATTACATTTTAGAAAGATCACTCTAGTTGTCACTGGGGTAATGGATTGAAAAGGGCTGAATCTGAAGATCCGGAGAACGGCCAGGAATCTTTGAAGTACCCTACATGATGGGCGATGGTGTGAACTGAGGGAGTGCATGTGATTGAACAGACACGGGCATGAGCAGATTAAAGAAGCGTTGGGGAGGAGAGTTCAGGACTGGGAGATTGATCAGAAGGGGTTATGGGAGGTGAGGGAGTGGGATGAAATAATTGCTGTGCACCACGCCTTCCATCGTGGCTATGCTGACTCATGGAGTCTGTGGGACATATCAGTGATAGAGAAATGTGGGTTCAAAACACTGTCCTACAGTTGCCCGCTGAATGCACAGTCCCTGTCCAATGTGTTCAGGCTGTTTTTTCTTGGTTAGTGGCACCTGCAGACAGCCATTTCTGGGGCTGTGAAACTCGGGCTTCATCCTCAATTCTCCCTCCCTTTTAGTCCCCATGTCCAAATCCATTAAGACCTAATGATATTGCCTTCTTTCTATTACTTGAACCTTCTCTAATTCTCTAATCCTACTGGCAATTTCTTAATTTTCTCTTCTTTCCTTTTGCAATATCTTTTTAACAAATTAAAGTATTTGTTTTACAAAAGCAGTAGATGCACATGCAGCTGTGAGAAATAACATAGCGATCCTTTTTACTCATCATGCAGTTTTTCCAGTGGTAAAATAGCGATCCTTTATACTCATCATGCAGTTTTTCCAAATTCCCAAATGTTGCAAAACCTTAGGACAACATCACAGCAAGGATATTGATATTCACACAGTCCACAGACCTTAGTCTGATTTCTCAGTTTCACTTGTACTCATTTGTGTGTGTTTAGTTCTATGCAATTTTGTCACATGTGTAGGTTTGTGTATCTATCTCCACAGCCAAACTACAGAACAATTCCATCACCAGAAGGCTCCCTCATGTCACCCTTTTCCGACCAAACCTACTTCACTGCAGCCCCTCTCCGCTGGCATCCCTAACTCCTGCCAATTACTAATCTTCCCTCCATTTCTATAATTTTGCCATTTCAAGAATGCTATATAAATGAAATCATGCTGTTTGTAACCTTTTCAATGGGCTTTTCACTCCCGACATCTAAGTTGTTGCATGTATCAATAATTCATTCCTTTTTCATGACTGAGTAGTATCCAATGGTATGGATTCACTGCAGTTTGCAGAACCATCCATTAACTGAAGGGTATCTGAGTTATAAATATTCCTGTAGAGGTTTGTGCATGAACAAATTTTTATTTCTCTGGGACAAATGCCAAAGAGTATAATTGCTGGGCAACATAGTAATTGTATGTTTAGTGTTGTCAGAAACTGCTGAACTGTTTTTCAGAGGGTCTGTATGTTTTACATTTCCTCCAGCAATGTATAACTGATCAGGGATTTTTTTTGTGTCCTTGGTGTTTTCACTCTTTTCTCTTTTAGCCATTCTGATATGGTGTAGAAATCGCTTATGGTGGTTTCAATTTGCATTTCCCTAATGGCTCCCGAGGCTGAAAATCTTTTCAAGTGCTTATCTGCCATCTGCATATCCTTTGGGGTGAAATGTCTGTTCATGACTTTTGCCCATTTTCAATTTACATTGTTTTTCCTTACTTTTGAGTTTTGAGATGCTGTATATACTAGACATTTAAAAGATACATGGTTTGCAAATATTTACTCCAAGCCTGTATGTTATTTTCTTTATTCACTTAACAGTATCTTTCATGGAGCAAAAATTTTAACATTTTGATTTGTCAATATTTCCTTTTATGAATTGTCAATATTTCCTTTTAAGAATTGTACTTCTGGTGTTAAGTCAAAGAACTTTTCACCTAGTCTTAAATCCTGGAAATTTCTGCCTACTTTTTTTCTAAGAGTTATAGTTTTATGTTTTACTTTTGAGTCTATGATCTGTTGGAGGTGGTTTAATTATTGTATGAAGTTTACACTGACGCTTATTTATTTGTTTTTGTTTTTTTTGCCTATGGTTGTCCAATTGTTTTAACACAATTTGTTAAAAAAACCTATGGTTGTCCAATTGTTTTAACACAATTTGTTAAAAAAACTCTACTTTTTTCAATGAATTACTTTTGCACCTTTGTCAAAAATCATTGGGTATGTTTGTGTGCATCTGAGTTTTCTGCTTTTTCACTGTTTATCCTTCTGCCAGTTCTGTGCTGCCTTGATTGCTGTAGCTGTAGAGGAAGACTTAATATTGTGAAAAGTTACCAAAAATACTGTGAAGGGCAATTACTCCTATATTACTTTCTTTTTCAAGATTGCTTTAGCTATTCTAGAGCCTATAATTTTTCATATAAATTTTAGAATAGACTTGTGTATGTCCACACAAAACCTTGCT
This sequence comes from Colobus angolensis palliatus, assembly GCF_000951035.1. Taxonomy (NCBI): domain Eukaryota; kingdom Metazoa; phylum Chordata; class Mammalia; order Primates; family Cercopithecidae; genus Colobus; species Colobus angolensis. Next base: position 3,050,074 of record NW_012116121.1, on the reverse strand, counting down.
GGGATTTTGATAGAAATTGCATTAAAGCTATAGATCAAACTGAGGAGAACTGACATCTTATTATGTTGATTCTTGTAGAGCATCAGGGCTCCATTTGTTTAGGTCTTCTTCTATTTCTTTCACATGTATTTAAAAGTTTTTAGTATGTGGAGCCCATATGTATTTTCTTAAGGTTTTACTTAAATATATCATTTTCTTTGGCTTAATTGCAAGTGATACTAGGTTTTTAATTCTGATTTTCATATGCTTATTGTTAATATTTCAAAATATGATTGATTTTGTTTTTGGTATTGAAATTGTACCTTGCAGGCTTGATGAACTCAACTTTCAGTTCTAGGTGTTTTCTTGTATATTTTTTGAAATTACCTATGTAGAAAATAATGTAATTTGTAAATAGGGTTAGTTTTCTTCATCCTTTTTAATTGATGTGCTTTTTATGTATTTTTTTTTCTTGCCTTATTGCAGTTACCGGAATTCCCAATTCTGTGTTGAATAAGAGTGGTGAGAGTGGACATCTTTGCCTTGTTCTTGATCTTAGGAGAATGTTATTGAGCCTTTTTTCATTAAGTATGATGTTAGATGTAAGTCTGAGAGCATAGATATAAGTCTGAGAGTACTAAACAATTATGAATGGAATTTTATATGATCGGAAAATGTTGAGGTGGGCGGGTCATGAGGTCAGGAGATCGAGACCATCCTGGCTAATGCAGCAAAAACCCGTCTCTACTGAAAATATAAAATATTAGCCGGGCATGGTGGCGGGCTCCGGTAGTCCCAGCTACTCGGGAGGCTGAGGCAGGAGAATGGCATGAACCTGGGAGGTGGAGCTTGCAGTGAGCTGAGATCATGCCACTGCACTCCAGGCTGGGTGACAGAGCGAGACTCTGTTTCAAAATTAAAAAAAAAAAAAAAAGAAAATGCACTCCGTTATTTCAATTCATTATGTTTTATTTTATGGACTAGCATATTAGGATATATATATATTTTTTTCATTTTCTTGGTAACTATTCCATGGGTGCTTGAAAGCAAAGCAAAAGAAAACAGAACAAAGCATACAAAGACCATGTATTCTGCTGTTGTTGACTGGAGTCATCTATATGTGTCTGGCTGGTTGATTGTATCACTTAGATTTATATCCATGCAGATTTTCTGTCTAGTAGTTCTATCATTTGCATAGAATGTGGTATTGAGGTCCCCAACTAAACTGTGGAGTTGTCTATTTTTCCTTTCGATTATATCAGGTTCTGCTTCATATGTTTTGAGGCTCTGTTATTTGGTGCATACACATTTAGGATTATTATTTTTTTGGTGGATTTATCCTTTTATCATTTTGTAAATTGCCTCTTTGTCGATAGTAATTTTCTCTGAAGTTTACTTTATATGATCTTAACATAATGATTCCTACTTTTCTTGGGTAAATGTTTGTTTGCATGATTTATCTTATTCTATCCTTTTAATCTATGCATTTGAATTTTAAATGAATTTCTTTTAAGTAACATATATTCGGATCCTATGGTTTTTATCCACCATGTCAATCTCTGCCTTTTGCTTGTTATGTTTAGAACATTTACATTTAGAGTAATTATTGGTATAATAAAATTTAGATTTGCCATTTTGTATTTTATATTCCGTTCATTTCCTTTTTTTGTCCATCAAGTCCTATTTTCTTGCCTTCCTGTGCATTACTTAAATACCTTCTAGAATTAAATCTTGATTTGTTTATAGTGTCTTTGAGTGTATCTCTCTGTATAGTTTTCTTGGGATTGCTCTGAATGTTAGAATATATATGTGTGACATCACCGTTTACTGGTATTAACATTTTACTACTTCGTATGAGATGAGGACACTTTACTTTTATTTATGTCTCTTTACCTTCTCCACATTTAAATATCATTTTCTTGAGTGTCAGATTGTGTTATAATCTTTGTTTAACCCATCATATATTATTTAGAAAACTCATGAGAAAAAGGAGAGTCTGTTACATGCTCTCCCATACTTTTGCTTTTTACATTGTTCTTTCCTTCTGATACCTCAAAATTCCTTCTTTTTAACATTTTCTTTCTGTTTAAAAGATTAACTTTATTCGTGTTTGAATAGTGTATCTGATAGTCAGAACTTCCTTTTCCCCTTTTTCTTTATTATTGTTGTTATTATTGAGTTGGGATTTCACTGTGTTCCCCAAGGTGGTTGCGAACTCCTAGGCTCAAGTGATCTTCCTGTATCTGCCTCCCAGGTAGCTCTAAGAATGTTTATACTTAGTTTTACATGTTGACATTTCTCTTTTAGGCTTGAACAGTGTTATGTCACTTCCCTTTGGCCTCTATGATTTCTACTGGGAAATCTGTTGTAATTTGAACTCGTATTCTCTGCCTTAGTCCCTTTTTTTGTTTCTTATAACAGAATTCCTGAAACTGGGTAAGTTAAAGGAAAAAAAGTATTTCTTATAGTTTTAGAGACTAAGAAGTCCAAGGTAGACGGGCACAATCTGGTGAGGGCCTTCGAGCTGCTGAGGAGTCTCTTCAGAGTCCCAAGGTAGCAGGAGGCGTCACATGGCGAGGGGGCTGAGTGTGCTCAGTTCTCATTCTTATGAAGCCTCCGGCCCCGTTCTCGTAATAACACATTAATGCACTAAAATGCTCATCTATTAATCCATCCCTGGATTAATCCGTTCATGAGGGCAGAGTCTTCATGACCCAATCACCTCTTAACCCACCTCTCAATACTGCTGCACTGGGGACGAAGTTTCCACATCAGTGTTGGAAGATCTAACATTCACAGCCACAACACTCACCTATAGGCCACGTGTCACTTCTTTCTGATTAATTTTATGTGTTTTGCTTTGTCCTTAGTGTTCAGCAATTTAATTATAATGTGACTGGGCATGGATTGATTTGGGGTCATCTTATGGGGGTTTTATTCAGTTTCTTGAATCTGTAGGTTGAGAGTATCCACCAAATTCAGGAAGTTTTTATCCATTATATCCTTGGATGTTCTTTCAGATCCACAGGTTTTCTCTTCCTCTTCTATTAGGATGTGATAAAAATGTTGGGTATTTTGTTATTGGCCCTAAGTCCCTGAATTTCTGTTCAGTTTTTTTTTACTCTATCTTCTCTCTGTTGGTCAGCCTGGGTAAGTTTATTAAAAATTATTGATCAATCCTGTTCACTGATTCTATCTTCTGTCTTCACTCTACTATGTAAATAATTTTATTGTTGTGCTTTTCAGTTCTATTTTTCCCTCTGGTTCTTTTTTATGACTTCTACTTCTTTGCTGAGGTTGTTCTTAAGAGATACTGTAATTGTTTATTGAAACATTTTTTATGATGAATGTTTCATCTTGATTCATCTTGGTGTTAGCATCAACAGATTGACTTTTCACTTTCAACCTGTAGTTTTTTTTTATCTTGGTATGATAAGCAGGTGATTTTTTTTTTATTATATCCCGGACATTTTGACTATTATGTTAGGAGTCTCTGAGTCCCTTTAAAATATTTTATTTTTTAATGGAGTCACTTTATTTAGGTTTTGCATGTATGGTTTAGCCTACTTTTTAGGCTCTGGTTCCAGTGAGAACTTAATTTTCTTTTCTTTTTTTTTTTTTATTGAGGCGGAGTCTGGCTCTCTCACCCAGGCTGGAGTGCAGTGGTGCAATCTCAGCTCACTGCAAGCTCTGCCTCCTGGGTTTACGCCATTCTCCTGCCTCAGCCACCCGAGTAGCTGGGACTACAGGCGCCCGCCACCTCGCCTGGCTAGTTTTTTGCATTTTTTAGTAGAGACGAGGTTTCACCGTGTTAGCCAGGATGGTCTCGATCTTCTGACCTCGTGATCCTCTCGTCTCGGCCTCCCAAAGTGCTGGGATTACAGGCTTGAGCCACCACGCCCGGCCCGAGAACTTAATTTTCATAGCCTCTGTGATGCCATTTTGGCCTGTGTGGTTTATCTTGTATTTCTGGGGCTCAGATTAGTTCCTGCTAGTGCTTCCTGAGGAGGAAGAGGGGGCATCCTCAGGCTGGCCCACCAGGTGCCTCTAAGTAGGTGAAGAGAGTCTCTGGCTGATTGTCATGGGGAGATCCCCTTCACTTATGCTTTCTCGTGTCTCCGGGTGGGGAAAGGGAGTTTCAGACATAAGAGTAAATAAGAGTGTCCTTTCTAAAATAATGAGAGAAGGAAACAAATGAAAGCAATTTGGTCATGATGTAGACAGTGGGTCAGAAATGAGGAAAATGAGTGTGATTTGAGAGGCAAGAAAAGAGGGAATTGGGTGAACTGTCAGTGCTTTATTAACAGGCATCGTCAACACTGATGGACTAGTAAAAGGTGGGTAGTCAGGTATTAAAAGATAAATTCAGTATTGAGCATATTAAGTTGAAGGATCTTTAGAATATTTTTTTCCTGAATTTCTTGTAGTTAAGAATTCTAAATGGCTACCTCACATTTAGGTGGACATAAGACATGACAGTACTGAGGGAGTGCAGAAATAGCACCAGGAAGACAAAGACTCTGGATTTAAGACTGTGATAGGTGAACCAAAGCAGAAGAGGTATCAACTATACAACAGCACAAATAATCAGGAAGAAATAATTTGATTCATTGCGGCAGACTTACTAAATTAGGGAAGTGAATAATATTGGAATATAGAAAAATTTAAAGCATTCAGGTGCACTGAAAGTTAAATGTAATTTTCATAGAATTAAATATGTGGTAGATTATTTTTAATCCAGAATTATGTTTTGTCTTTTATTATAAGCTTTATTAAAACAATCCCATTTGCAAATCATTAACATGAAATCGATGGAGCTATTCAAGTCTCTTTTCGGTGTGACTTCTAGGACTCAACTTGCAGCCAAAATTTCCAGAAACATTTCATTTAAGTGAATCATGTTTTGACACTACCACCCATTGTAACACTGGGAACTAATCCTCTTGGAAGTTACTTCAGATTAAGTTAAATCACATAAAATTCAACTCTTGAAGAACAATGACATTCTAAAAAATATACAAATAAATATTGCCTCGAAATATGATGACATAGTATGTCAAAGATAAGATACTGTTAATATTAATACTGACAAAGGGGGAAATGCAATGGTAGGACTGTAGATAGATAAAATGCTTCTGGATGAAAATGTATCAGTATATAATAACAGCTTTAAAAACCTTTACATATATTGTTCCCATAATATTACTTATAAGAGTTTATTTTAAGGCAAGATTTGGAGATTGTCTTGGAAAATATTACTGGTAATTTATTTGATAAACTGGAGACTTTGTTCATAAATGTTTGTAGAAAAGGTCTTGAATTCAATAGAGAAGTTCCATCCCTTATTTTTATCTTTGAGTCTCTCTCAAGATCTCATGGAGTATCAAAGGACAGAAGAGCATATCATCAAATGACACGGTAGGATAAGCAAGCATTTGCTACAGAAGCGATTGAGTAGGGAAGCTCTCCTCCCTCAATTTGGGGAGTATTTCTGTCTATCTCTCATTATCTCCTTTTCCTTTTTTTCTGTCATCCTTTACTCTTTTCTTTCATCTTTTTTCCTTCTTTCTAAATGATTTCAAAACCTAGGGAGAATAAAAAATTTATAATACTTTTTGATTTTGGTAAGGATGCAGATAGGAACTACTGGTCACAAATTAATTAGGTTATATTTAAGGGCTCTAAACAGAACACACTATACACATTTCTGCTCTTCCAGGGATTTGAATTAAGGAGTATTTAATTCTTGGTAGGGCACTGTGTTAAACATGAAAACTTCCTTAAGCTCACTATGCTGAATGTTTTGGGAAATAAATATATGTCTACTCAGTCGCAGACCTGAAGAAACGCACTAGCTTTTGTAACTTTTGTGGGATTAGAAGAGTCTCATAGATTTGCCAAGTTATCTGCTTTAAGACACAATTATTGTCTAGAGGTTAAGTTCTCAAAGCTTTGACATTGGTACATGGAAATTTCTCTCTGAAAAAGATAGCAAGGTGTTTACTCTGGGAGTGGGTGGGTGGATAAAGAAGTTGGGTTGAACCCAGTGGCTAAAGGATCTCTCTTCTTTTTTTCTCCTCTCTCTCCTTTTCCTCTTCCTCTTTCTCTCCTGCTGTCATTTTCCTCCTACAAGTAGGTTTTAGAATTCATTCAGTTGTATCGAACTATTTTTAAGTAAAAAGCTGTAACATAGGAATTCAACTCAAAAGAGCCTGGAAATTTTGGGTGAAGGCAGGAAATCCTGCTTGAGCCTTGGCTTCTGCTCATGGCAAAGTTCCAGGAAGAAATAGGATGCTTGTAAGAGTGTTCAGCCCAGAATACTTGGATTTTGTAACCTTGACTGTGATCTTGGTGGCCATAGGAAATTTTAAGTTAAACTCTTTGAGGAAAGACGGTGGAAAATTATTGTCCTGACAACACTGAAAGTACAGGTAAAAAAAAAAAATCTCTGTCTACAGTTACAGAATCTCTTGTGACTCTAATTCTGGCAATTCTGGCAATGTTGGAATTGACACACCAAGAAGCACTTTGTGTTCAGATAGCACTAATAGAGATGTGGTTTACTTCTTTCTTCTTTTTTCACTTGAACACGGGGATTCAGGAAATATCATGTTGATCTACAGTGTTTTATAAGTTTATCTTGTAGTACCTACAGTGTTACCTCTTTTAAAACACTTCCCTAAAGTGATGCCATTTTTTCCCCTGATGACAACAATAATAATATAGTCATTATGGAAACTTTGAAACAGACAGAAATAGGTTAGAGAAATAAAATGTGATAAACAAAAGTCACTCATAACTCCAGTTTGTTAAATAAAAAGTGATATTTCATCATATTTTCCCTCTTTGATTTTAGTGAAGCTTATTTTTTCATGAGTTTACTATATGTTTATTTGCATATATGTGAAATAATTGTCCATTAACTTACATTTTTCTGTAAGGACAGGAAGCATCCAGCACGGGAGAAGGAAAGGCCAGAACACTCAGCAAGTCTCTTCATTACACACTGCCAGCTGATTAGATGGTGCCCACCCAGATTGAGAATGGGTCCACCTCTCTCAGCCCACTTACTCGAATGCTAATCTCCTTTGGCAACACCCTCACAGACACACCCAGGAACAACACCTTGCGTCCTTCAATCCAATCAAGTTGACACTCAGTATTAACCATTACAGTTGTATAACCTGCAAATTACATGTGATGAGACACAGCAAACATTGAACTTCTGAAATATGAATCTGAGAAGTTTTAAGAGGAAAACTCTACCTGAAGAAATGAAATCACACTTTTACATGAAAAAGACAGCATTTCTAATGTGAAACTAAGGAAATTAAATAGTGATTATAAAACAAAAATATAGCTGCAGAGAATTAAAAATCAAAACCTCTTTAGTCTAAAGAGTTTAGTCTAAACTCTTTTTTTGATTGTACTGAAACTAATATTTTAAGAAAATCTTCTTGTTCTTATAGAGGGAGCCAACTTTTTGGTTTTGTATTTCTATATTTTCAATGTCAAAGATTAATGTTTAGAAAGATTTATAAGTAATTCCCTTCTAACTATAGCCAACTTGAGGACATAAATTTTTTTTAACAATTCATCCTTCACAAACCTTTTGTAACCTGCACAAAGCCTTGACATTATGCTTAGGCTTTCTGCTTTGTTCTGCCTTCCTCTTTCTTAAAAAATAACCAGTCATTTTACTTTAGGACAAACATTTACTACACAAGATTCTTTTCCAGACAAAATTATTCTCCTTTCTTTTTAAACTTTATTAACAAATATATATCTTTATAATAACTATGACTTTCTTATAACTCCCTCCTTCACTTATTCCTTTTTATATTGTTTCTATTTTCTTTCTAATTTTAATTTTTGAAACAACCTTTAAACAACCTCCAAATTAGAAAAAAAAAAAAATTCTCAATAAAGAACACATTTTTGGCCAGGCACAGTGGTTCACGCCTGAAATCCCAGAACTTTGGGAGGCTGAGGCAGGCAGATCACAAGGTCAGGAGTTCGAGACCAGCCTGACCAATATGGTGAAACCCTGTCTCTACTAAGAATACAAAAACTAGCCAGGCGGGCGTGGTGGTGTGCACATATATTCTCAGCTACTTGGGAGGCTGAGGCAGTAGAATTGCTTGAACCTGGGATACAGAGATTGCAGTGAGCCAAGATTGTACCACTGCACTGCAGCCTGGATGACAGAGGGAGATTCCATCTCAAAAAAACAAAGAACAAAAGAACACATTTTTATGCCTTTTTAAAATTTTTCTCATCAAAACACATCTTTTTTGGTACACATTGTATACATAATTACATATATTAACAAGAATTTTAACTCTTAGTAATCTTGATTTTTAGTGAAAATCTAGGAAGCAAGAAATTTTGAACTGTCACATAGTAGTGTTTTATAGATGAGAATCTGTCAATAATTTTGAGAAACATGGTTTTCTGTAACATAATTTTTACATAGACCCAAATATGTATAATATATCTATAAATTTTTAGGAGTGAAGAACAAACATTTATGTTCAGTAATTTCAGTTTTTATCTTGTTTTGAAATGACCCAGACATTTAATAAGTATCATTTTAACACAACATAACCTTAATATTTAAAATTACATAAAAATTTTATCTGTATTTATTCTATTTACATTTACCTAATTTATTTTTAATAATTCACCAAGATTACTTACAAAAACTGAGATATTAGATAAAGCTAATCATTATTTCAAAGTATTTCCCTGTCAAGCATTTTTATAGCCTGTGAATATTAGGTGTTCATGTGAGCAGAAGACTTAAAGTTAAATATAAGAATATGTTGTTAATAACTCAGCAGATACAGCTGTTTTTATTAAACTACAGTATTAAATTAAGCTTATAGATCAAAAGGTTACACAAACAAAGATTATTCTGCTTTTAGGCTGGGTTTATCATTTTCTGACCTTAAAACATCTTGAAGATACAGATATAAAACTGTCTAACCAGTAAATGCAGGCAAAAATGTATGCTGACAACTTTATTTTACCAATAATTTTTTCAAAAAAAGTTCTTTCTTATTATATATTTTATATGAGTGCTCATTTATCTTTGCCAATTTGAATAAGATTATGTAAGGGATTTCTGGCTAACTACATCAGATTTTATAATATAGACACAATATATAACAAAATTCAATGTACATACGTGTAAATAGACCTAAACATATATCCACACATAAATACAATCTTATAAATTTCATTTTAGAATTTTGGTCATGAGATAGTAATACAGACTCACCAGTTTATAAAAAACTATTTGATCAAAATTTTATTTTTGAAAATACAAGCCTTGTTCAGATGGCTCCCTTTTTCAATGGTTATTTGCCCCAATAGGTATCCTAATGAAGGCTGTGGACCAATGTTTTGGGGAAAGTAAGTTGTTTTACGAAAACTTCTTTTGCCCTTTTTTGTTTTTTTTCTTTTTTTAGCTTTAAATGGGTTTGAGGTTAAATTTTCAGTTTACATTTTAGCCAGGATTGGCTGAATTGTATAAGAAAAAACAAAATCTCTAAGTAGCCTTGAATTAGTAATAAACCCACAATTTGTTTGCTGGTCTGATTACGGATTGAGAGTAATCAGTGTGGGTGGAGAGGCATATTGGCAGGGTTTTTGTGTTTGTTTGTTTGTTTTGTTTTGTTCTTGGAAGTGGAGTCTCGCTCTGTCACCCAGGCTGGAATGCAGTGGCAGGATCTCAGCTCACTGCTACCTCAGCCTCTCTAGTTCAAGCAATTCTCCTGTCTCAGCCTCCTAAGTAGCTGGGACTGCAGGCACCCACCACCACGCCCAGCTAATTTTTGTATTTTTAGTAGAGATGGAGTTTCACCACATTGGTCATTTTTTTCCGGCCCCTACATGGTAAACAAAGCAATTTTTATGCATGAGAGAGCTACCTTTTATTATTGTGCTTAGTTCAAAATTTTGACCGGTTTGATCTGAGAGCCCCACTTCTATAAACATTTATCTAGTTTAAGACTAGTAATACTTGAATTAACTATTCCATAAGCTTAAGCAACTGTTAGTCAGGCAAACCTAAATTTGTGTTTCCAAAAGATGTTTAGATTGTTGGTTGCCATGAGGCTGTTGTAATTTGTAAAAGCATTAATTTTAAAGTCCTTTAAGATTTTTTTTTTTATCTGACCTGGAATGCTACAGCAGAGAGTTTTATCTCAACATCAGCAGAAAAATCAACAGATTCAAAGTAGGTAGGAAAAGAAGCAGAGTGCTAGAGGATTTAGAAGCCTCTACATGTTGACTCTACCACTGTATTCTCTTAATTTGGTACAAAGAAGAAAACAAGCTTGGGGAGTTCAAATGATCCCTATGATTGCCATTGATCAAAAAACGTGCAATGGGAAAAGCCATGTAGCTGGCTGGAGACTCAGAAAATCTGGTATGTCTAAATGTTTGAAATTCCCATTTTATTTCTTTTTAATCTCTTCAAAGCAAAGAAAATTCTACCAATCCTGTGAAAGAATGTTAGGAGTTTGAGTGAGTGTTTTAGATGCTGGGGACTGCTCAAATGGATTTTAATTAGCCATCTTGCAGCCATCATTTAGAATGTTTATTTTTTTCTCTAAGAAGATTTTCAGAAATCAGCATGGGAAGAGATCCAAATCACTTACAGACATGCAGAACCAAACCAAAATGAAACCAAGATAAGAGTGATCACAAAAGTGTTAACCCAGGCATGCAGATCAAACAAAATACTAAATTAGGCATACAGAAACAAAAGTGAATTCACCAGAAAAGACATTCTTCACAAACAGAACATAAATTCTGTAAAAACCAGGGTACTCAGACGAACAGACACTTGTCCTTATACAGTAAGGGCTTTCCAGAAAAAAAAAAAAAGTCTTTCGTCATCCCAAGAGGAGTGCAAGGTCCTTTACTCAGTTGGCCTTATAACAAAGCAAAAAGTGAAGCTAATCAGCCTCTACCAAATATAGGGAGGCCTAACCTGAGAAGAGACTCACCAGGACAGAAAAGGTGAGGCCATGGAAGCAGAGAGCTCTAAGGACCTAAGTGAGTACTGCATACAGGTCCCAGAATTGCCAGTTTCTTTCACAAGTGACTTTTCTTCAGGTCTGACTTCTGGACACAATTTTTATCAATGTAAATATTAAACAGAGAGGGGCTCTCTAAAAGAAAATGACAGTGACTTGGGAATGAGGCATTTCAATGGAAATATGTGTGCCATAGTAAACTAGGTGCATATTCAGGGAAGTAAAGGAAAGTGACAGTTTTTAAGGGAAACAGGAAGGAGGCTCTACAGCTGCCTCCGAGTGGTACGGTTTGGCTGTGTCCCCACCCAAGTCTCATCTTGAATTGTAACTCCCACAATCTCCGTATGTCATAAGAGGAACCTGGTGGGAGGTGATTGAATTATGTTGGGGGGTGGGGGTCTTTCTTGCACTGTTCCCGTGATAATGAATGGGTCTCATGAGATCTGATGGTTTTAAAAAACAGAAGTTTCTCTGCACAAGCTCTCTTTGCCGGCCACCATCCATGTTAAGATGTGACTTGCTCCTCCTTGCCTTCAGCCACGATTATGAGGCCTCCTTAGCCACGTGGAATTGTGAGTCCAATTAAACTTCTTTCTTTTGTAAATCACCCAGTCTTGGGTGTGCCTTTATCATCAGTATGAAAATGGACTAACACACTGAGATTATTATCATTAGCTACAAGGATGAATAACAAGGGTGACACCAGTGTAGGCTTGGAGAGGAAATTGCTGGGAAGATGCCCAAACAGAACTATTTTACTACTTTTTGTGTAAAGTTGAGATGGCCTTTGTGCAAGGTTGTGGTTTCTGCAGAGTCTGTTGTGATAGTTGTTATCAGGCATTAATGCATGAGAACCCTCTCTTTATGGCCTTTCTCACCTCTGTTCACCAGGATTTTTTTTTTTTTTTAACACAAGTGACTTCATTCTGATTCTAACAACTTCTGCAACACCAAGACCATTTTTTTTTTTGAGGCGGAGTCTCGCTCTGTCGCCCGGACTGGAGTGCAGTGGCCGGATCTCAGCTCACTGCAAGCTCCGCCTCCTGGGTTTACGCCATTCTCCTGCCTCAGCCTCCCGAGTAGCTGGGACTACAGGCGCCTGCCACCTCGCCCGGCTAGTTTTTTTTTTTGTATTTTTAGTAGAGACGGGGTTTCACCGTGTTAGCCAGGATGGTCTCGATCTCCTGATCTCGTGATCCGCCCGTCTCGGCCTCCCAAAGTGCTGGGATTACAGGCTTGAGCCACCGCGCCCGGCCAGCCAAGACCATTTTTACAAAGGGAAGAGGAACATTTGTCTGTGCTGGCCAAGCCTTCAATACATGCAAAGCTTTCAAACCCCAGGCAAGGACTGGATCTGGAGGCAGAACAAAAAAGCAAAGGAACAAATTCCTAATTTAAATGAGAATAATGGCTGCTTTTTCTCAGAGCTTCTCAACATTTCTACATCTCAAAATAGATTTCTTCCTGGTATTTAATGTAATAATGATATGAGAGTTTAACTTCATATTTTTAGGATCATTAGAAATCTTCCAAATGAATTGACATTTTCACTGGTTTTACATTTTTACTAATTATTTTCCAAAATTGGTATGACCAATGAGCCAGTTCCCAAAAGATCTATGTGTGTGCATACAAGTCCACATTTATATTTCTACAAATTTATTTAACAAATATTTATCATGTGGAGTATCATGAGGAGTACTCACAATTTAGAGAACCTAAAATTTGGTGGTAGGAGTAGGACATAATGTGAAGAAGGTCTTTTGATTCTGTAATGCAAAATTGCTTATAAATGTGAGGAAAATGTTAAACAACCATAGCAGAGAGAATGTGATTAGCAGCGGGGAGACAATGTGGCAGGTACTGCAAAGCTGAGGAAGAGCAGCTTCATGGGCAGGTGCCACTCAGAGAGGGCTGTGTTTCGTGAAGTCAGTGCCAGAGGGAGGTCAGAGCATGAGGGAGAGCCCCAGTGGGCCAGCCCGGAGCCAAACAGCCCTGCAGGAAGAGTTCATCTTAATGGGAGGAGTGTGGAAGGCAGGACTAGATGAGAAAAATTCCCGCAGGCAGGCAACACAAGTCCCAGAAAAAACCTTGGTGACAAAGTAGACTGCTTGTTGGTTAAAAGTGACCATTCAGAGGCGCCTGGATTCAAAATCAGTGCCCTGAGGCCTCCGAAAATAGAGCTGGGAAGAGCAAGTTATTGCAGAACCAAGGCATGGGGCATGTTTCCAAGAGGGATCTGCACAGGTGCATTCGACTGGAGCTCAGTTGCTGAAAGAGATGGTACATTTGAGAACACGTGGCCTAAATACTACAATAAGGGCTCGAGATAAGAGCAGAACCTGCCTTCAGGGTAGACCGGACATTAGATCCCTAACCCAAGGCCCTTAATCTCCTCTTAAATCCTTCTGGAAGGACAAAGAAGAGATGTCAGAGCCAGAAATGGGTCAGGGAACTGAGGAGGTAGCCAAGTCCATGGTGCTGGTAGATGGTCAGGACCCAGGTATATCAAGAACACGGTAGATGACACCTCAAACACTCAGCCCATGGGAACAGAAAGAGCACTTTAACTCTCATTTTAAATGTTTTTTTTCTTTATTTTTTAGGTTTAAAAATTATGTGGAAATAATTGCTTACCCTAATTTCCTAAAGCGTTAATAAGGAAAGTTATTAATCCCATTTATTGTTCATTCCGATAGGGTTTCAAACTTTGTACGATACACATATGCAGACCGTGAAAGGGTTAGTGAGAAAGTCCTGCAGGCACTTTTGTGTTTCCTGTCATGCAGTTATTCTAAAGCTGTCTTCATCCATTATACCTGGCAGCCTTGCAGAGCACAGTTCTAAAGTGAGCAGTGTTCTCATCTGCTTCACCAGCTTTGTTAACATGCTCACCTGATCCACAGCAGGTCCTGGGATTGTTGTTGGAGATGCTCACTCACATCAGCTTTGAATGGTTCATCTCAAGTATGCAAAGCAGTTATCATAAGTCAAAGGACAACAAATTAGGGAATTAGAATGGGTACCACATGTAATCAGGGTGTTGTTCAATTACTCTCTTATTGCATGATGCAATGCTAGGTTTGTCCACTCACAGGAACACTGTGTCAGGTTCTCTTTCTGTCATATGTATGTGTGTGTATCTGTGTGTGCATATGTGTATGTGTGTCTATGGGTATGTATATGCGTATGTGCACATGTGTACATGCCTTGAATGTGCACATGTGAGTATGTGTATATGCACGTGTGTCTTTGTGTTTATACATGACTCCCAAATTGGTCCTGTGAGGTTGGCGTTTTTCATCCACGCCATTGTGATTTTGAAATGTTAGGTGAATATCCTGCCATTAGTAACTGACAGAGACAATTTGAACCCACACCTGCTTGATCTCAAATCCCATGTTCTAATTCCAGAAAGTGGCTGAGACTAACATGCTCCTGAGTATGGTGAAGAAGAGTGTGTAGGTCAGACACATGCTCAGGATAAAACAGGAAAACCTTCAGGAAGAGTTAGCAGTCACCCTGCGTCAAGAATCCCTGACATCCTGGAAAGACACAAAAGGCAGTTGGCCCAAGATCCAGAATGTGCTCACACCTCTCCAGCACTTCTAAGCCTGTGTGTATGTGTGTGTGTGTCTGTGTGTGTGTGTCTGTGTGTATATACTTGTTATGGTTAATGAATCACACACAATTTATTCCTGTTTGTAGATTTAGCTCTTTCAAACCCATGCTTTCATTCTTTTAATAAGTCTAAATGTAAAATAACCCTTTTAGGGAAATAAAGAAATTTCTATGTTTGTGTGTGACTTATACCGGTGACTTGCCAGGGGCTCTTGGACCTTGGGCCCCATACTGAAGGCTGTACTATTGGCTTTTCTACTTTTGAGGTTTGGGGACTCAGATTGGGTTCCTTGCTCTTCAGCTTGCAGACAGCCTGTTGTGGGACTTCACCTAGTGATCATGTGAGTCAATTCTCCTAATACATCTCTGTCCTATGTACATAAATCCTATTAGTTCTGTTCCTTTAGATAACTCTGACTAATACAACATCATTGCCTTCTGCTTTTCCTCTGTTTCCTCCTAAGCAGAACTGGAATGATAACTCTCTCCTTTAACTTGTGTCTCTTCGAACGCTGCTGTGATGGCCTGATACTAAAATGTTTACATTGAAGGCCTAGAAAAGCAGCTTTTTAATCCAGTATGACTTGAGTGTGTACTTGGCTTTTCTCATTGTGTCTGAATTGTTCCACGTAACCAGGAAACTTCCCATGCTGTTACTAAAAGCCATGCATTCTCCTGCTCAGAGTACAAGTTCTCCTCTAGAATGGGGCACACTCATAACCTTAGACGCACTCTTCCTGTGTCTGATTCAAGTAGTGTTTACATCAGGTTCAACTTTCAGCTTATTGAAACAGGCTTCCCATATGGAAAAGCAATCACATTATGAAGGTTTCTCTCTACCATTTTGGAAACTGGCCCAAGAAACAAATATTTTACTTTTTAGCAAGATAATTTTCTGTGTTGTTTTTATTAGGTATTTGATTACTTAGGAACATTGAGCCTTAAAAGGCTAAGGTTTTTACATCCACATAACCTTCTGTATTACTTTGGAAGTCTCTTATCACTCTGGCTAAATGAATGACTGTGATTTCACAGTGATTTGTAATCCTATTTTGATCAAGTGTTTTAACCTATTTTCGTCTTTGACAGGCTTCTCCAGTGTCAAAATTCTAAATTAAGTCTTTGTGACCCAAAATTAACTTTGGGGTTTTCCTACTGGATCCCTGGGCGGTCTCAAAGAATGTAGCCATCATCTTATAGAGATATGAAATGATAAGACCTATCTGGCAAATTGTATAGAAAAATATTATCAAATGATAAGTGATAGTATGTCTTCTTTCAGTTACATTTATCATGTTATTGATATGAATGTTTGGAATTGTATATAATTCATAGAAATCTCATACATCATCAGTCATAATTCTGATTATCTTATATGCCCCTAAATAACCACATTTTATTGTTAATTGCTGATGATAATGAACTTCCATTAGATTCCTAACCATGGTTACTGTAAGACTCTGTCTTCCACAGTTTTGATTTTCTCTAAAGGCATCTGCAATCAGATCCATAGAAAAGACACCAGCAAGCACTTTTAAATAAAAGTCTCTAATAATTTAAAGATCAATGGGCTAAATTAAAAATTTTAAATATGCTAATGAAGAAACTAATAAATTCATAAAACTGCTAATGAAAATCAAGTAGAACAAAAAAGTATCATATGAGATTAAGTAACTGACGAAGATTATTGTTTTTATGAATTTTATTTGATGCATTATTGGTTCTTTACTTAAATGTTTTGTTTTTCAGATGTAAGAAAATGTTTTCTCTTAAGCTAATCTATAGCTAACAATAATTTGGTAAAAAACGCTTTTGCTAACAAAGGTGAAAACATTTGCTATTTCTTCCTACATAATTTCTCAAAATTCAAAAACTATTTGTATTTTTTATAACACTACAGTTATTTGCATAAATTCCATACAAATGTCCTCTATTTATAGCAGGATACAATTAAAAACATTGAGTATATTATCAATGCTTTGACTGGAATGACATATTTAAGAATGTGCATAGAATGCCTGTTTTCAAGTTCTCCCAGTCTTAGAGTGGTGAGTAAAATTGTCAATTCTTGGCAGCACCAGAAATCTTAAAATTGTAGGTGAAATCTAAAGTCTGCCTCGATTTGGCTTCACCAGGTTTTAAAATTCCTCAGATTCCTATGTGATTAACGTGGAAAGAAAAAGTTACATTTCTAAAAAAATGCTCTAGTACACCCATTATCAGATTGTAGCTCTGTGCACTGTTTTTGAGTTCTGGTTACCTACTTATAGACTAACTTAGATCTCTGAGTTCTAGATTCCTCCAGCTTCCTTCCATGGAATCACTAGAAAAAGGAACTTCTCTGTTCCTAAAGCACTATAAGCTGAAACTAGATGAATTTTTTTATGAGCAACAGCCTGATGTGTGGCTGCACAGAAAATTCACCAAATCACCTAAAGCCATTAGCACAGGCATCCAAACTGCAAACCAGGACAAGAAGGTGATGTTTTCATATACTTTCCAAGATGTCAGAACAAATCATAATAAGGTACTTACCCCTCTTAATTTCTACTCTTTTCATTGCAAAGAATAATGGTTATCTGATTTGTTCAATTGTTTGCCTTTAGGACTAGGTTCAATGGCTCAAAACCATTAGGCAAACTGGCTTTATCATATTACTATTAATTTTATTTTGTGTTTTCCCCTTTTAAACTTTGTATCTGTTACTTGTTACATTTTTATTTTTTGTAGAAGTACAACTCCTAACAGAATAATGCTGACCTAGTACTTTGAGATGATAGCAAAAGACTACAGAATAGACAAAATTGAACTAATAATGGATTCCAGGTAGACTTGGCCTGAGAGCCCTTCCCTTTAAAGATCATTTGTTGCTTGAATGCAGCTTAAACAGCTTTGACACTGACTCTTAGCCACCATTTACTCCCAACACAAGACCAGACCAGCAACCAGGACAAGGGACATTCAAAACCTATTACTGATTGATCATCGGTGTTTCTGGAGAGAGATCATGATCTAAAGGAGGAAATGTGAAAGTTGCCAGAATTGAAAGAGATCACTTGTGTTGAAAAGATCCCTGACCAGTGGAGCTGGGGAAGGCCATGAAGGGAGGATTCTTATGCATAAATGCCTGATAACAAAACTATCACCAAAGACTCTGCAAAAACCACATCCTTGTTCAAAGGCCGTCCCAAAAATCATACAAAAAATACTTCTGTGAGGACATTGGTCCAGCAGCTTCCTGTCCAATCCCAGAAAGGTTCTGTCCTTGCTGTTGATCCTCATAGCCGAGGATAATTATCTCAACACATATAATCCTCCTCATTTTTCCTTTAGAAACCTTTGTCTTCCTTTTCCTCCCTGAATATACACATAGCTTACTATGGCATGCATTTCCGTTACAATGCCATAATTTCAAGTAAATGTGGGTTTTTAGAGATCCTTTGTCTATTGTTATTTAGACTGACAGTATTACATACATGCACACACAGAGACATACGCATGCATACACACTCACACATGAATGCACACTTGCACACACACAGACACACGTCACGGAAACACATGTGCACAGTGTCCCATGCACATATATATGCACGTATGCATGCACAAGCACATTAATTCAGATGACAAAATCTTTCGTAAAAAGAAGCAGGCTGTGTTATAAAAAGGATTTGACTTTAAATTTAAATCCAAATCCGTACCATTTATTATAATAGATACAGAAAACTACACCACGCACACATGAAAGGGAGTTTGAACTCTGAATAAAACCCACTCTTCTTATGA
This sequence comes from Colobus angolensis palliatus, assembly GCF_000951035.1. Taxonomy (NCBI): domain Eukaryota; kingdom Metazoa; phylum Chordata; class Mammalia; order Primates; family Cercopithecidae; genus Colobus; species Colobus angolensis. Next base: position 3,031,640 of record NW_012116121.1, on the reverse strand, counting down.
TGGTAACAGCTACCATTCACGGAGCCCTAACCCTGGGCTCTGTTCTAGGAGCCTTAACATCCTTCAGCTGCCCATATTTGAGCGCAGGATGTGGGACCGTGCCAATGGATGGTTAATGAGGGAACAAGACTGACTTGGTCACTTCTTAATGGATCTCATGGTAACTAGGAGATGTTGCCCGGAGGGCATCACACCAGCCCTGTAATGTGCAGAGGAGGACCTGAGACTCGGGAAGAAAGGCCTTTGCTGGTGACCACACAGCTATGAGGTGCTGCACCAGGGATTCAAACTGAGGTCTGTTTGCCTCCAGTCCCCAGTCTTCTCATTATGCAAAACTACTTTTCAGTCTGAGCGAAGGTGGAGGTACGTTAATTGCTAAGCTCTACTTTTCCTGTTGTACCTCCCACACCAGTCGTGATTTCCAGCACATGTTTAGCTATGTGCTTGGTCCTGGGCGGTGCATATGTGACTACTCCCCTTAGATCAGAGCCCCGTTTTTTTCCTCAGCACTATTAACACATCATCTGCAGAAAATTTATACGTTCCATCTGTTTTCACTTCAGATTCTTTCTCAAAATCTGTTTTCACTTCAGTTTCTTCCTCAGTTTTAATACCTTCATCCTTTTTAATGGAACCTCCAGGTATCTTTCCCAGATGACTGGTTACAGTGAAACGCCACTACCCGTTCTCTTTTTCATCATTAAACACTCACATGTAAAAGTGGCTATTTAGATGAGGAACCTCAAGCTGACTTTATCACCTTACAAATGAGCGTAGGGGAGTTGGGGAATGGGCATGAATATAGACCAGTCAAAGCAACTAGAGAAACTTTGCCTGGAAAAGTAGTGACTCAGAGGAAAAGGGCCAGTTTGCACTCATTTGTTCGACACCGAAGAGCCTCTGACTCACAGAACGCTCTTCACTAAGTTGTGAAGGAAATACTGTAATAATTGATTGACCGGGTCCTTCTTGGGGGCATCACAGCCTCAAATAGCAACTGTAGCACAGACTCCAGAGCCCGGCTGCAGAGTGCAGAGTACATGTCTGCTCTGTAGAGGCTGAATGACCTGAGATAAATTACTTCCTATTGCTTTGGTTTACTCATATCCAAAAACGGGGTCAGAGTAGCTACCTTATAAGAGTTTGGGAAGAATAAATAAGTTCATCCCTGAAGACAGATCAGACAGTACCTGGAATCCAGTGGGATTCAATGCATGTTCTCAGGAGCAATAATTGTTCGTCTATTGTGAGGAGATCCAGTAGAATACTGAGGAGGGTAAATGGATGGAGGGTAGAGGGAAGGAGGGTGTGCTGGGCTCGTGGCATGTAATGCCCTTGCAACTCCACATCTGTGGGTCTGTGAAACGGTGTGTGAAATTCATGCCATTCTCCTAATCAGTAGGTTTATTATTGTGTGTGTAATGCAGCATGGATTAACTTAGACTGAAGGAAATGTAATCCTTGGCCTTCAGATCTTCCAATTTTATGTCAGCAGTTTCAGAAACACTTTAGCCAACTGATTTAGCTTATAATGTTGTATCTTTCTGTATACAGGACAGGATAGGAAGAAAAATGTTAAATTATTTCCCACTGCCTTTTTTGCTGCCCCTATCCCCTGTAATCTGATAAGCTGATGTGCGGGATAAAATCATGCTCTCTGCCTGGATTTCCCATCGTCACCCCCTGCGTTTGCACCAGAGTACACTACAGAGCTAATGACTTAAGCCACTGCCAACACCCCTTCGTCTATCCATTCCTTCTCCAAGGATACTACAGAAAGGCCAAACATGCATTTCCAAATGTTTCTAACACCAAACCCAGACCACAGAGGAATAGTTTTGTAAAATTATGCACTCAATTGTTTGGCTTGAATTTAAAGGCTATCTGTCAGCTCATGTATGAGTGATTTATTTAAGACTGCAAGACGCAGGGCTTAGAGAGGAGGGTGACTGATCAAGTACTTAGAACATTTACTAGGAAGTCACACTTAGGCCAACGTGAGCACAGAATGTATTTTCTCCATGAAATGCTCATTAGTCACAGCTATAACAATGGTTACTATTTATTGAGTGCTGCTCTACACCAGATGCTTACATCCATTATCTCACTGCATCCTTACCACAGTCTAGGGAGGCTGTGTTATTTTCTTAGTTTTGTAACTGATAAAAGTGAAGTTCGAAAATGTTAAATGGCTTTCCCCAAATCAAAGATCTACTAAGCGTCAGAACTGGGGTAGGTGGCGTGTTCAATCACTATTCAATAATTCAGTCATTATTTCTGAAGGAAGAATAAACAACAGAAGGGCCAGGTCTGTGTGATTTTAACCTTAGCTCTTAATTATTCATTTTGATTTTTTATATACTGCAAGTACTTTGAAGAAATGATAGGCAACACGTTTCCCAAAAGAAGTCTGGGTAAAGACATGGTAAGTTCTAAACTCATCATATTTCACATAGTTTACATCTACCTCTTGCAATTACAGAAAATAATCAAATTCGGGCAACGGAGACAAAAGTTACTGAGATTTTATAATGTTTCTGGATTGTACTAAGTTGTCCTGCTTACCAAAGTGGTTTCATTGCATCATTCCTCTTGAAGATAATCAAATACGCTATTCTGTATTAATTGATGCCATGGATCTTAAGTGGTCATTGGCCAACTAGAGATACACTTATTTTTTTCTCGGCTAAAATCTTTCTAGAATTTACTCCTTACCTAGAAGTAAAAAAAGAGGACACCCTTTTGAACTGCTCACATGACCACACACTCTGCGGGGACGTCATTGTGCTAAGGGGAGGTCTGAAGTCCATGGAAGAAGAAGACACAGTGGCCGCTGGAGCTTGTGGGGAGGGAGGGACCAGCAGAACTCCAAGCATAGATGAACTGTTGGTGGCAGGAAAAATGGTGGGCACGTTTCCAGAATGACGAATGGGAGAAGCAATCATGACATCTCCAGGTGGGGGAAGTACAGGAGGAAGAGGTTGTTCTCTCAGGAAGTTGCCTCCTAGCCTCCGACGAGGCCTTTCCCATCACTGCTCGTTCTCTTCTGTGTGTAGATTGGATACTGCGGTCACCCAGAGAAGCAGGTGAAGGGGCGATCCTTGTCTCATTCTGACTCATGCGTGTGTCTTGATGTTTAAACTCAGAAGGGCAAAGCTTTTGGTTATCTATGAGACAAAATGGCTGGTTTTTGGAGGGTCTGGTGCATTACATTCTGCGGATTAAGATTTTTGCCTGATACTGGCCAAGTCAAGGAAATAGATGCTATGGCCAAGTGCTCCTGTTTCTGTGGGAAATGTTAGGCCTGTGGAATCAAACTCAATAAAGAGTAGTAAAATCTGTTATTCAAAAAATTTTTGCTTTTGTAGCTGGTTAGTTGCCTTTCTTTGGAAAACCCTGTACAATTTCTACATGAAATGTATTCCTATTGGAAAGAGGTTTTGTCACAATGAATTTCAAACTCTATACAACAAATTAGTTTATTCTACAGGAATTTCAATAAAAACGTGTTTTTTTTTTTTTTTTTTGCCTGTTCTATAGCTATAAGTGTTACACTGTAAAACATAAATATCTCTGAATATTTAGAGTATATTTTAAATGAAATCATTGCACACAACGAATGTACCTTTCTTCCCCTTAACTCTTAGGAACAATGTTTTTTACATCTGTTTCCCAGCTCCCATTTTAGTTCCTAACTCAAGACCTGAGGCTTTTCCTAACTCTCACGAACGCAGTGCTTTTCACAGCTTTTTGCCTGCCTCAAACAAAGCACTGGCCGTTCCAACAAAGCTTCCGTCGGCCTGGTATGTCTTTTTTCTCAGCTGGGCACTAGGTACAGGTTCTTCATAATCAATAAAGGGCTGCAATAATTCAAATTGTGTTCTCTAATTATTAGATCAATTATATCCAATTTGCCCGATGAAAGCTTATGTTGTAAGAGAAATGACTATATTCAGGCAAAGGCAGAAGGCTGACACTTCAACATTTTTAACATTCTTAACATTTTAAACCTCAGCCCAGACATCTTACTAATAAATTTTTACTGTTGTCTTTTGATACACCTGTAAATCTAGAAAAATCATATGACCTTACACAGAAAATGAAACACCCATTTACAACAGGAACGTAAAAGTTTAAATCACTTTGGTCTATTCCTACTAGAATTTAAAGTAGCCTATTCAGAACATGCTTACCAAGCCATATGGGTTGATGTTTCTGGAAATCTTTATTATATATACATCCATCTCTGGGGAGAAGAAGCCATTGACAATAAGCTTTAATTCACTTTTTAGGCATTGTTTATTTCCATAAGCAGTAGAAGCCTCTCTCTTTTCTCTTTACTCTTCCTGACTGACTTTGCCTTAGCATCTTGATTTTGGGGTTTCATCCATTTTCTGCTGTGTCTGAGCACTGAGAGGTCAACAGATGCATCCTCAAGACTCTCATTAGACCGGAATCACCATTAAACTGCAGGCTTTCTTTACTATTCCCAGTCTTTATTAAGCCAAAAATGTTTTAACTGAAGGTTAAGCCACAGAGGTGCTATGGACTAATTCTTTCTGTACTATATTATTAATAATTTTATAAAGTAACATAAAAATAACAAAAAATTATGACACCTGATTAAACTATTTGAAAGGAGAGTGTTTGAATGCCTTAGAAAATAAAATGATATATTATTTTAAACGGTAATCTCTAGTTAGTTAAAAATTCAGTGCCAATTCAATGCAATGAAGATTTACTGAACACGTCTTTGGTAGCTGCAGGGAGGATGCAAAAATAAGAAGTGTGAAATAGCATCTGCCTACAAGTGTGTGCTGGAGCAACATAAAATTCATAGACAACACTGCAAGGAAAAGTGTCAGCTGCCATTTTAATGCCATGTGTTAGGACTCAACATGGATGATCTCATTTAATCTTTACAATACAGTGATGGAAGTACTAGTTTTAGTCCCATTTTACAGACAGGACATGGAAACCTATCTGTAAAGATCACAGAGCTGGTGCCTAGTGGAGTTGTCCCTTTGCTGCTGTGGGAGAGGAGGCAGAGGCCGGTCGCTGGTGGGCTCTGTTAGAGGCAGGCTGTTCGACGACCATGTGGGTAACGTTCTCTGCAGTGAAGAATATGGAGGAGAAGGCACAGAAGTCATTGATTAGGCCATAATTTCTCTACATCTATATATGTACCAAAGCTAATAAGTAGTGTTTATTCATTTCCTTATTAGGAATCAATTTTATGTGATGCTTATTGGCTGAGTTAAGTTATTTAAGAAGCTAGGATTTGAAATTCATAGCTTTTGTTCTTCACTCGTACTGAAGCTGGTCTCCTCCGAGCCCGTGCATTTGGTTGATTTTAAGAGTGAGAGGTTCGCAGGGAAGGACAAAGGAAATAGACTTCGTTCACCTACAGTGAGATTTCCTGCAATCCCTTACGGTCCTTGACTATCTTTTTAGGAGGCAGGAATGTGACAGGCAAGGTTAAAAGGCACAGATGAGAGGGAGTAAATTCCATACTTCTGATTATTTTGAAACACTGAGGTCATGTGGGTTTAAATATAGCTTAATCCAACTTGCCTTAATTTTTCTTTTTAAAATTTTTTTAGGATCTCGCTATGCTGCCCAGGCTGGTCTTGAACTCCTGGCCTCAAGTGATCCTCCCACCTCGACTTCCTGAAGTGCCAACGTTACAGGTGTGAGCCACCATACCTGGCCTTGTCTTGTTTTTATTGCTATTATGATTACCCTTTGTAAGTAAATCTTTATGATCTGTACCTTTGATTGGCAGATCTGTATGCCAGTAGTGCTGGAAAAAAGCAAAACTGTGGAGTAACTGAATCTTGAGTTGGCATTTTCAGTTTGTCTGAGACATTCTGACGCCTCAATTTGATCCAACTAAAATGTGCTGTCTGATGGCCGCACTTTGGAATCAGCAGGAAGACTTTAGAAAATGCAGATCCTAGGCTCCACCCCGGGGGCTCCACCCATCTCTCCACCCCCAGATATTCTGCTTGAATTGGTTTCCTCAGGTGATTCCAATAAGCAGGAGAAGTCCTTGTGCCAAAAGCAGAGTCCTGCCTTTAAGGAGCTTGTAATTACGGTGCCTTTTCTTTGAGAAGTCTCCAGTCTCATTTTCTGAAAACAGAGATTTTTTTTTAATGTAAATTATTTCTGCTCATATAAATTGCCCACTGGGTATCTGGAGGAGTGTTTATGCAATTGATTTTAGAGCAGTTAGGTATTAAAAATCTTGTGGAAATAAATGAAACCAAGTTGCACAAACATTTTAAAGTCACTTTTCTATAATGCAGGTGTGCACAAACTAGCAACGCCAACTGGACGATGTCCAAAGGACTTCCTTTTTCATTGGCCTTACCCTGAAGGGGTGTCTTTCAGCACGTGCTCCCTCTGCTTTGAAGCAATGGTCCCACAAATTCTTCAGCGTGGCCATCTCTGCCTGTAGTATGCATTTAGCACCTGCAGGGCCTGTGAGTGCCCTGGAAACAGGCCTCCCTCCACCTGGGCACATGCAGCACAGCTCCAGAGTGCAAGCTTAGCGCCTGCAGGAGGCTGGACCTGGTCCCACTCAGCCAGGGATCCCACACCCTGGCTGGGATCAGGTCAGCAGGTCAGCTGTGCTGTGAGCAGGTCAGCATACTGGGCTCTTGTGCTTGGTGTGGTCCATTTGGACTGGGTCACCCCAGCTAAGCTGGGAGGACTCTTCCTGGAATCCCCTTGGCTGCATCTTTCCAAGAAAGCAGGGCCCGAAGAGGCGCGTTTGCAGTGTTTGGAGCCTGGCACTGGCACGGTTGCTGTGTCTGCGGTGCAGCAGACCTGCTGCTCACCACGTTCCTGGGTCAGTAGCCGGCCTCCCAGTCCCTCTTCCCTGACAGGCTCCTCTGCAGCTTTTCCCATTGCTCAGCTAGGTGCATGCTTGGGGGAAAGGAGACCAGCATCCCCTTCAGATCACACATCCCACGTGGTCAGGGGCCAGGAGGTGTGAGAGACCATGAAGGCCCCAGTCCACTGTTGCAGGTTCTCCTGTCCCTAAAGCCCCACCTTGTCCTTGCTCTCCCACCCCTGGCCATCTTTCCTGTGACCTCAGGTGCAGCAGGAGCCACAGCTTCGTACACAACATAAGCAGTGCTCACAACTGCATAAGGTCGCAGCCCTAGAATAAATCCGTCATCGTACATATGGCCCAGTGCATCTGACTCTGACGGATGGGCACCTGCTCGCCTCCCCTGCACGATGCCTGTTCGCCTCTCCACTTTTCCTGTTGCCACTTGTGCAGAAAACCAGCGTGGCACCCATCATAATGGGTTCTAATTTGCTGCGACTAAGGCCAGAAACTGTGAGTTGGTCTTGCTGTTTGGCTGCTTTTGTTTGTTGGTTGGTTGTTTTCTGTTTTGTTTTCAGGGAAGGGACCTTTTTTTAATCCCTGGTTCGTAGAAGGTGACAACTAATAACTGTTTGTCGAATGAACACGCGTTTACCGTTTACCTTGTCAGACTCAGATCCGCTGAGATGGGTCTAATGCTGTGATGTTACACCTTCAAATCACCCTCCATTCTTAGGGGTTTTACCTGCATTCCACTGAGGGGTTTGGAGTAGGGTGTGGGGGAGGCACGGAGCTGCTTAATTTTTAAAGAGGGACCTTCCCATTTGACTTCTTGAGAGAGAATCTTTGCCACTTGCATGTCCCTTATTCTAGTTCCTGGGTCATACTAGGCCTTCAGTCAAGGTTTTGTTAGTGAGTTCCTGTCTTTGCTTGTCACAAAAGTCACAGCAGAGAAGAGCAGGTGAGTCCTTGTGACGGTCCTGGGCTCCACAGCACTTAGGGGGTAATCTGCCATTTTTAAACAGCTCTCAACTGTTTATCAGCTCCTTTGGTCAAACTGCCATTCTCCCCTGGCCTCAAACATGGCTTCTTTTTCCAGTCCTCAGATAAATGAGGTAAGGAAACCCAAACAAATACTCTGGAAGGTTCGTTTCCTGCATTTGCTGATGGCTTCCCTTAGAAGCAGGCATAGAGACCCAGGCCAACTTGCATGGCCAGTTTAGACCATTTTCTTTCCTCTCTGCAGGGCTACACCTCAGCTCACTTATGTCTGTTCTGTTTTAAAAGATGCTTAGGACGTGGGCACTTGAATGGAGCTCTTTGAAGTAGAAGCACCATATAAATCTAAGAAAAGAAAAGTAAAAGGCAGCTCCAGTCCTCTGCAGCTCTCCTCCCTCACTAGTGACAGAAACCCAGGCTGGCAGAGTCATTTTTCCTCTTTGGGCGTTTTCCAACCATGGCTTCCTCCCTTTCATCTCACACTCAACTCCATTTAGATCCGTTGGTGTAAATGTACATTAAAAATGTAGCGATGATTCTTTTAATGAAACCACTGCATTCTAATGAGTCATGACTTTTTGGAAGTCGTATTATAGAAGTAAGAATAACATAGAAAGCAGAGAGACACAGTCAAACCTATCAAGGAAGAGATGGAGCCAAGGACGGAGACTTGAAAACTCATGAGGACCCCACTAACAGAGGGCCAACCTGCTGTCAGGTCCAGATGTGTGCATGGGAGGGGACCAGTGGCTGGAAGCTCTAACCTGTGCTCAGGTAAGGAGAGGGGTCACAGAGAGGCCATCCCTGGAACCTTCCTGCCCTGGAGCTGTGCTTACACATGGGCACGCTGTTGAAACTGGAGAAAAGCCAATGAGAAGCTCATCCATTCTGCCACCCTCGGCAAACCCTGGACATAGCTTTCCTGGAGCCATGGTTGTAGCCTTCCTCCTGCTCATCTGACCTGGGGTGAGGCTGTGCGGAGCCGGTTCATTTTATAACTCCCCCCAAAGTTGCTTTCAAATATTCACTTCAGGACTGGTGTCCTTTTGAGTTCTGCAGAGAGCCAAATAATGTTTAAGTACCTTCTAAGCATCAAACACATTGTCTCATTACATTTTCTCAACAATCACATAATTTCAGTGTGAGCCACAGTGTTCTATGTAGGCAGACAGATGCAAGAGGTTTAGGCACACAGCTAATGAGAGCTGAGACCTGAACCCACGTCTGCTGGTTCTGAAATGCAAGACCATTAGCTTCCCTCAAAAGAAACCCAAACTTACTGCAGGAATTCGTTCCCCAACAAATATTTATCTACTTCTTTACAGACGCCTAGCATTTCTTTTACTGATAGCAGAAAAAGAAATTTGTTTCATCCCACAGAAATGAAAAACTTAAAATACAGATTAAGTTAAGGCAGTAAATGAAAGTAAAATTGAATTCAGCAAAAAGTGTCAGCACCCCTAGAGACAAATACCTATTACGGATTGTTTGCTGATTCCTACTGAGGGTGGACATCTGTGGTGAAGGACGGAGGCTCAGATGAAAAGGGGAAAAAAGGCAAAGGAAACAGATGCTGAAACACAGACATCCTCTGTGGGCTCTGGCCAAGAGAGGCTGCACTTGGAGTCACCCAGTGTCCTGCTAATTGCTGCAATGAGTTGTCCCTTGCGATAACTCGCATATGAGCTATCATCTTCAGTCTGGGAGACTCTTTCCCATAAGATTTACCAGTGAAACTGGATACTGAGTTTGCTTTCTGCATTTTCCTTTTGCTCTTACGGTGTTACCATCGACTGCTGTAAAGTAATTACCCTTTCTAGGTGGTGGAATATGCTTTAAAGCTGAGTCTGAGAAACCCAGCTTCAGTCCTAAGGTTCCGATTGACCTAAGCAGATAGAGTGCCAGTGTAGGCCTAAGATTCAGGAAATTGACATGTTTTAATGTGAGGGAATCTGAGCATTTTTCCACATTGGATTTCAATATAACTACACAGCAGGATGGCTGGCTTATGGCTCATCCCAACGCTTTTGGAAGGAGGAGTCAGGTACATACACTGGATTGGTGTCATCAGACACAAGAGAGCATTTGAACACAGATGAGTGTCTGTGACTCAGGTTTGTCTGCCATCTTCCATGCATTTATTTCTGAGCTTGTAGTAGGGTAGGATCCTTCTAATACAATTCGAGAAAGTTTACATACATTAAAATACTTTTAAGTACAAGAATCTGTAAGAATGTAATAATTTACCTGATGGGAAGAATTTTTTGACACCGTGTATTAGTCTGTTCTCACACTGCTAATAAAGACATACCCAAGACTGGGTAATTTATAAGGAAAAAAGAGGTTTAATGGACTCATAGCTCCATATGACTGGAGAGGCCTCACAATCACGGCAGAAGGTAAAGGAAGAGCAAAGGCACATCTTACATGGAAGCAGGCAAGAGAGCATGTGTGAGGAGAACTGCCTTTTATAAAACCATCAGATCTCATGAGACTTATTCACCATCATGAGAACAACATGGGAAAGACCCGCCCCCCCCCATGATTCAATGACCTCCAACCAAGTCCCTCCCATGACATGTGGGCATGATGGGAACTACAATTCAAGATGAGATTTAGGTGGGGACGCAGCCAAACCATACCACACCATGTTACAAATGAGGCAGAGGCATTCTCCCAACTTCCACATGGAACCCAGCATGGCTCCAACCCATTGAGAGCCAGGGAACCAGTGTTTCTTAGCCACTTAGATCCAAGGGGCAAGGGATGAGCCTTCCGCACAACTCCTGTGGTGACGGCTCAACCAGCAGCAGCAGGGCTTAGTGACGCAGAGCTGAGGAGGGCAGGGCTGAGTCCTGGGGGAAATTATGATGCCTGGAGGAAGACAGGTTCACAGTGGCTATTGAGAACACTGCAAGACACCTCACAGATTTCAAAGCTGCAGAACTCTTGGAAATTGATGAATCTTGAAAACAGTTATTATTTATTATTATTACTTTTTAAATTTTTGTGGGTACACAGTAGGTGTATATATTTATGGGGTACATGAGTTTTTTTTGTTGTTGTTTGTTTTTCTTTTTCTTGTCTTTTTTTTTTTCTTAAGACCAAGTATCCCTCTGTCACCCAGGCTGGAATGCCATGTCGGCTCACTGCAACCTCTGCCTCTGGGATTCAAGCGATTATCCTGCCTCAGCCTCCTGAGTAGCTGAGATTACAGGCACTGCCCACCACACCCGGCTAATGTATGTATTTTTAGTAGAGATGGGGTTTCACCATGTTGGCCAGGCTGGTCTCGAACTCCTGACCTCAAGTAATCCGTCTGCCTCAGCCTCCCAAAGTGTGAGCCATTGTGCCCGGCCAGCACATGAGATGTTTTGATACAGGCATGTCATGCGAAATAAGCACGTCATGGAGAATGGGGTATTCATCCCCTCCAGCATTTATCCTCTGAGTTACAAACAATGCAATTAAACTCTTTATTTTAAAACGTAGAAAATATTTGTTCTTGAGTACAGCCTGGGATCCTCCCAGAGATGACTTATGAGAAACCTTGAGGTTTCTACTAAGTGCCCGTGTTTGACCCTAGGATGACATGGCTTAGGAGCATTAAGAAACGATCGGCTTAGAAACATCCCAGGAGGGGCATGCTCTGGAAGCAGGTAACCTTCTGGGACGGGCCCTTTCCAGCTTGTCTTGGGGTTTCCACTGACCCTCACAGAAGTGAATACAGGGATAATTAAGGTCAGTTTGAAATTGTGCTCATTGCCAACTCACTTTTCTTGGTGAGGATTGGTCCTTTGACTCAGAAAACAGCAGCCAGTGAGCAGTGAAGACCCGCCTTCAGATGCTTCTGGTACCCATGTGAAGGCAGCTTCACTTAGGAATGGGAGTAAATGCTACCTTTAACTTTGCTGTTGGGGTTATATTGAAGAGTCTGATGTTGGTCAACCTGTTTCTGATGGATGTGTGCTCGGGGCCTTTGACGTATCTTGAGAGAAACAACATTGAGGGCATTGACAAAGACATTGAGCCATTGACTGAGTGTGGGGCTCAAAGAAGTGCTTCACTGTGGCTCACCCAGCTGGAGAACATGAAGTTCTTGAAGGTACATTTGCAGAAGCAAAGCAAATCAAATATTCATATATTTTGATTTCACAAGTAAAATTGTTACATTGCTGAAGGCTTTACCAGTAGCTTTGCAAAGTTGATCCAAAGCAGTTGGGGCCATCCTTTGTTCCTTAAGAGAACAAAGTGCAGAGCTGTGGCTGGAAACTGCTTGTGAGCTGCATGTGAGCTACAGCTCCTTCATCCATAAGCAGCAGGAAACCATGCTCAAGCCTCTTCAGAGTGGGCCAATTTTTCACACTTGAGATCAGAGTCCCAGACGGTCATATCATCAGAAGAGGAAATTGTCAACACATTTTTCCAAAGTCTTTTACAAGGAAGTTTGAAATTGCGTGGAAGGAGTCATTGCACTTGAAGCTAAAATGGACTTTTATTCAAAGGAAAAATATATGAGGAGCTTCAGATCTAATTAAACAAAGGACCCTTGATCCAATTGTACATACGCGGTGTCTACAGTTCTGGTACTGAAGAGTAACACTTTGCAGGCCCATGTAAATAATTTTAAATGGTTTCACTAGCATTTCACATCAATCAAGACTCCACCAGTATCTTGTGAAACTCTCCCCTGGGCTGTACTCAAGCCACACTGACATTTTCTTGGTTATGAGCACCACTCAGGTGTTCTCATTTCTGACCTTGACTACAGGCACTTTCTTCTCCTTGGAAGATCTTTCCTTCTCTCTGACTTTGCTAACTCCTCTTTATGTTTTGGGTCTCTAGATAAATATCTCTCCCTCCAGAAAGCCTTCCTGGACCCTCAAAGTCTGGTGGTGTTGCCCCTAAAACACCTCTCTCATAAGAGCGTTTATTATACGGAGCTGTCACTGCCTGTAATTTCTTGACTTCCCTATAGGTTATAGGGGCCTGGATGTAGGGGCCACAATATTACCAGTTACACTGCAGTCAGGTAGTAGATGTGTGTCACAGGGGTGGACCACACGCCTGTCAAGTAGGTTGCCCATTTAGAGAACATAGGAGGAATCTATTTTCTCGCTACATTTGTAGTTAGGTTAGGACTAGATTATCAGCTTTAGTCAGTGGAGTGTGGGTAGAAGTTACAGACATTACTTCTAGCTTGGCCAAAGAAACCTCTGCTCCACTCTCCTCCTCTGTCCACCTTTCCACTGTGATCACGGAGGCCAGGTAAGTGAGATGGCAGCACCACAGGTGGAGAGAATGGAAGGAGATTCCAGTGGGAGCTGCCTGAGTCACACTGGACTGACAGAAGCAGAAACAAACCTCCACTTTATTGAAACCTCTGAAGATTCGCAGGGGCTTAGTTTTGACAGCAGAATCTTGCTCATCCCGACCCATACAGGACTCAATGAATATCTGTTCAATAAAAGAATGAGTGGCTGCTCAGCACCATTGCTCTCAGTGGTCTGCTGGACCCTCCCTGAGTGTGATGCACTTCTGTCCGTGAGCCAGGGGTACCTCCTTCAAGCAAGGGGCAGGTGAAGGCAGGGGAGTCACCAGGGGACATCTGGAAGGTATGGATGGAGAGGTACGGACAAGCCGTTCGCTGTGCCATGGCTTGTGTTCTGAAGGACGTCGTGCATACTTTCTCTCTGCTGCTTGTTCATCTTCGCCTCCTGATACGGTTTGGCTCTGTGTCCTACCCACAATCTCCTGTTGGATTGTAATTCTCAGTGTTGGGGAGGGACCTAGTGGGAGGTGATCAGATCATGGGGATGGATTTCTTTCTTGCTGTTCTGGCCATAGCAAGCGCGTTCTCACGAGATCTGGTTGTTTAAAATAGTGTGACACCTCCACTTTTGCTCTCTCTCTCTCCCCTGCCACCATGTGAAGAAGTTGCCTTATTCCTCTTCACCCTTCTGCCATGACTGTAAGTTTCCTGAGGCCTCCCAGCCATGTTTCCTGTACAGCCTGCAGAACTGTGAGTCAATTAAACCTTTCTTAATAAATTACCCAGTCTCAGGTAGTTCTTTATAATAGGATGGGAATGAACTAATACACCTCCTTCTGCTAGAGTTAAGGAACCAATAGAAGGAAATTCTTTGTTCCTGTAACTGAGGCCATGGGGTCTGGGTTATGCAAAATCTAGAGACCATACATGTTCCAAAAATAGTGCCAGTTGGAGAGTCACATTGACTGGATTTAAAGAAGTATGCTGCCTCCAGAACTGTGTGACCCTGGGCAAGTGACATAACTGCATGAAGCTTGGGAAGGAAGGAAAAGTTGTTGAATAAAGGCATGTATAAATCTGCACAGTGGGAGATAGTGGTATCTTCCTTGCAGGGATGATGTGAAGATTAAATCGGTAAATACTTGTAGAGGTTATTGGCATGCAGTGCGTATGGTCAATAAATACTTGATGTTTGTGGGCACAAAGTATCGATATTAATGCTTTTGTTCTTGGCATCCCTTGGTGCTGATTTAGCATAGAACTTGCAGATTTGACTCTTTGAAAGGTAATCTATAACTTGGTCATTCTCTGTCCATTTGCTGGTAACCCTAACCAATAATCAATGCAGGTTAACTAAAGGATGCTTCTAAACTGTTCTGAGAAATTCTGAGCACTCTGGCTTATTGTCTGAGACTATAATAATATTAATTCAATATAAGTATAAAAGATCAATGCTATCAAGGTGCTCCTATAAATTGTATGGTCAAAGCCTTGCTCCCCTAAGTTCTATATGTATGACTACACTTTCATTGGCCAACCTATATTTAATAATGTCATTCCTATTTCTTTGTCGATATCATAAACTGATCAAGTCACTGCTACTCAAAAAAGTAGCTTCTGTTTCTACGGTGTCCAGAGTTCTCATTAAAACATTCTCATAAAAACAAGACATGTAATTAATAAAAAATCAATAAAAAGAAATGACATGATGTAGAATCCTCATTGTCTTATATACTACTTAAGCAAACTCTTATTTTTGAATCTACTTTGCTGATAGATTGCAAGATTTTTGAGAGATAAAACATATTGTATATTGTTTTACCAAGGAGAAAGTTTTTTTCTCCCTTCCACTGCTGGTTGGAAGAACCTATCCTGAAGTACCTGATTTGGAGTCAGAGAAAGGAAAACAAGGGTGACTGGCTTCCCAGATCTCAGCACAGGCTCACGGGCAGCACCTCCTGTGCTCAGGTGGTTTCTGATGAAACGCCATGCAGTGGTTAGAATGCAGGATATGGGATCAAACAGCCTGAATTTAAGTCATTTCCCCATCACTTTCCTGCTATGTGAGCTTGGGCAAATTATATCTGTTCTGTTCTTTTTCTCATTAACTATGAAAAGGTAATAAAAAGAAGACCTACCTTATATGATTCTTAAGAGGGTTTAAAGAGGTAATAAATTTCAAGTGTTTTAGAACAGTGCTAGGCACAGTATAAGGGCTGAATGAACATCAATTGTTAATAATTATTTTTCTTCTTTCATAAACATTATAATAACAAGTCACTTTTTCTCTGCTCACAATTTCCAATAAAAGAGAACTGGATAATCTAATGGAGTTCTACATTTTATTTTCAACTATTTTAGCAATATTCATAAAAATTCCATCACAATATGTACTATAAGACAAGACAGTCAAATGACAATTAGATTTTAACAGCTAGTGGATTATAAAGTTTACTATTATCCATCTTTTTCTTCAAATAAACATTTGAATTATTGCTGTATAATTAAACCTGAGTGAAATGCTCCATTGATAATGACAGCTCCATTCTGCTTTTATAAAGAAATAGCTTCTACCCTGACTTGATAAACTTTAAACTCGGGGACTTCTTCCTTTTTGAAAGTGAACATCGCTTACCAGAACTAAGCAATCTGGATAGTGTGATTCTATTGAAGCTCTTTAGAACTGTGCTTAAGGAAAATGTCTAACGTTTACACAACAATGCTAGAGCCCATGTGGTTGGGTATGGAGAAGAGATGGGATTTGAATTAAAGAACAGGCAGATTGCCAGTGAAATCTAATTTTAAACAAACTATTTAAGAATCTAGACGGGGATTTACAAACTCTAAGAATACCATTAAATATGTAATCAATACAAAGGATGCTTACAATTCTTGTTGAACTACATGTAAATATATATCCATATTTATATTATATTGTGAAGAATCAGGGTAATAGAAAATAGTCTATGAAAAAGAAAATAAATGGGGCAGCATTAGTTTTTGAAGTAAGCATGAAAATTTAGTTAGTTGGAACTTTCACAGTTGCTTTGCAGGAAACCATAAACTTATTATTTACAGTGGAATAACCCCCTTTCCCCAGAGGCATACAGTATGTGTTTTACAGTGTGTCCTCATGCCCCACGTAATTAGATGTCAAAATTAGGTGTCTGTTCCTCCCCTACCTCCTTAAGTGGAAGCAGATCCCCCAGGATTTGGAAAATCTTTTGGTTAAATTAATCTTGAGTGTTAGAAGGCCAAGAGGATGTGAAAACATCATAGATTCTTTGCTCATCTTTAATTCCATAATGAAGCTTGGTCCATTTGCTATCAAGACCTTTCTGTCAAAACTCACCTGGTTTGAAGTAAAAATACTACTCTTTAATTTGATACACTTGATAACTCTGCTTTCACTAGGGTTCTCAGTTCACAAAAGAACTCTGCCATATCATTACCTAATGGCCTAGAGCATAATCCTATCTCAGTACAGAGTGTGGAGATGGTACCCTTTGGCATAATTCTTACACCCCTCATCTGGAGATGTGACATGTCTAGCATTGTAGCCAGAAAACTACTGCTGGCTGCTAGACCATCCATGAGAAGTCTAGTTCTATGAGTAAATGAATCCAACAAACACAAATATACTCTTTGAGGCAGACAATGAAATTGCAATTCAATAAATAAAATTCCTTGTAAGAAAGAAGTAATTATATTATATGTATTGTGTGTGTATATACAGGGATGAAATTCTAAACATTTGACAATTGGTGTGATAGAGGTGCCAATCAGAGGCGTTGCTGGCTTGTAAACCACTGCTCTGGTCCCACTGGGGCTTGATAACCAAACATACCCCATAAAGATACATGACTCAGATACTAATAGCTCATCCAAAAGTGCTTTGGAGCACAAAAGAGGAAACAAATTTAATTATGATTTGCATGAAATATTTGATGTAAACTTCATTTAATTCAATAAATAGAAATCAGAGTCAGATTGCTTAAAAAATATAAATCCATGGCCTATTTCAAAAAATAATAGATACTCTTTAGATAAGCTTAACAAACAGAGAATTTTGGAAATGTGACTTTTCTGTTTTAACCCTTTATGACGCGGGGTATGGTAGCAGACCGCTTGAGATTGGTTGGCATTTATTGAACCTGATTTGTTTTTCTAAGACCAGCCGAGCGGGCACAAAAGAACCAGCGGGTAGGCAAGGGCAGGAGCAAAACTGCACATTTATTTTGGTCACTTAAGGTGTGGGGAAGAGGTCTATTGGCCTCCGGCAAAGAAGGCCGGCAGAGTCTCGCGGTAGGGCTCTCAGACGGAGTTCGGGCAGTCCCGACATCCCCACGGGAGTAGCGCTGGGAAGGCCGCCTGGCTCACTGGCCGAGAGCGGCTTTTCTAGGGGTGGGAGGGTAATAGGCGGGGCACGGGCGTGTCCGGGGCGCTCCGCAGGTGCGACCAGGTAAATCTTGGTCTCTTCAGATTGACGTCACCTGGCGCATGCCCAGTTGATCTGCACCTTCCCTGGGCGCCGGCTGCATTTTCGCGCGCGCGGGAAAAGCTGGTGAAGAAGAACCCGGAAGTGCGCCATCCTGCCTCTCTTCCTCCAGACAGAACCGATGCAGCAATGAAAAAAGGTATTTAGAATACGGTCTTTGATAACATAGTTTTTAAATGGGAAACAATCTGCAGAGCTGGGTTTCTTTCGAATCGTTCTAGTTTCCTTCTAACATTTAAGCTGAGCCTAATAGGATTCTGTGCTCTCAGCTAAAATTAACCAGGAGATGATTTATTAGGTTTTTACAGTGTTTGCGGGTTGCCTTGACATTTAGTCAACGCTGCTTCATATACCTGCATGTCTGCCAGTGGGGGAAGGTGCAGATATTGGGCCTTTGAGGAGGTTTTGTAGGAGGCCTACCCACAAAAAGTATAATTATTTATCTTTATTTTCCTTTAAGGAAAATTCATTCTCTCTTCGGTACTTTAAGACTCCAGTAGCAAATCTTAATATTGTGCGTTGGGTGTGAAGTGTTTGCTGCAGTAAGAGGAAACCTGAGTTGCAAGACCAGTCAGAAAGTGGTGAGATGCTTTAGACCCCACCTGCTGAAGACGTTCTTTGGAGTGTCCTGTGGAATTTTCTCTCTTCTGCAAAAAAGGCAAATAGCCAAGTAAGAATGATGAGTGATTTTCATGCAAAGAACAATATATCAAGAATATCTAAATTAATTTAACAATTATAAGGAATATTCTTGGCTGTATCAATTTAAGATATACTTGCAAGCGGGAAATGGTTTTCAATTTATATATGTCATTCTGGTATTTCTTCAGTGACTAGGACAAAAAAAGCAGAGAATTTTTGGATTTCTGTTAAATCGACTCATAATGTTTTTAAATGGACTCATGTTTGAATAGTTGGCGAGGGTCATATAAAGGTCAGGAATTTAGCTCAGAAAGTGTGTCAGGCTTCTCTATGAAAAGTAAATAAGTAATGAATGAAAGAATAAATAAATAAAATTTAGAAGTAAGTACAGTGCAAAGTATTATCTGATGATTGATTAATTATAAGGAGAAGTGGCCATTTATGATAAAACCATCTTATGGTAGAAATGACGACTGAAACAGATGCTCTGCTGTAGAATGGAAATAACCTTCATGTTTGGAATGTTTACCAGGGTTTGACATGATGGGATGTCCTTTATTGGTATGAATCTGTCTTATTCATGACAGTGTCACCAGAAAGACAAAAGGAAACCCTTCTGATTTCTGGGCAATCAATAATTGAAGGTGTGATTTTTGAAATCTCGTGCTCTGCTGGGTAATGTAATCGCCACTGTGTATCATTTGCCAGGGCTGTCATAACCAAGTATCATAGACTGGGTGGCCTATACACCAGAAATTTACTCTCTCTCAGTTCAAGAGGCTGGAAGTGTGAGGTCAAGGCGTCAGTAGGGTTGGTTTCTCCTGAAGTGGGCCCATTTTAATTTACACCTTTGAAGGCCCTATCTCCAAATACAATTGTGTTCTGAGGTAGCAGGAATTAGGACTGCGACATATGAATTTTGAGGGAGACACAGTTCAGCCCAAAACACATAACACATTGCAAAATAGCAAACCACCAAAAAGTAAGACCCTATGGTAGAAGTCCAGTGTAGCAGTCTATTTTTCATTCCCTGCTCGTACTTATCACAGTACTAAACACGGATTCAGTGTTTGTGTCCAACACCTCAGTTCAATATTTAAAAAATGTATGACTTCTGTTGTTCATTTGAAATGAGAGGATGGGAGGCAGAATAGTTTCTGTATGTAAGAGAAGAAGAGGATGATGTCGGTGCCGGAGACAGCATGTGCATGTTAGTTTCTTTGTTTATTCGTTCACTTATTTATCAAACTCTGGCTGCCTGCTCTGAACTATGCCCTTTATTAAAGGCAGAGACACAGTTTAAGATCCTCTTTCTTCCTCACAGGGCTCGCAGACCAAGGTGGAAGGAGAAGTGAACATGTAAAGAATGACAAAGAAAATGTGGTACATATAAACCGTGAAATGCCATGCAGCCATAAAAAAGAACAAAATCATGTCCTTTGCAGGGACATGGATGGAGCTGGAGGCCATTATCCTTAGCAAACTAATGCAGGAAGAGGAAACCAAATACTGCATGTTCTTGCCTATAAGTGGGAGCTCAATGATGAAAACACATGGACACAAAGAGGGGAACAGCACACACTGGGGCCTGTCCTCTCTGACACGAATAAACTGCCTCCCATCCTCTTGTTACAAAATAAACAACAGAAGTCATACTTTTAAAAATATTAAAGTGAGGTTTTGGACACAAACCATCAAGTTCATTTTTAGTACTGTGGTAGGCATAAGCAAGAAATTAAGAAATCAGGAAACTAAGGAATGGGTTCTAGGCTTAACATCTGGATGACAAAATAATCTGTGCAACAAACCCCTACAACACAAGTTTACCTACTCCTGAACTTAAAAGTTAAAAAAGAATGAAAAATGTTAACTCGTTTAACACATGTCGGATAACCACCCACTTGGTATCACATCTTCTGGGTGCTTGGGACGTAACTCTACATGAGAAAGAAATGGGGGCACTTGGATTCTCGCTGAGGGACACAGTTGGTGAATAATCAAGGCCACAAATACATATGCTGTAGAGTGTCAGAAGGTGTTGGGTTGATGGAGATTGGAAATTGAGTCAGGAAAGGGGCTGAGGAGTGTGACAGCACTGTTCATGGTAGGGTGGTCATAGAGGTCTCTGTGAGGTGGCAACTCATGCAGAGAAACTTGAAGGAGGAAAGGGAGGTGAGCACATGAGTATCTAGCTGGGGACAGAGAAAGGGGAGGCCTTCCAGGCAGCAGGAAGAGCCTGTACAGATGCCCCAGCAGCAGTGTCCTTGACATGTCCTAGGATCCAAGGATCCCGGTGTGGAGGGAGCTCAGGGAGAGAGGGCAGAGGGATAGAAGATGGCCTAGAAGGTGATGGGAGTTCATAACAAGCAGGGCTTTTCTTTTTTTTGTCATTGTGAAGATTTTGGATTTTTTTTTATTCTGAATGAAATGGGAAGCCATTGGAAGGCTTTGAATGGAGTAGAGTTGTGGAGTAAAATAGGTATTGAAAGGGTCCCTTTAACCACCTACTGTGCTGAGTCTAGACTGGGGATGGGGGCGAAGATGCAAGCAGGGAAGGTAGTGAGAAGGCAACAGCAGCAAGCTGGGAGAGAGGGTTGGAGATGCACCCAGGGTGTTGGAAGGGTAGACGGTGAGATGGGATAGGATCCTTGGATACACGTTGAAACAGAGTCAACTTGATTTGCTTGTGGACTTAAGGAAGGGCGAAAGAAAGAAAGGAGCCAAAGATTATGCACAGGTTATTATATTTTTCCCTGTGAAACTTAAATAATTGAATTTCTTTCAACTTAGGGAAGTCTGTGTGAGGAGCAGGTTCAGGTTGGACACCTTCAGTCTGCAAATCAATTAGATATTCCCATGGCCATGGAGGGTAGGCAATGGGCTAAATTCACCTAGAATTCAGGAGAAATGTCAGGGCTAGAGAGAGAGATTTGGAAGTCACTGGCCTTTAAATGACATTTAAACCCATTGAGATGGGATTGGAAGGCTGAGAGGGTAGAGCAGACACCAGAGCACTAAGGACAGGACTCTGGTGAATTTCAGCACTAAGAATTCCAGGAGACACAGGGGAACTGGCACAGGGGTCAGGAGGAAGTCAAGACGGTCAGTGGACTAGAGGGTGATGACAGCAGGTGACTGGAAGTGCCTATTTGCTCTCATGTCTGGTGGGCCATGGGCTAGGTACAGACTTGTGCCTCCATCCACAGGCAGGCTTCTCTAGGGAATGGAAAATTGCCACTAAATTACCAGGTAAAGAACTCACTGCCGAGGCTGCCAAGATCCAAATTGTCTAGGGGTTTGAATCGATCACCACCATCTTGAATTTAGTTCCCAGGAGGCAAAGGAACTTGTGGAAAGTACACAGCTTGCAGAATAACCTGCTGCCCCAGCTGCCCACGGGGGGCCTTCACGTGCCACTGTGGCCCCAATACAACCTGGATGTTTGAAGACATAGACAATTAAGTGAGGTCAGGATCACAGCGCAAGCTTCACGTTGAAGGCCCTGTTGCACAAAATGATCCACCTGTGGGGCTGTCACAGATGTAAAGAAGAGGGTTCCCTCCAGGGGAGGGAATGCATTAGGAAAATGCCTCACTGGAAATATTGTCAACATCCTGACAGGTGCGTGCAGGGGCCAAATACAATAGATACGGAAGGAGAGGTGCCTTGTTCTCAGGGACAAAGCCCTTTTCTTGTGATTGCCTAAAGAACAGCGCTAAGGTGGGGGCAGAAACATCCAAAGGTGTTTCTTGGGTTTTACGGCCCTTAGAAGAAAGGGCCTTCATGAGATGCCCTCGCTTTGTGCTGGTCTCCCACAGAGAAGGCTCACCAATTTTCAGATTCTCAAATTCCCCATGAAAGAAGTTATTTTTGTCAGAGAGGGAATTGTAAGTGGGTCCTTGAAGTCAAATCCACCATTGTTGTTCTCCTTTGACCTGGCCCTGCCAGCGACGCTGCAGAAAGACGTGATTGAAGAAGGGGCAGGAGATCCTAGCACAGGAGCCCGTTTGTCTTAGAAGAAAGCAGTTTGGTAATGATTTTCAATTAGAAAAGTTTTATTGGAGAGACTTTATCCTCCTTCACCTAGTTAGAAACTTCATGGAGTGTGGGTGAAACCAAAAGTCAGGGGGAATAGGAATCCTGCTTTTCCACTGAACACAAAATCGCCTGCAATTTCTATGACTTTCTTATGTGCTCTAAGTAGGGTCGATTATTTTGGTAACCACTATTTCGCCCCAGGACTTGAATAGCAATTGTATTTGCTCATTGTTCCATTTAGAAAAAAAAAAAAATGCATTGGTTGAAATTGTTTCTGTGTTTCAGAAGAAGTAAGTGCTTCAGACCTGGGAATTGTTTGTGGCTGATTAAGAAATTGCTTAGATGCCTGAATTAATCTGTGTGGTGTCTGCTAGGTAGGCACGCTTTTATAAATCTTTATAAACCTTAGTCGTGAGTCTGCGGCCCCAGTGCACAGCCTGTATCGGGGTGGTGGCCTCCTCTGGCCTTTGCTCTTGGCCAGCTTATCCCAGGAGGAGGGACCATAAAACCAGGGGGATGGCAGGCTGTCCCTGCTCTGTGATCAGTGGTCAAAATACTGGGGCTTGACCTTCTTCTGGTGATTTACTCCTGCGTGGCTTCGGAGCTGAGCTGTGGGCTGTGTGTGCCATTTCCTGGTGCCGGGCTGCCCGTGGGCTGGCCATTCTCTCTCTTGGTGCCTCCTCTTCCTGATTCTCAGATCTCTGAACTGGCTTGGCTACTTACATTTCCACCACCTGCTGCCTTCTCTACCCGGCCTGGGATGATACCACAAAGGCTCGGGTTGCCTTTCTCCCTGGCCTCTGCTACCGCCTGCCTCTCTCTCCTCCAGGCTCTGCCTCTTCCCTGCCTGTGTCTGCACTAGCTCACGTCACCGCCGCACCACACCTTGTTCTCTCACCCACTGGGTTGCTGACCAATACCTGGTGTGATATTCCCATCAGAGTCACATTGTGTGATGCCACCTTCAGCCTCACCTGTAATGTTTGGGGCAGTGTATTCCATGGCCTACAATGGCTGGGAGAAAAACGCTGATAGGTGGCCCTGGCTGGGTATGGCAGGAGTGGTAGACACCGTGTTGGGGAGGAAAGAACACGATTCATCTAAAGGAGGCAGAATCTGGGGCTCTAAAAATGTTTCCCAAGTAGGAAAGTTGATCTACCTTGTCAGAAGAAAAAAAAAAAATAAATCATAGCTCACACATAGATGAGGCTTTTTATGTCCTAGGGCCTGTTCTACGTCCTTTATTCATATGAATTCATCTGCTGGACACAGCAACACTGTAAGGTCAGTATTTTTATGATCTTCATGCTGTCTGTAAGGCAAGCATAGACAGCCTGAGGAAGTCACCTGAAATTACACCTGTAGGGTTTGGTTGCCCTGGGATTTCACCCCAGGCCGTCTGGCTCCAGGGTGCGTTTCCAAGCCCTACCCTCTGCCAAGCTTTTCAGAGAAGTCAAGTATGAGTATTTAGAAGAAATCTAGCCATGTTTGAACAATGTCTACATATTTGAACTAACAGATGAAACAAAACGTGGCTGACCATGCTCGGTCCATGGGCCCTGGGTTGCCATCTGGGTCCTAAACCATGAGGGTCAGTCCACAAGAGAATCAGTGCAACTTCCAGTCTTCAGCCTCACACATGTGGTGCAGAGGAGGACTCTGCACTTGCCTCTACCTCCCTAGCTCTTCTCTTGTTATGCCCGGCACGGGCAGCCCCTCTCTGAGGCTGGTCTTCATGTGGTGTCTATAGAGAGTCAGTAGAAGCCCTGGGCAACCCCCTCTCTGTGAACTGCTGATCCAGCAGAGTTCCAAGGAAGCTTCTCTTTGCTCATGATTTATCCCCTGACATCCTCTGCCAAGACCTGCAGACATCAACATCTCTTACACGTCTACTTTTGGGTGCTGAATTGTGGTGTCAAAGTGCACAGTCCACCTAGCAGAACGGATTTTTTTGGTCTTGTTTCTGTCTAAAGCTTCTTAGAAAATGATTTCCCTATAATTTGAAAAAGAGCAGTGAGTCAATAAGTAGTTGTTACCACTATAGACTTCCCCAGTCTCAGGAATATTAGGATAAGCCCCAGTTCTCTTACTTCAGAAGGTTAATTATTGGAGGTTAGCAGACACTTCTCGGGCCCTTTAAAGAAACAAGGCCAAAAAGCAATATAAGAGCAGACCCACTTCAATCAGCCCCTCAGCCCAGCTTGACTGAGGCCCCTCCATAGGGCGCTCCACTGGGGTCTGGGGGGGAGGCACACCACGTACCAGACACAGGCTCTATGGGGACTGAGTTGATGAACAAAGAACAAGCCTACGAAACTGCAAAAGGAAAGTTAAATGCCTTACTGACCCTGAGGACCCTGAGTAAAACAAGAACTTAGAGAAGTCCGAGGTCAGTGCGAGCTTCATTTACTGTGAGGGAGGAACGGCTTCTTGGAGGAATAGGATTGGCGGGACTTTTCCAAGTTGAGAGGAAAAGGCTATTTCTGCGGCTGTGGGGTGGCCAAGTTCAGAGAAGGGACCAGGGCTTCCAGAGCCCTGCTACCCCTTGGGTAGCCCTGCAGTGTTTGCGTAGAACCTTGTTTCAGTGCTTTCATCACATTGCAGAGCTTGCCCATTTTGCAGATACAATTCTCTGCATGTGAGTTTCTCCAGTTAATTTACACAAGGCCATACGGAAGGAGAAAGATCATACAGAAGAAGAAAGAGCAGAGTCACACCTCCCACAGTGGGGTCGAGAATGAGCCAAGACATCCGAGTGTGTCTGGGCTTTGCAGGAGGCGCCTGGCCTGGTGAACGTGGGTGCTGAGTGGGGAGGAGTAGGGGAAAGCTTGCTGCTGGTGTGGAACCAACTCCCGGAGGGTCTTAAAGGCAGTGGATTTGGGTGTGTACTTTTGAGAAGACAGACATGAAACATGTTTAAGAAAGATGCACCCATGGTATAAACGTGATGGGGAAAGGGAAGGTGTGAGGTTTGGAAGACAGAGAGGAGGAAATTATTGTGATATAGACGAGGAGATGCTTTGGGCCTGCAATGGTGATGGAACAGGAGAAGCAGCCTGAAGACAGAAGCTGGTGACACGCTGGGTGTAGGGACTCACTGAGGGAAGAGTGTGAAGGGTGATTCCCTGGACTGCTGAGCAGGGATGGGGAGTCCACTTGTCAGGGAAGTGGGAACTGCAGATGCTGTGTGCCTGCTCCCCTCCACCTGGCCGCCCCTGGAGTACCCACAGCCAGACCCCACCCACTGCACGGGATCTCTCCTCTAGGGAGTTCTCTGGCCTAGCATGGAGAGGTTGGAAATACAAAGGAGTAAGGCTCCAGGAGCAGCCCTCAACCCGAGGTGGCAGTTATTAGATACCAGCCCAAGTGTGTAGGCCTTCCCTCCATGGTCAACTCAGAGGGGCCCCGGGAGGGGTCACCTCCTTGTTCACGTGCCACTGGCTGCCTTTCCCTTCCCCACTCACTCCTCTCCTCCCTCCCTTGCTTCCTGGGATCCTAAGTCCTGTCTGAGAGTCTGAATTTGGAAGAACCCAGTCTAAGAGAGAAGAGCTCCTGGGAAGGCATATACAAATCTGTGTTCAGGGAGGAAAGACAAGTGTGTTTTAAATTTACCAGAGGCGTTTCCTGCTTTAAAGAAGGTGGTAATGATTTTCTATTCACCATGGATTTCCTTCCCTTTCCCTTCCGTCTTCTGCTGAGCCAACGCAGGAGTGGAGAGAGAAGGTATTTCCTGAAGACATGGTGGTCTTATGCTTAGAGTTGTTATCCAAGGGAATTTAGATATTTTTTAAGTAAGTGACATAATGTTTTTCTTTTAAACTGATTCCAATATCAAAAAAAATTCATTCACCTTTGGCTTCTGTATCGTGCAATGCCTTCAGAGACAAGCAATGTAGGACTTTAATGTTTGAGTTCCGGTGTGTGTCTAATTCTGGTAGGAATGAGGAAACCATGCTTTCACCCGATCAAGGAGCATGGCGTGTAGAGACCCTTCCATGGCACCCCTATTTTATGCCTCTGGGTACACGATGTTTACTGACTAGTATGTGGGCTATATGGAGTTGATGGTGTTGTCTGCCTCCCTTTAAAAGGTAGTGCCTTTAGAGAGGGAAAGGGATTAACCAATGTGGGAAGTATGAATTCATGTTGGGTTATTTTCTCTTCTCCGCTTCTTTTATTGGAATGTTTTCTGCTCGTCAATGTTCTGGGAGAAACATGGGGCTAGTTTATTAGTACTTTTGAAGTTCCTAGTCAGAATCTGGAGATTTCATAACTTCAAAGTCAGATTCAATTAGACACACGAGAAATTAAACTGACTTAAAATTTGGCTGGGGATTTCTTTTAACAATAATGGTGTGTGTTTAAGATGTCTGTTATAACACATACAGCCTTAAACTACACATGTTGTCTTTTTCTCCATAGATATGGGTGTGTTATTTTCTCTAAACCAAAATATGAAATAATTGAATAGTGGTCAGAAAGTGCTGACAACGCTTTTATCAGACTCATCCTGTGTATTGAAGGGGTTGGAGTCCCGGCTGACACATTCTGTTTGTGCTCCTGATCACACCAAAGAACATTAGTATAAATGAAAGGAAGGACACTTTCAGCTTTTGGTTACTAAGTCAAAACAGAGAGTGTTTTGAATGCGGTGTGATGAACATGGACATTTTAAGTAAAATCACTGACTGTGGGTGCCTGTGTGTACACAGGATGTCAGTTTCTGAATGAACATTTGCTTTATGAGTGCGTCGGAGACCTCCAAGTTGGGTCATTTCTAGATGGGAAATACCTTCTAAATAGAAAATACCTTCCCTCTCCACTCCTGCATTGGCTCAGCAGAGGACGGAAGGGAAAGGGAAGGAAATCCATGGTGAATAGAAAGTCATTACCACCTTCTTCTAAGCAGGAAACGCCTCTGGTAAATTTAAAACACGCTTCTCTTTCCTCCCTGAACATGGATTTGCATATGTCTTCCCAGAAGCTCTTCTCTCTTAGATTGGGTTCTTGCAAATCTGTACACTCATAAGAAGGACAGAAATGACAAAGTCTCAATAAGGATTATGGAACGCTTTATCCCAGGCTATGAGGAAGGGGACATAAGAAATACGTGTGAAAGCCTCGATTTCTAATTTAACTTAATTTTTAAAAACTCAGGCCTTCAATGTTTCTTGTCGGGAAGACCGTGTCATCTTTCAGTGGTCTGCCTGTCTTTTTTCTCTCCTCTGCACTTAAATCCACTTACAACCAATACTAAGTTAGTTGTTCTTAAAACAAAATTCTAAGCAAATAACTTCTACTCCAAGCCCTCCACTAATTTCCCACTGCTATTGCGTTTCACCCACACTTCAGCTCTGCCACGGGTGGCCCACCACCACACACCAGCAGCCCACATTTTCAGTCACGCTTTCTTCCCCTGGGTTCCTGTGCTCCAGCCCCACGGGGACTGACGGTCCCAAAACACAGTATGCATCTTCCTCTCTGGACATGGGCTCTGCGGCCGTCTGCTTGCCCCACCCGCCTTTGTCTCATTCTGCAACTCAGTCTTGGAGCCTGTCTGTTCTGTAGATCTCAGACCACCTCTCTGGGTATGGTCGCCTCTCCACTTTGAAGGGGCACCACACTTTGGATCACTCGTCAACTCAGCCAGCACGATTAGGCCCTGCGGTGTGCTGAGCCCTGGGGATGTGGAGTGGGTCCCTCATGCTTCCCACTCTGAGACACTGGAAGTCCGGGGGTGGAGACGTCACATGAGACATCCCTGCAGCTCTATGGAATTGCAGCAAGCACGGCACTGTGCAGGGCCCAGGCAGATGGGGATAATCCTCCTGAGAGGGCTGGGGAAGACTCCTGGGTGGGGGTCTAGCAGATGGTCTCTTAACAGGCAAGCTCAGTTTCAACACAAAGAGCAGGTAGGGGACAGAGAGAGACTGGAGGAGTGCAGGTATGCAGCTGCAGTTCCTGTGTGTACTCACCTGGGGGAGGGCAGACTGAGTTGGGGTTATTGATGTAGATGGTGCATCTACCCAGTGATCCTAAATTTTGAGGTCAGAGTTATGTCTCTGTGTGTGTGTGTGTGTGTGTGTGTGTGTGTGTGTAGCATCACTGTTAAGATGTGACAAAAAAGTCAATGAAGGAGCCTTTCATAAGGTTGACTAGAGAGTTCTCTTTGACTGTGAGGTTCATGGAGATTAACCTGAATGTCATTCCTTGCTGGGGCCTCTATGGTTTCAAGTCAGCTGGACTTGGGCAGCTGGAAGTTAGCAGACCTGAGTGGCAGAGCCTACATGGTGAGCCCTACTTTCCTGGGCCACCCTGTGGGGCTGGACTGGCTGGGATTGGAGTAGGCCTGAGTTGTAGTTGTGAAGGTGGGGCCAATGTCTAAGGAGAGCTACTCATAGATTCAAGGGGACATCTGTTGAAACTGGGAAGGGCTGCAACCTAGGTGGAAAATTACTTGATGGGAAGTGGCCCCTTTGCCTGGATGCCCACAGCCACAGTCCAAGCACTGAGCATGGGTGACTCAGGGTCCTCCCTGGGGTAAATGCGCCCTGTGGTCCACCTGAGATGTAAGCTGCTGAATCCTATAGGGCTTGGCCTGTGACGTGATGTCCAACTGCCTGGTACAGAACACTGTGTGTTCTGCCGGAGCTTGTGCTTCAGAAAGGTTTCCACCTCCCCAGCGTCTGGGTTACCCTGATTAGGATACGGCTTCCAGCTTACCTAGGGTTTTAGAGTGGACCATTGCTTTCCACATAGGAGACTTCATTTCCCTCCTCCATACTCAAACTGGGGGCTGGAATCAAAGTTTTGAACCTGGCATCATGGGGCCTGGGCACAGGAATTGTCCCAGAAGGAGTTGGTTCCTTCCAGGGGTGACATGGATGAATTTTCAGAAAGGAAGGAGAGCATTGGCAGTGTGAGCCCTTAAGAGCTTGGGAGTAAATGACCACAGTTAGGAAACTTATCATGGTGATTTCTTATGTGCTCTTGAAAAGTTTTGTGTTATATGAAGTTCTTGCTTTCCCAAGCCTTACTGACTGCTGCCAAAAATATCTTTGGAGTGATAATGAGGAGGCTACAATCAGTCACCTCTTTCTCTCTCCCCACCCTCCCCCTGCGGGAACAGACAGCCAGACACACAACGTATATAGAATGTTTCAACCTTGAGAAGGGACAACACTAACTCCTACGAGGGTGGCCAAGAGGTGAGCGATGACCTTCCATTTGTAGGAGCTCCGTTTCCTATGCTTTAATGACAGGCTCCCCTCTGTGCCACCATCCGGGAGTACCCGCTGGTAGGCTCCAGAGACCGGGTTGCCACTCAGGCAGCTTGTGTGCTAAGATGTAGCCCATCAGTGTGGCTGGTGGTCATTCCGAGCTCTTCAAATTGCGAAGAGGAAAGAAGCTGATGCAAACATCCCTTCCTCATCCCATTACCCTCCACTAGAGGCACCCTTCAGCACACATGGCGTGCGTGTGTGTGCGTGTGTGCGTATGTGTGTGCACGTGTGTGCATGTGTGCGCATGCGTGTGTGTGTGCACATGCACGTGTGTGCGTGTGTGTGCGTGTGTGCGTATGTGTGTGCACGTGTGTGCATGTGTGCGCATGCGTGTGTGTGCACATGCACGTGTGTGCGTGTGTGTGGTGTGCGTGCGTGTGCGTGTGTCTGTGCACGTGTGTGTCTGTGTTGCATCTATTTTAGAAGGCAGGCCTTGCAGTTTTACACATGCGTACACACACGCACACAAACACGCACACACTCTCATAGGTGAATTTAATGGAATGGACTTGGTTCTGTGAAGTTGTCATTTTGTGCTCATCAGAAGAAAGGCGATGTACAGCTCGCAGAAGTGAAGCACACATGCTTGGTCATGTAATAGGTTTGCTTAAAAAAAACAGCAACAAACCAAGCCAAATGCATTCCTACCTAACCATTTTGAAAGCCCCTTCTTTCCTGGGCTGCTTGCAGCATCCTCCCCCCGCCACCAATGCTGGACCTCTAAAGGGAATTACAATATGGTCCTTGGGCGTGGGCAAGTGTTATCCCCTAATGACAGGCATCACATTTGCACAGAAACATAAATCAAATCTAGAGGCCATTTAAAATAGGCTGCAGATGCAGAGGACATCGACTTCCTAAGGGGCACTTTGCAAAGGAGAAAGCAGAGGGAGATGCCCCCAGAACCGCACCAGCGTCCCCAGCAAGGGTGGAGGGCGGCGGCGGAGCCCAGGGCACACCTGCCTGGCACGGGGTAGTCTTCACGCACAAAGCTGTCCTGGAGATGGGAAATACTTCGTGACTCCTGTAAATGGCTTAATTAGGATTTAACCGCGAGATTTCCCCTCCCTGTGTGGGATCTGGAACAGTGTTTACAAGGTGTGTCATATCCTCCCAGCCCTCACCCACATCCCCCCACACTCCCCCTCCAGCCCCACACCTGTCCTGCTTTTAACATCCTGGTTAAATCAGCCCAAGGGTTCTTCAGAGCCGAATGTATCCCGCGAAGCCTGCAATTACTGTCCCTGATTCCACTGTGAAAACTTTACAACGCCGCACTGAAAAATCTTCCTTTACCCTCCCACTCCTTCTAAGACAACGAAAAAATCCATCAAATTAACACATCAATGAGTTGATTGTAATCTCCAGGGCTCAGTGTGGCACTCTCTAGCCTTCCAGACAGGAGGCCAGCATGATTTATCAATGCAAACCTAATAGCATCAATATGAATCTAACTAAAAATCAATATTTCATTACCAAATTGTTAGTGAGAATGAAGAAAAATTGCCGGAGTCAGAGCATTCTCTAGGGCAGGAGCATCCGGAGTTCAATGTGACAAGATGAGTGATGCGTGACTCCGGGCCTGGGAAGGACGCGGAGGACACGGGAGGACGGGCCACCGCGGCGCCCCAGGCGCGGGGAAGCGCTTCTCTTTGCCACTGCGGCTTCTTCTTTTCTCCTTTCTTTTTAGTCCCTTCTTCAAAGGCAAGGAGCAGCGCAAGAAGGAGAAAATAAAGAAGGCAGCACCTGTAGCTGGTTCTGCAACAGGACCACCCTCGTGGGAAGGGGCAGGGTGGGCCCCTTGCCACCGGGGCCTCTTGGAGGACTGCCCCCTGGCATCCAGACTGGGGCTTTTCTTTCTTAAAACTCCACTGGGTGCAGCACATTCGGTTTATGTTGAGCCATTTTGCAGAATATGCAGGAAAAACAAATAATGGCCTTGTAAATAAGTCTCCCAGGTTTGTGCTGAGAGGGACAACTGGCGATTGTATGGGAAGTTGAATCTCCCCTCCCTGAAGTCGGGAAAGTCAAGGCTCTAACTCAGTCAGCAGATGTTTGTGTCCAAGCTTATAAGCAATTTATTGCCACAGTGGCTCCGTTTCTGTTACCACTCAAATACTGAAGGTCATTGGTTGAAGAGGCGGGTTATCAAATGGGAGGGAAGAAACAGTATTAAAACACCTTGAGGTGAGTAACACGGGACGCAGCTCCAGGCCGCACCCTGCATGCTCCAGGGTCAGCACCAGTCCTTGAAGGTGAAGCGCTCAGGTCTTCCCTGAAAGCTGCCCATCTGCCCTGCACACAACACTGCATCTCAGGCTCTGGTGATGGGTTCTGAGTTAAATAACAGCGACATCTCTGAGCCCTGCCGGCAGGGAAGCCCCTGGTGAGTCCTTCCCTCACATTGGAGGAGGAGGCCACCTGGAGAGGCGCTGGCTTGGACCATCGCTGCCAGTTCCTGCAAGATGGTGACTTGATGCCACACGCGTCTTTCGCTGTTCTTGTTTTTTCTGCAACCACACCCTGATTCTGCTTCTGTAAAACCTGATATCTATAGCTGGATGGGGAGAGAATAAGAAGACGTAATCAGGTTTACGATTCCAAACAAGACCTGGTTTCACAGACGACTTTGCATAGACTTTGTTTTAACAAAGCAGTCATTGGAGCACGAGGCAATGTAAAACCGTGACTGGAAGCTTGGGCACTGGAGTCAGACCTCGGTGAATTCCTCAGACAGACCTCGGTGAATTCCTCAGACGGACGTTGGTGAATTCCTCAGACAGACCTCGGTGAATTCCTCAGACAGAACTCGGTGAATTCCTTAGACCTCGGTGAATTCCTCAGACAGACCTCGATGAATACCTCAGACAGACCTCGGTGAATTTGTCAGACAGACCTCGGTGAATACCTCAGGTTTGCCACATGTCAGCAGCGTGATCATGGGCACTTTTCCATAAACTTCTGTAGATCTCAGTTTTTCTGTTTGTAGGGTCATTCTGAGGATTAAATTAGATACACATGTAAAGGATTTAGCACCCTCCCTCACCAAAACACAGTAAATGTCAGCTAAATATTAGCATGGCTGCTGACATTCTTTTTCTCTAGTGATGGTGATGATGGCAACAAAACACATTGATGTGTTAGTTAAGTTCTTTAAATCTCCAAGTCTTCTGTTGCAGGTTTTACCTCTTCCGTTCTATGATATGGTGATATTTGTAATGTTAATGCCTTTTGCTGTATGAGAATGTTTTGCGTAGGTGTGCATAGTAAAATTGTATGTAGTATATATTTGCTGCTGTGATACAGTCTGACATTGTAGTGTGTTAAATCAAGTCACAGTTTAAGAGTCTTGTTGGGCACTTAGCTCATCTTCGGAAGCCCCCAACAAAATGCCTCTTCTAGGATATGTTAAGACCAGTTCTCGTCCTTGACGGTCCTGGCCTGAGGTGCACCTGGCACTTAGCCTAACACTGTCTGGAAAGCTGGCTGTGTTTCTAACATTCCCTACTGGCCTGGTGACCTAATGTTTTAACCTCTTTCTTAAAAAGGGGTTAAGAGAAATGTTGATGTTGATTAGTTTTGTAATAATTCCTCAGTCTTATAAGCACTGAAATCACCAAAATCACCACCAGAGAAGTGGGCACACATTGATGGAGAGAACCACAGCAGGTCCCTGTTGGCTGACGAGGGGCATCAGAGTGCTGGATTTGTTCAGTACACATCTTGGACAACTGTGCAAGATGAGAAGGGATCCATTCTGATGCCTTTTGTGTTGGTGGTCGGGGTCATCACTATCATGCTCGCACACCCAGCTGCATTGCACTAACCTGTTTCCAAGGTGGCTTTCTATCTCTCCCTCCATTTGACCCTTGCGTTGAGGCTACAAGGAAGGCAGCCACTGCCATCTTCAGTTGGTTATTCCCGTAAAGGTCTTGGGGGAGCATGAGCATGTTCAGGGCTAATGTCTTTATCCATTGAGCTTTCAACTCCCTTCTGCCATATTGGCCCTGCAGACCACACTGGCCACAGCACTGCCTGCTCCACTGCACAGTTTCCTGGCTATCACCTTGTCAGGTGTCCCTGGCCAGTGCCAACAAGGACCTCTTCCTCCATCTGCCATCTCCCTCCACTCACCTAAGAAGGAAGTGAGGCGTTTTGCCATTCCTCTTTCCAAATATTAAAGGGTCCATGAATACTGTGTGGGGATGTTGGGATGCAAGAACTTTTAAAAAATCTTCCTGGAGCTTGAATACCATCAGAGAGGACTCAGTAAGACCGCACCCAAGGCACCATTTTCTAGACTGGCTCTGCCAGACTTCCTGCTTTGCAGCTGCCTTAGGGACCTAGGACGTTTTTCCAGGCTGCTAAACGTTTTCTAGAGAGCAGGAGCTACAGCCACTAAGCCAAGAGTGCACCAGAGCAGTCGTTATTTTGCATTTCTCTTTTCTTGTAACACATTTAGTTTCCTTTAGCCTTCTCCACATGTACCTCCAGAGAGCAGAATTCTGCTGAAAGACTCTGGAAGAGAACTTTCAATTCTGGCATCATCCATGCAGAAATGGCAGAAGCAGTGGAGTATACTCTGAAGTGAGGTGGACCGGATTCTCAATTGGCCATTCAGAGCAAACGAGAGTCAGCCTTGCCAAAAATAGTTAGGAGTGAGAACGGGAATCTTGGTTTCTGTTGCCAATCAAGCTTATGGGCTAGGCTGATTTATTAGAAGAAGCTGTCTTGCTATTTTTCACTTCTAGTCCTTCCTTCATTCCTGCTGGATCCCACTACAAACTCCTAGGCTTTCCCAGGGTTACCATGTATAGAAAACTTCAGTTTCCAGGGAAGGTATCCCTTGAAGGCTCCTTCCAGTCGAAGCCTCCCCTCTCATTACTATCTCATTTTTTACTGGTTCACTAGTTTCCTTCTCTCTCTCACTGTAAATATCACCCTGATGATTCTCCCTCCATTCAGTTATTTGCAGTCTTGTTTGCTGGCTGTATGCCATTAGCACCTCAATATTCTAGTCTTTCTCGTGGAAGTCTAAAGTTATTACCCTTCTTCCTGGATCCTTCCTCTTTACCCTTTGATCCCCTAATGGGGATCTGATCCTCTGATCTCTTCTCGACACCACGGTCCTCGAGGAGCCTTTTCTGTAGGATGGCTGTTTCATGTTCTTTGAACTCTACGCAATAACACAAGAGCTTCAAGATACCTTTGCTTTGGGTCCAGAGATCAGGAAGTAGGCTCTCCTTTGCACTCTCAGTCTAAACACGCCTGCAGGCCTGACACGTCGTGAGGCACTTCCAACTCTAAATGCCCTTTAAAAATGGTCTTCCACTCCTCGAATTAGTGAACTCGTGCTCCTTGCTTGTTTGACCACCAGCAGTTTTGTTTCCACACTGAGCAGATGTCGCTGGGCCTTGGAAGGAAAGCTGGGATGTGCAGTTGTTCCTAAATGCCTCTCTGCCAAGGACTTTCCCGGCTTTCAGTTAATTTTTCAGAACTTTCTGCCTGGCATGTGTCAAACCCAAGGTTGTCTTCTCGTTCTCATCCTCAGAATCGCACCACTTTTTCTTGGTCTGTGCCCCTTTTCTTCACCCCCAGCCATATCCCATCTAGCCCGCTGATGGTTGTACAAGCAACCTGTTAAAAATGCTTCTTTTTTCTTTTCTTTCTCTTTTCCCTCATTCTTTCCCTTCTTATTCTTCTTTCTTCTTCCTTGAATTTAAAACATTCTCTTATTGTTTCTCTTTATCATAATTTTAATATTTCTATTATTCCTCACTCGGTTATATGTGGTATGATAAATCCTCATAAGAAGAAAACACGCAAGTTATATTGGCAGTGATCGTATAACTCAGATTTTCTTACACAGTCTCCCTTTAATTCTGAGTTTCATTGACCCCATTATACATCCTGGACTGTATTGCTTCATCTGGAAAATATTTTTACCATCAGTATGGTTGACCTCCAAGGGCCCTACAAACACCATATCTTCAAAGATTAACTCACAAAGAAGTGAAAAACAATCTTATTACATTGGCTGGTGCTTACTCAGAAGGGTTCTGTTCTTATGCCTAGATCTGCTTCCTTTTAATCTCTGCTATGTTTCTTCGCTTTCTTACATTTCAGATGCAGAATGCTGTGTTATTTTGCCCAGCAGTAAAGAAGAATCGTGATAGCTTTTCCAAGGTGCCTCCCCCATCCTTCGCCTGTTTCAGTGGGTGGGATGTTTTCCAGCTGCTCACATTGCTTGGTCTTATAGTCCAGCTATGAGTTTTGTTTCTCATTTTTTTTTTTTAATGCAGAGCATTGTGTATCATGTACATTACTGTTAGCATAAAGTTGACAAGATATTGGAGGATACCATTATTGACAATTGTAAAAGACCTAGCACATGTACAGTTCCATGGTTGTAGGTCTCTACCTATTATTAAAATCCGTTGTCCTTCAAATAAGAAGGTCTGAAATTTGGTGTTACCTCTGCCTCTGACTGTGATAGATTTTTTTCTCTCTCAATGTTTTTCTATTTTTCATTTGCCTTTCAAAATTATTAAATGGTGATACTATACCTCTTTATAGGTAATAAGTAGAACTCTGTCTATAGGATACATTGAATCGAGGACAGTTGCCCACTTCTCTCTGTCCCCTCCCTAGAATGAGCCCCATCCCTCAAGATTACCGTGTCTTGCCCCTCATACTTCCAAACATTTTCTCTTTCTCCAATTACAAAGATCTCAGTTGGTGTATTAGTCCATTTTCACACTGCTGAGAAAACATACCTGATACTGGGTAATATATAAAGAAAAAGAGGTTTAATGGACCCAACAGTTGCACGTGGCTGGGGAGACCTCAGAATCATGGCAGAAGGTGAAAGGCACGTCTTACGTGGCAGCAGACAAGAAAGAATGAGAGCCAAGCCAAAGGGGAAACCTCTTAAAAAACCCTCAGATCTCGTGAGAATTATCCACTACCACGAGAACAGTATGGGGGAAACCGCCCCCATGGTTCAGTTATCTCCCACCGGGTCCCTCCCACAGCACATGGGAATGGTGGGAGCTACAATTCAAGATGAGATTTGGGTGGGGGCACAGCCAAACCATGTCAGCTGGTTATTACGGAGAACATTCTGTTCTAAACTCAGTCATCCTAAGAGATACATGACCACCAATGCCGGCTAATATTCCCAGAAATATTTGTACTTTCAAGTAGACATTTGAAAACAAACCAACAGAAATTGCTTAATTTCCAATCTTGGAAGTAAAAAAAGGCATTCTGCCCAGGGGTCCTTTCTCAGTGTACAGCTGTTTCCGGTCCCAGCTGCAGGTGGTGTGGTCGGCTCCACTGTGCGGAGGGAGGGAGCTGGCTCCAATGTGGGCAGGTCACATGCCTAGACCAGCATTGCCCACGATGCCGCCATCCAGAACCTGGGCTTTGGTCTCCACCCTATCCATGAAACATCAGAGGTGGCATTGAAGCCCTGTCAGACAGAGTGCTGAGAACCCTCAGGAGGGAAGTTCTGCCCCTCTGTTGCAACCCTCATTATACCTGAAGACGTCAGTGCAGAACTAACAAAAGGACTGTTCCAAAGGACTTTGATTATTATTACTATTGGAAAAATCAGCGCATAATTCTAGGAGCATGATGTCTGCTCATCTGCACGGCTGCTCAATAAAACAGATCCTTCTAATCGTATAGCTACCACTGGTGGTAAAAAGACTGTTCACAGGTTTACTCTTTACAGCTGAACAACTCCTGTGGAAATTTCCCATTTCCATTTTGCTGTGTGATTGTCTCACAGGAGGGCTCCCGAACAACTTTATTTGTGGAAAATGACAGCACTCTTGTATGCCATCATTTTGTGCTTTTGGGGTTTTCCTTTCATATAAGTCAGGTTTGTTTCTTCTTAAGCTATTTTACATTAAAAAGTTTTTGTACAAATTTGACAAAGAAAGCAAGAGGCTTAAGAAGGAGAGTGGTTCATGCCATCACTGATGAAGAAGCAGAAGTTTCTAGAACATGCCTATATGGCAAGGTCTTGATCTAACTCACAAGGGGGCTGAGAAAGAATGTCAGCCCCTGTGAGTCTTGGTGTTTCTCTAGTCCCTTCTCTATGATGACTTCAACATACCACGTCTGTTTTACTCTTGGTCATAATAACATCCCTGTAAATGCCGGGGTTTGGTGGTTACACAAAGACCCCTGAGAAGGAGTAATCAGAGGGCACCTGCTACAGGGCTATGCAAAATGATTAGGCCTTTTAATCTGCAAAGGGCATGGGAGAGAGCATGCAGATGTGAAATGGACACTAGGTCCCATTTGGTTTACGTTATCTGGTAGGTAAAGATTCCCAAGTGATGCTTCCTTGGGGTGCCACCTACATGTGCCCCAGCATGGGCTGACACACTGGGAGTGCCGAAGGCCTGGGCTGCACCCAGGACCTGCCTGATAGATGCTGAGCCACGTGCAAACCAGAGGTCCTGGTGCTACCAGGGAAGGAGGGAGAGTGAAATCTAAAGGTTAGATAAGGATGGAAACAACCTGTCACCAATCTTAATATTTGTCATTTTTGAAGTGTGGAATCTATGATGCAGAGAGTGAGTTATTTGCCCAACATTTTGCAGTTAATTAAGAACACAAGTGAGGACATAGGATCTTTCCACTCCCACTACAGTGAACCTGAGAAGAAGAGATTCTGAATCTGGATTCCCTCTGGCCATCACTGTACAAACTTGCATATCAAGTCAGTTTGTTCTGTCAGGAAATAAGTGAAAAACTGTACTTGATGCAGTAGAAACAAAAGGAAACGAAACAAACCCCTTATAAATGAGGGAATGACTCTCTGTGACTGCCATACAAGGCATCCAAGCAGCTAGTAAGGGTTCAACGGGTCCCTAAGATGCCAGTTGTCAGGACACTGTGGAATTGCTTTCAGATGTGAGAATAAAATTTTTAAATGTCGTTAAATGTACCCTAGGGATATTTGACATAAAGAAAATCATCCAACTTTCAAGACTAAGTATGTTTAAATTGATACATATGTGTTAGGGTTTGAGTTCTTAGTAGAATTTGAAAATGACCTCTGCCTTGCCTATAAAAGTTCATACCATGACTGTTCTTATGAGCCATTCAAAAGATCTAAGACTTCAGCATACCACCCTCTCTTGAGTTTTAAGTTTTAAAAGTGAAATTGGCTTTTGCAAAGACAGTGTAAGACATGGTTCTTTCTTCATGGTCAGTTATAGATCTGGGCTGTTAATAATCAATGTTCCACCTTAATTTTAAAACAATTTTAAAGCTATGGGGACATTGCTCTAAGTTTCATCTTTATAAGGGGAAAATTTAAAAAGTGTGTTAGGCACAAACAAAATTTTAAAATTAAGAATAGTCCACTTTTGTTGTTATTACTCTGCTCCAAACATTCTGGAGACATGGTCTAATTTAAGAAGATTGATTTCCGGGCCGGGCGCGGTGGCTCAAGCCTGTAATCCCAGCACTTTGGGAGGCTGAGACGGGCGGATCACGAGGTCAGGAGATCGAAACCATCCTGGCTAACACGGTGAAACCCCGTCTCTACTAAAAAATACAAAAAACTAGCCGGGCGAGGTGGCGGGCGCCTGTAATCCCAGCTACTCCGGAGGCTGAGGTAGGAGAATGGCATGAACCCGGGAGGCGGAGCTTGCAGTGAGCTGAGATCCGGCCACAGCACTCCAGCCTGGGCGACAGAGCCAGACTCCCTCTCAAAAAAAAAAAAAAAAAAAAAAAAAAAGAAGATTGATTTCCGAAAGAATTCATGCACTTTCCACTTACATTTCTCAATTGATTTCAAAATTGCCAAAAAAGAAAATAAACACTCCTGGCTGGTCTTAATAAGATTACCAAGCTTCACCGGGTATCTATTTTTATTACCCTGAATACTCACTCCAGCAGCCTAAATTAGGAGCCAAGGTGCCGGTACAGAGCATTCTCTGGGCTTGGGTTTGTTCTGTACTGTTTTGAATGTTACCCATAAGACCTCTACATGGATTAAGGGGAGAAAAAAATTATCTAAAGCCATAAAGATAATTAATCTTTGTTTGAAATGATATTTTCCTTCCTGCTGCCATTTGTTATGTGGAAGCATTAACAAACCCTTTCACTGCAGTGGAAGCCAAGGGATGTGATTTGGAACTGCTTGAAAATATTCCTTCCCCTTTTCCTGCCTCCGCATCTCCCTCCTTCCAAGCCTCTGTGAATTTGCTCCAGTTTCAAAGGCCGTCACCCAGGGCTTCCAGATAAGTGATTGAAATCCACTGCTGCCCAAGACTAATCCCAAAGCTGAGGGCCAGTCATCAGATAGCCCAGCAGCTGTGCTGGTGAGCAGAAGGAGCTAACTCCCATGCTTGTTAAAATTTGGGCATTGCCCC
This sequence comes from Colobus angolensis palliatus, assembly GCF_000951035.1. NCBI lineage: Eukaryota > Metazoa > Chordata > Mammalia > Primates > Cercopithecidae > Colobus > Colobus angolensis. Next base: position 2,991,670 of record NW_012116121.1, on the reverse strand, counting down.
TTCCACATGGTTACTATGACGGTCTCTTTATCGTCAATGAGGCTGCGTTGGTGAGGGTCTACAGATGGTGTTTCTTCCCTCCTCTCCCACCGAGCTTTCTGTTTTATTTTTCGTATCCTGATGAGTTCTTTAGCCCTCTAGTGAGGGCTTGGCTTAATTAGATATTTAAATGATTTTGAGCAATGCTGTTTCTTTAACTCCTAACAGCGACAAACACATATGAAACATACTGTTGGCGGCATTTAATCAACAGCAGTCAATTTATCATTTTCACAGTTTTAGTGAGCGGTTATGAATCACTAAAATCACAGGTATTGTAGACGCAGCGTTGTGGCACTATCATTAACAAATACACCGTGCACAGAGGGATGACTTCGTAATTGAGTGGGACTAATAAGAATACATCATTTAGCTGCATGTGACAAACTGTGCCTCCAAACACAAGCATGGAAAATTCACGTTTTGCTTAATAAATAAATTACACAGCCGATGTATTATACATAATTTGTGTCCTTGTGGATTTGAGTGATATATAATGCATGGTCCAAGTCATTTATTTATTAAGACTAACTATATATATTGTGGGAAGGGAATTTTAAACTCCGGGGTAAGGCCTGCCTGGCTAACTGCTGCAACTACTGAGTTTGATTGGGCAGTAAATGAGGTGTGTTTGGGGAGTTAAAAACCGAGGGTAGTGCATCAGTTGTTACCGGCTTCCGTTCTGTCTGTTGATGGCAGAGAGGAGGAAAGACAGCCTGAAACTTTCACAGCATGGCAAGAGATATGCAATTTTCAGAGATGAGATAAATGAAAACATCTTTAAGAATATTTCAGGTAAAAAAATATAAGCTTCATTATATCAAACACATTTTGAGAGTGCTAAATTGCAAGAGGCTTAGCGATTTGCTTTCAGGATGATTGATACAGAGAGGGAACCGTGAGGTATTCTAACATGTGGCATATCCAGATGGAAAAAAAGGTAGTAAGACAATGTCCTCAGGGTGCCCACATTCCTGCTTTGCATAATCTAGGAGCCAGGAATTAACCGAAATCATGGGGCCTAATGGTTGGGAGAAGGTGTTACAGCTTCACAGTGTTTTTGGATGACCACAGTATTTGGGGGCAGGGACTGTGCATATTTCTCTAACGTGGACTATCTTTGTATTATGATTTATGAACGTAATCACAAATGCATGCAACTCTAAAAAAGGAATCTTGAGATCTGACATAAATTTCAGTTCTTCTTCACTAAGCAACTGGAACCCCCCTACCCTAATATATGAATTCACACAGACAAATAAATGCAGACAAAACCTGCCCCAAACCCCAAAAGCTTCATGGGAGATTTGCAAGAATTGTTGAAAGCTACCCCTCTTCCTTGTCTCTCTCTAGGCTTGTACTGGAAAACTTTCTCTGGTATTGCAGCCCTCTTCTATCAGAGCCCTAATTATGGTTTCTGATTATTTTATGTCTCCAATCACACAAATCACCTGAAGATCACTGTAGATATAGGTGATGGCAGTTGGTTTCCATGAAGGCTTTTATCCTTCCATAGACTAATGCCCCGTCTACAGGATTTATTAATTATTTGCATTTGCCTATCCTTCTTTCTAACTGAAGAGCTGTGCTGCACAGTTGCTCGGTGATATAGTTTGGATGTTTGTCTCCTTCAAACCTCATGTTGAAATGTGGTCCCCAGTGTTGAAGGTGGGGCCTGGTGGGAGTTGTCTGCATCACAAATGGCTTGTTGCCCTCCCCACGGTGATGAGCGAGTTCTCACTCTATTAGTTCACACGAGAGCTGGTTGTTTGAAAAAGTCTGCCATCTCTCTTGCTCCCTCTCTTGCCATATGACCTACCTGTTCCCTTTTCACCCTCCACCATGGGTAAAAGCTTCCTGAGGCCTCACCAGAAACTGAACAAACACTGGTGCCATGCCTGTACAGCCTACAGAACCGTGATCCAAATAAAGCTCTTTTCTTTGTAAATTACCCGATCTTAGATAACCCTTTATGGCAACGCAAAACAGACTAACACATTTGCTGCCAAAATAAGGGAGTAGCCATGTTATATGTTATTCCCATATGTGGAAGAGTCACTTTTTGATTGGGGCACAAGTGAAAATCAAGCCCCGCATGATTCTCCAAGGCTTCCTGAGTAAAACCCTCACACTCTGCGTGGGCAGCGGGGCCCAGGGTCTGCTTTGACTACCTCACCCGGCAGGACCATGATGATGGGACCCCATTTCTCTGCTTCCCTTGAAAGAACAACCAGAAAAGCTCTCTGCACTCACTGTCCCCATGGCCTCCCCAACATGTCTCCCTTGAATCCATTTACAGATTTGACCCTGCTGCTCCATTGGGGTTGCTCTTTTAAAGGTGCTTCCTGGCCTCTGTGTTGGTAAATCCAGTGGTTGGTTGCTGGACTTGCTTTTGCTCAACTGCTGGCTGCTTTGATGTGGTTGATGGCATCCTTCTCTTGGTACCAATTTTTGCACTTGACTTCTGAGACATCACTTCCTCCTGGTTCTCTTTCTACCTCACTTGTTTTCACTTCCCTCTACGGAATGCTCCTCATTTTCCTGCCCATGGATGTAGGAACACCTCAGGGCTTTGTTGTGGGATCTCTATTTACATGTATTCCTCTTATGTAGGCCTGTATTCTCTTGCTGTAACTATCATTTTTAGGCGATATCTTTTAGTCCTTCTAGTCCAGATTTGTCTGTCCAATGGCCTACTTGGCCTGTGCACCTCAATGCTTAATTTGAACTTCAGATTTAATGTGTTCAAAGCTAAACATTTGATCATCCTGCATAAATTTGCTTTCTTCCCATTTTTACCCATCTCAATAAACAGGAATTAAATTTTTCTAATTTTTAGGACCCAAGCCTCAAAATTACCCTCAGTTCATTTCTTTCTCTTGTTCTTCACATCCAAATCTTTGAGAAATCCTATGGACCCTGCTTCAAATATATCTTTACAATCTAATCACTTCCTGGAGGAGGGACCTTCAGAATGGTGGAGAGAGGACTTCCATAAATCCACTTCTCCATAAAAGCAATGACAATACAGGCAAAATTATCAACGTTAGCCTTTTTTCAACAACATCCAGAACTATGGAAATTGACCTAAGGTTTACAACAACTTGAAAAACATTTACTCATGAAAAATGACTGAACATTGATAAGAACAGCAGAGCCATGTTTTTAACGTGGCCTACTCCCTTCTTTCTGTCCTCAGTCCTACAGTATCCTTGAAAACCAGGAATCTCAAAATCATAGCAATCACAAAATCCAACAGCCTCACAGCTACTGGGCAGGGCAGAGTGGATTTGGAGCACCTCAAAAAGGTTCATCCCCGAGGCATTGTCCCCACTGGATCCATCTCACAGCTCCCTGGGAAAAGCCCTATTCACAGGGCATTGCTGTTATTTGACCTGATTCAGAGCTCCGTGAGAAAAGTCCCATCTCCAGAGCATTTGTTAAAAATAATGAGCTGCACTAAAAAAAATTCTGGGGATCAAGATGTCCATAGAGGACTTTGAAGAGCTGTGCTTTTCTTTTGGAAAATCTTCAGGCTTTTTGCATGTGCAGGGCTATAACCAGGCTCAGGACAGACCCAAAGGAGTCCCCAGCCACTCACCTTTGGCTGACCTTGAGGCCCTGCACAAGCAGGAAGTAAAGGCGAAGGGAGACTTGGGAATGGCCTGGGCACTGAAGATATGCTTGACACACACAATGGTGTTAAAGGGCTCCTGGAAGACTTGCTGGCTAAGACATCTCAGGAAAACTGACCAGTCATTAGCTGAATGCTAAGCTAACCAAGCAGAGACTTCAGTAGTCCCATATAACAGGGAATGCAGACTTTATGGAATTAAAAACAAAACAAAACACAAAACAGCCACAGTAAAAAACCCAGGGGAGGGGACAAGATCAGAGCTCCAGAGTTGCCTCATTCTATTATCTAAAATGTCCAGTTTTCAGAGAAATACTATGGGATGCACAAAGAAACAGGAAAGTGCGGCCCATATGTAGGAAAAAAAAGCAACCACTAGAAAATATCCCTGAGGGGTGCCCAGATGTTGGACTTATCACAGACTTTAAATCAGTGATCACACATATGTTGAAAGAATGAAACTCAAATCACTTATCATCTCTGCTGATCCTCCTCTAGTGCATCATCTGACCTGGCCCAGGCAATATCTTGGTATCTGGTTCCCTGGATCACAGCTGCTCCTTATAGTCTGTTCTTTGTGCTTGAGCACAAGAAGTCCTCTAACCACGGCAGTCGGGTCACACCATTCCTTTCAATTGCTTGCATTGCACTCGTGTTAAAAATCCAGAGTTCTTAGCAGAGCACAAGGGCCCCTAATGATATGGTCCCAGCCACTTCCCTGACCTCCATCCCATGACTCTCCTGCTTCCTCAGTGCTCCTCAGGCATACCAGCCTCCCACACTTCCTGGTGACTTCAGGCCTCAGGTCAATTATCACCTTTTCAAAATGACTTTTCTGATTTTTTTTCATGCCTTCCCTTCTCTAGAAAATAGGCTCAATGAGATGAGGTAAGTTGCCTCTTATCCCACTGCAGTTACATACCTGGTTTAGAGTAGGTAATAAATATTAGTTGAATAAATGAATATAGGCTGGCACAGCTTAGTGGTTATACTAGGTGTGTAATTATATTAGGAGTGTTAATTACAAGGACTTTGAAGTCATCATGTGGTGCTCATTGGTGCTCAGTGGCAGAAAACTGTAAAATGCCTCTCCTTTGCCACTTGTAAAATATCCAAATCAATAATCTTAAAATTTAAATATTAAAAAAATGCAATAGGCTGGCCAGGTGTGGTGGCTCACACCTGTAATCTCAGCACTTTGGGAGCACAAGGTGGGCATATCATGTGGTGAGGAGTTCAAGACCAGCCTGACCAACATGATGAAACCCCCCTCTACTAAAAATACAAAAATTAGCTGGGCATGGTGGTGGGTGCCTGTAGTCCCAGCTACTCAGGAGGCTGAGACAGGAGAATTGCTTGAACCCAGGAAGCAGAGGTTGTAGTGAACTGAGATCGCGCCACTGCACTCCAGACTGGGTGACAGGGCAAGACTCTGTCTCAGAAAAATAAATAAATAAATAAAGTCATAGGCTGGTGTCCAGTATTTACATAATGGCAATGGCAATTTGATTGCAGTTAATTGCTTAGAAAACCACTTCTACATGTTCTGACTTGTCTCTTCTGGCACTTTGAGAAACACCGTCTCCCAGATTTGATTTAGGCAACTTTAGATTTTCTAACCACAATGACTTGCAGAGATGAAGAGGAAGAGCCTCAAATGTCTGGCATGGGTGGGGCCAATGATACCATCACTGATAGGTCCTCCTTGCCCAGACCCAGGGTGTAAACTGCACAAAACCTAGGGACTCCATGCACAACCTTGTAGCTGAAAGTGGAAGATCTGGTTGGCACAGACTTGAGATATGAGAAAGAGATTAAGGTTCTGAAAAGAAGTAGCAAACATTTCCCCTTCTATTGCTTGTGATAGGAGTTACATTGTTAAGGTAGAAGTGTGGAATTCAGAGAAGACTCAAGTTTTCAACCAATGTGCATTCAACAAACATTTTTGTACCAGTGACTATGTGCATTCTAGGCACTGTGTTGTGTACTGGACACACAATGCTGAAGCCTTCACCATCTTGGGTTGTACAGCATGGTAGAGGATAGAGACACCAGCCAAACAATTGTAGAGATAAATATATCATCATAATTTTGATAAACTATTAAAAAATACAGAGGACTAAGAAAGTGTAACAGAGATTGTCATTTTTATCTATGTAAGAGGTAAAGTCACTCTGTGACGGAGTGATAATTATCCCAGACTTGAAGGGTGGGGAGATCACTCTGATGAGAAATGAGACAAGTGTCTCCATCAGAGGGAAGAGTGGAAACAAAGACTCTAGGGCAGGATGAAGTCCGGCTCCATGTGGAAATGGAAAGAAGGTCAGTGTGGTTGTAACTTCACAAAGGAGAAGCAAAGTGGGGGTGGTGAGATGAGGCCAAGAGGCAGGCAGGGGCCAGAGAGAGCAGAGCCTTGGGGGCCATGCTGAGGATCTTGGATTTTAGTGTAAAAGTAATGCAAAACCACAGAATTATTCAAACGAGGGATCTGTGTCATCCAATTTGTGTTTTCCCAAGAACACACAGCTCTACAGAGATCAGATTGGGTGGAGGCAAGAATAAATGTGGGGAATCCGCTGGCAAGCTGTGGGACAGATCCTGGCAAGATTCATGGAGGCTTGAATGGTGGCCAGGGCAATGGAGAAAGGACAGTCTGATTTCCTATAGTTCCAGAGGCCAGAAGTCCGAAGTCAAGTTGTGGGCAGGGCTGGCTCCTTCCAAGGCCACTCGGAGATTTCTCCTTTCCCCACCTCTCTCACAGGTCCCCGTGGCTGCAGGTGCTCCTGGCTGGTGGCTGCGACCCTCCGCGCTCTGCCACCATGGTCCCATGGTTCTTCCTCATGTGGATCAGGATGTCCTCTCCTCTTCTTACGAGGACACCAGTCCTTGAATTTAGGGCCTGATCCTCATCGTATCTACAAAGACCCAATTTCCAAATAAGATCGTGTTCTGAGGTTCTAGGTGAACGTACGTTTTGAGGGGCCCTGTTCAACCCAGGACAGAGGGTGAGGGCAGTTTCCAGGATAACCACCAGGTTTCCATGGCGATGGCAGTGCCTGGAAGTATCAGAGTGGAGACACCTGAAGCAGGTCCAAGGCGAGAGGTCGAGAGCTTTGAGTTAGTCATGTCAGGTGAAAGGCACTGGGAGGCATCTGAGAGGAGCTTCCAGGCTTCTGTTGGATGTGCCGATCCGAGAGGTTCAGATTGAAAATGAAATTTTGAAGAGGTGGTATAAAGGCGGTGTTGATACTTCCAGCATTGGATGAGTTGACTGGGGAAAGAAAAGACACTAGTCTCAGGATTTGTAACATCTTTAAGAAGGTTTGCTCTTTGCAGGAGAATCACAGCCCAGCCCAGCATGTTCCCACACTTTCCTGAGTGTCGGTAAAGCCGATACAAGTTTTGCAGCAAACCTTCTTTCTAAACTTCCTTGGGGTCTGAGAGGCCACAGTGACTCCTGATTCTGTTGCAAGGTGCCTGGCTTATCAGAAATACAAACCTGCGTGGGTTCTGGAAGGTGGCACAGTCTAGGGCCCCAAGGGTGTAGACTGGGTTTGGAGTTCTCTATAGGGTGCTGGGCTCTTTGTTTAGCCAGTGTGTGGCACACTGGGCCCGTGCAGAGGGAGAGGAGGAGCAGCAGACCTGGCTGGGGCCCAGAAAATCTGAGGCCAGGTCATGGGTCAGCTCAGGTTTTCTGAACTTTGGCCACTGACTTACCATTACCAGCCTTGGGACCTCGTCTGTGGGATGAAATGGTACCAGTGAATCCTAAATCATGGGGTTGTTTTATTTATTTATTTAGAGACAACTTCTCACTCCATCTCCCAGGCTGGAGTGCAGTGGTGTGATCACGGCTCACCACAGCCTCGACCTCACAGGCTCAAATGATCCTCCTGCCTCAGCCTCCTGAGTAGCTGGGTCTACTGGCATGCACCACCATGCCCAGCTAATTGTTTGTATTTTTTGTAGAGATGGAGTCTCAGTATGTTGCCCAGGCTGATTTCGAGCTCCTGTGCTCAAGCAATCATCCCCTCTTGGCATCCCACAGCGCTGGGATGACAGGCGTGAGCCCCCATACCCGGCCTCACAGGGTTGCTGTGGGAACAAACAGGATAGTGCATCTGAGGGCCTCATCACAGGTCCGGGGCAAGGAAGGAGCCACTAAGAAGCCTTGATAAGGAAAGCGAGAGGCGCAACATGAGGCCAAATGTTGTTTTTCAGTCAATCTGCACTTTTCTGTTAAAATGAAAGGAACAAAGCCTCATATTTTTGCAGGCCGTGGCAATCTGACTAGGTGCGAGGAAGGGCTGGTTGATGTGAGATTTCCACGGTAAGAGACGGGTCAGAGACACACGGAAGTGCCTCCTTCACTGCCTTGCCATGCCCAGAGAGGGGTGGACAGATTCCAGAGAAAAGTTGTGGGTTGAAAAAGTGTCCTTTTATAGGAGCAGAATGAAACATCAGAATTTTTAAGCTGTTAAAATACATTAGGATTATGGGCCTATTCTATTCAAAATTCCCCTGACACAAGTCGCAAATGTGATGCCTCAGCTTGGATTCTCTCTGGAGCAGCATACGGAGGGCATTGTTAGGACTTCTTATTACATGGTGCTCCCCGCGGACATACTGAAGCCCGAGGGGCTGTGTATACTGGAACTTGTATGGAAAAGTAACCAGTCAAGGGGCTCAAGACCACAGAACAGCAGCCTGCATGACCCTAAAACAGGGCTCTACTAACCTTCACAAATGAGGTGGGGGCATTCCCAAGAAATCGCAGAAAGTGACATCCCATGAGTGACCCACATCATCCCTTCTCCTCACCTGTGGACAGCCTGTGAGTACCAAAGGTACCCTGGGTGTGTCAAGGTCAAAATAGAAGTAAAAAGCAACAAGTAAAGCTATTCAGCAGGAAAATGCCCTTGAAACGATGTAGGCTGATTCCCTTGCAACTCAGTCATTAACCTTCTAAAGGCCCGAGCAGGAATTTTGGATCTTCCTTCTTTTCTTTTCTTTTCTTTTTTTTTCTCCTTCTGTCATTGCTGATCCCCTTTTGCTAAGCCCATGCTAACAGGACAGAAAGATAAAGAGCGAACACAAATGCGTCTTGGCCCCTGCGGCCACTGAGATAAATTTAATAATTTAAATTGACCTAGGGGCCTATGTACAGAATAATCCTCCACTTAGATGACCCGGTGGTTCCTAACTCATTTTCGAGTCTGTATCCAGCCGTGTGAAAGTGTTCATGTCTCCCTCCATCACAATATGCTGGGTACACTTATCTTTTTCATGCCCAATAACCAGAGACAATGATTATATTATTCATAAGATATTTTTACCTGAAGTGATAAGGCATACAGCTTTAGTTATTATTTCCTAATCTTTTTTTTTTTTTTAAACTGGCACCTTCTTGTATAGCCCTAGGAATAGCCTTAATTTTTATATTAAAATTGTCTTTTCCACATTTTTAGTTGTTGTTGATTTTTAAAAAATTAATATTACAGAATAAACAGTGGGAATTTAAAAATGAGAGTCTATTTCCCATTTGTAAAGAAACAGGCAAGCATGGTGGGAGTCATAAGACAAATGCTTCTGGTCCGTGCCCTCTCCTGACCTCTTTTGGTTGCAAATCCCCCTGGAGAAGGACAGATGCCATAGACCCTGTCCTCGGACAGTGGGCAGGTTCACACACACCTGAATTCTGTGCTGAATTTGGTGGATCGAAAGCCTTCCTGGAATCTGACTTCCCTGTTATCGTCCTTGTAGTACGACTCCTTCCTACCATGACAGATGTCATGTCCAATTGTTTTAGGGCAAAGTGAGTGACAGATATCCTCTAATACGTTTCTCTGCTGATTCGAATGGAGGTTGCCCTGATGAAAAGTCCTATTGCCCAATAATTTCCTTCAGGTTCCTCCTGAAGACCTTTGAGTTGGCCAAATAAAGTGCATGCCTTAGACAAACATCACATGTTCTCACTTGTTTGTGGGATCTAGAAATCAAAACAAGTGAACTCACGGACGTAGAGAATAGAAGGATGGTTACCAGAGGCTGGGAAGGGTAGTGGGTGCATGGTGGGGGGAGGCGGGGATGGTTAATGGGTACAAAAAAATATGAAGAATAAATAAAACCTTCTATTTGATAGCACAACAGGCTGGCTATAGACAATAATAAGTTAATTGTACATTTTAAAATAAACAATGTAACTGGATTGTTTGTGACTCAAAGGACAAATGCTTGAGGGGACAGATACCCCATTGGCCATGAAGGGATTATGCATTGCAAGCCTGAATCAAAACATTTCATGTACCCCATAAACATATACATCTACTGTGTACCCACAAAGATTAAAATAAAAAATTTTAAAGTGTATGTGTTTTCTGAAGTTTGAATATAATTGAACTATTAGAATTTTCCTAAATTCTAGAAATCTCTAGAAATTCTAGAATCTCTCTCTCTAGAGTAAGAGATTAGCACTTCTGAAAGAAGAGTTAGATGTTAATAGGTTATGTTATGCTTCCTTCATTAATGGTCTAGAACGAGGTAATTTCCCTGATAGAATGGAGAAGTCAAAATACTCACGTTTGTACGCATCTGCTTCTCTTGACCTTGGCTGAGTCTTGTTACCCCTTACAGCGTCTTCATTATGCAAGAGCAGGATGCATTGATTTCTCTATGCTCCTTTCTAGTTGTGTCACCACATCATGAAATTCCGTCCTGACATTTGTTCCCTTCAAGAAACCTTTGATTCACTAGGCTCTTATTCTTGTCCACCAAGTTCCTTCAGTTTCCTGAGTCATGAGGCCTGTTTCTGCAGCTGTGTGGAAATAATGGAAGCCTTTGCAAACCCTTCCTCATATTGGGGTACAAACATGGTCCTGCTCTTATTTTAAACAATTGCCCAAGGACCTCATATGCCTCATTAGCAGAAAGACTCACCTTATCCAAAATCCTCAGGGCATTGGACAGCCTGAAGGCAGTGCCTCTGCTTCAGCCCCTGAGCAGCCACAGGATAGGGTTCTGAGTTCTTCCTGCCACACTGAGTTCCCCAGGGTGCTTGATCCTTTCCTGCCAAGCTGAGACTGATCCCAGCTGCGGAATGCCTCTTAGTCCCCAGCCCTGCAAGAACTGTGTTTCTCAGAGGAAGGACGATCCTCTGCTGTCAGTGCTCTGTTCGCTCCATGCATTGGGCCTGATGCTGCAGGTCTCCGGGCTTTGCGGTCTGCGTTGCCACACATGGCCACATTTCAGGCCTCTGGCCGGGTCTGGGCACAAGGCAGCCAGGAAAGGAGGGTGTGTGTGCGCCACACCATGGGCCAGGAGCACATTTGCTGCCCTCCCGTAGGCCCCAGGACTTGGACTGAACATTTGTTTACCTGCCAAACTTTTCACACACAGTGCCTGAATTAACATTTTTTTTTAATATAAAATGAGACACATCTATGGAGAGGAAACTATGACCTTCATTCCTTCCTGGGGAGGCTGACTGCATCGTTCTGGGTGGTGAGCTCAGTGATACTACAATAATTTAACATTGAAGAGAAGCTCTCTAAGTAATTCAAGGGCATTCATACCTGTTCTTCTGAGATGGGTATTCCAAGGCGATCTTCTTACACCTCCCTTGTAGATAACTGTCTTCAAACTTTTGGGCACCCTTCTTCCATAAATATTTTGACACATTGGTCTTTGACAACGCATGGCAGCATCGTTTGAGGATAGGGACTGTCTCCACTCTGTGACCCAGAAATCTCATTAGAAAAGCTTGGCGTTGGCTGGGCTCAGTGGCTCATGCCTGTAATCCCAGCACTTTGGGAGGCTAAGGCAGGTGGATCTCTTGAGCTCACAAGTTTGAGACCAGCCTGGGCAACATAGTGAAAAACCATGTCTACAAAAAAATACAAAAATTAGCTAGGCGTGGTGGCACTTGCCTGTAATCCCAGCTACTCAGGAGGCTGAGGTGGGGGGATGGCTTGAGCCTGGGAGGTGGAGGTTACAGTGGGCTATGATCGTGCCACTGCACTCCATCCTGGATGATAGAGCCAGACGTTGTCAAAACAACAACAACAACAACAAAAAAACCTGAAGTCCCATGTCCTGTGAGCACACAGTAACCAACATCTTTGTGACCGACAGAATGACATTGTGCCATCTGTCTGAGTGAGAATTTACTGAGTATTTATGCCTTACGTTTACTGTGAGAATTAAAGAGGAAAAACAGAGGAAAAATGCATATAATTCTTAGCAGAGTACTTGACATGTTTTCAGTGTTTAATAAAAATTAGCTATTATTGTTGTTTGCTATTACTTTTTATTGTAAAAGGCACCATTTTAATTCTTGGAGAAATAAAATAAGACATTTAATATATTCACGTTAGGAAGGAGTTAGTTCTATCACGGTTAGCTGTGGTTTCGGAACAATTTGATCTCCTTACCAATAATTGTACATTTGAAACTATCAAAGTATAAAGATTCCAATAGGACTGGACTGATAGATTTCTCTGTCTGCTTAGAATATTTTTTTTTTTTTTACCATATTAGGATGAGAGAGCATGAAATAAATAATGAATTGGCAAGTGACATTTTCAAGGGAAACCAACTGAAAACTTAGTGAGCTTAAGTTCCGGGGATATGGGTACGAGTTAGCTCACCTGTACAAAGAAAACAAACAAAATGCAAAATGTGAAGTGATGATGCTGCTTACGTGATTTGGAAAAATAACTCATAGCTGCAGTATTCTAAAAACTCAAATTTGACTTTAAAGATTGTTAAGAGGGAAGGACGATGTGACACTAATATTTACATATTAAGTTTCGATGGAGACCATAAAAGAAACTTAGCATCAAAGTTGAATGCTCATATAAAAGTCAGGCATGGTGAGATCATCTCCTTAAAATCACTCAGGGGCTCTAACTTGCCATCGAAAACAAAAAGGAAAAGTGGAACCTATGATCTTGTCCCCAGTCGCTGATAAGCAACCTTTACATTGTCTCTTCAGATACAGGTGAACATTGAGTTGGGGAAAACGCAGAGACTCCAGGGATTACAGGAAGCTGTAATGGCAAACTTACTTTAAAGGTTTTTCATTGCTTTTTGCTTTAGGGAATGGAAGAAAGTATTTGTTGTGGTTGATGATGTTTCAGGTCAAGGATTAGCATATACGATACTGAGCTCTATCCTACCTATAAAACCATTAATTTTAAACTATCAACGGGATGAACAAAAGATAAAAATGGAATATATAGGAGCTGAAAGGTAATAGTGTGGAAATTTGTTTCTGTTTCTTGATCATGCAAAATAGGGATTGTAATTTTACAACTAAAAAAAATCAATGCTATTTTCATCTGAGGCTTATCAAAGGAGAAAAGTTCTTGGTTTTATCCAAAGTCAACTTTCTCCATTGTGAGGTCTCCCATCATTTCCCCCCAGGAGCTGTAAATTTATATCTCATTATTGGCCATAATATGCCCTATATCTCTATTTATTATTAGTGCATATTTTAGAGTGCTGGTGAGTATTGGCACATTTTATTATGCTGATAAACAATGTTGGACTGCTGGGTAAAATGTGTTGTCAACAGTGATTTCTCTCTTCTTGTCTGCACCTTTTTCATTTTATTCTGGGCTTCCAGAGATGAAACTGCAGGATATCAAATCATACTGGGGTCTGATTCTTCTTCTGTGTTTTTCAAGTTGATGAGTTAGGAATAGAATGGAAGAGGTTATTCATTATGCAGAAATACACAAAAATATTACAAAACACATTTCTCTTCAAATATTTAGAAAGCATATTAAATAGTCATTGACTGAAAGTAAGAAAATATTCTTCTCTAAAGACATAGAATTTTGACCCTTGGACTTTCAGAAGCAACAATCCCACAGCGAGTTCAACTGATCGGGGTATAGTCCCCCAGGCACTTACCTAGTGTCCGGGAAACTGAGGGTCAGCAGAACCAGGAAAGCTCAGGTACTTGAGACATCAGTCACCCACAAAGGTTTAAGGCTTCCTCCACAGTCCAGTGAATTTCACAACCCTGAAGCAACCGGTGGGGGGAAATACAATGTAGCCATGTGAAGTTTCTGAATGTCCAGTTGAAGGCAATACTTAGTATCTCTGAGTTTTTAAATTAAACTGTTGGGTTTGCCGTGGTTCAGGTGTACTGTTTTCATTACATCTGTTGTACATGGTCAGATGATTGCCCAAGCATAATACGGCCTTCTAGGTTTTGGGGATAGTTTTCTGTTAGGATATTTGTAATGCTAGTCAGTTTAGAAGCAGTCTCAACTTGAGAGGCAAAAGTGTGATACCATGTTATTTATTTATGTTTAATGGTTTTTGTTCAAAGCATGACCTTGAATCTATCCTTCTAGCTGTGTAGGCTCCTGTAACACATCTCAGTCCAATTCCATCATTTTCAGCCTCTTCAAGTTATGAAAACAATCTCATTTTGTATTTTTGCTTCTCCTGCCTTTCTCAAAGTTTCTGCAAGTTAGACTTGCTTCTCGAGAAGTTTTGAGGTGAGCAGAGCATGTGCGGGCCCCTCATCTCTCTCTCTGTCTTGTTTTCACCCCTGCAGTGTTGTATAAGTTGAATTCTGTTCTTCCAAGAGAGAAGTTGATGTCCTAACCCCTGTACCTGTGCATGTGACCTTATTTGGAAATAGAGTCTTTGTAGATGTAATGAAACTGAGATACGGTTGTTCATTCGAGTGGACTCTAACACAGTGTAACCCATGTCCTCAGCAGAAGAGGAACATTTGGGCACAGACACACGCAGGAAGGAGACAGCCATGTGGAGATGGAGGCAGGGATTGGAGTCACGTCCTGAAAGCCGAGGAGCAGCAAAGACTGCTGGCGACCCTGGAGTTTCAGAGAAAGGCAGGGGGCAGCTTCTGTCATCCAGCCTTTGAGGGAGCAGGGTCCTGCAGAATCTTTTATCTCATTTTCTGGCGTCCAAGACTGTGAGAGAACCACCTTCTTTTGTTTTAAGCCACCCAATTTGTGGTACTTTGCTATGGCATCCCTGTGAAACTAACACAAGCAGAGTGGAGAGAGGTTTCCCCAGAGCACACAGCCATGGTGGGGGGTTCATCTTTCTTAGGTCACCTTCCCTTTTCCAGATCATGACCGATGGCTCACACAGGAGAGGAAAGGCCTTAAGAATCAGCTGACAAGGGATGCAACGGTAAGCCACTCCGTCATCACAGGTGGTCTGCTCCCCAACTCCGATAGAGCCTCTGTATCCCTGCTGGGATGGCCTTGCCCCCATTCTTCCGAGCAGGTGTCCTTCTTTTCCTCGTGGCGCATCTCTGGTGAGCTTGAAGCTGGCCTCTGCAGCCTCCGCCCTGGGCTTCTCCTTCTCTATCTTAGAAATGAGGAACACGAGGGTGGACTGCACTGTCCACAAGGAAGCACCCACACACCCTCTCGTCCTGTGCCCTGCAGGAATGCCAGTGGTGAGCTTTGTGGCTGAGCATGGCCCCCACAGGGAGGCAGAGTGGGAGTCTCCCGTCTTATATGTGCCCCTAGGCTTCACCATAGGCTCCTTGAAGTCCCCTCGTTCATTCTTTGGTGAGGACAGCCAAGTGAGTGTCCCCCTCCAGTCCTTTAAAGGAGGAAGATCGGGGAGGGAAGTCTCCCTTTTTAGCTCCTCCACCCCAAAGCAGAGGCTTTATTTCCATATCTCCTGGTGGTCAGGCTGACCAGAACAGTTTGGGCCAGTTGGTCCAGCAAAAGAGATTTTCTGCCTATACCAGTGTGTAGTTGTTCATTTCCTGTATCAATTGAGAGCATGCTTTTAGATGAGATTAACGTTCAAATCAGTGAACTGAGGGTAAAGCAGATTGCCCTTCAAAGGGTGGTGGGCCTCATCTAATCAGCTGAAGGTCTAAATGGAACACAAAGACTGGCCTCACCGAGCAAGGGGGACTCCCCAGCAGATGGCCTTTGGGCCACCCACACCTGGGTCTCTGGCCACTGGCCCACCTTGTAGATGTGGAATTCAGCAGTCTCCATAATTGCATAAAGCAATTCCTTATTTAGTATCAATAGTAGGATCCTATATTGATCCTTATTAAGACCAACAGGTTATCGTATATATATATATATACACACACACACATATACACATGCACACACACAACCACACACACACACATACACATGCACACACACAACCACACACACACACAACCACACACATATACACATGCACACACACACACAACCACACACACAGACAACTACACACATATACACATGCACACACACACACAACCCCCCCCACATAACCACACACATATACACATGCACACACACACAACCACACACACAACCACACACATATACACATGCGCACACACACATATACACACGCACACACACACACACCACAAACACACACACATTACTATCAGTTCAGTTTCTCTGGAGAACAACGACTAACACACAGGGCTTTCTTTGAAGTCACCTCGTAGAATTTATAACTTTGTTTTCAACCCGGCTCTATTTCCACTCCAATCCCTGCATGACTCAGTAATCTCTGGGTGATAGGCAAAGAACTCCACCAGTGCCTTAAAATATCCATCAGACAGGCACATCTTATATTTGTGTGAAATCCGACCCCGCTGTGAGAGAAGAGGGTGGTGGAGACAGTGAGTGGCTGGTGTAGCATTGAAGCCTCTGGAGACAGATGTGCACTGCAGATGGTGTATAGCTGTTCACGGTATTTGAGGCCTCTTTCTTCCTGAGGGGAGATGATCCTTCCCTGTGCTATTATGCTGGAGTGTGGCCATGTGATTTGCTGTGGCCGATGACACGTGAGTGGAAATGTCACTTCCAGCAGCAGCTTTGAGCATCAGCTTGTGCTTGGTCATGCATGTTGCATTAGTTCATTTTCACATTGCTATAAAGAAATACCAGAGGCTGGGTAATTTGTGAAGGAAAGAAGTTTAATTGACTCACAGTTCCACATGGCCAGGGAGGCCTCAGGAAACTTACAGTCATGGCGGAAGGCAAAGGAGAAGCAAGTAGCTTCTCCACTGGGTGGCAGGAGAGAGAAGAGCAAGCAGGGGAAATGCCAGATGCTTATAAAGCCGTCAGATCTCATGAGAACTCTCTTACTATCACAAGAACAGCATGAGAGAAACTACCCTCATGATCCAATCACCTCCCTCCCTCGACATGTGGGGATTCCAGGTCCCTCCTTCAACACGTGATGAGATTTGGGTGGGGACACAAAGTCAAACAAACCACATCACACTCGTTCTGTCTGCCTTGGTCATTCCACTGTTCCAGGGGATGCTGCTGGCAGCTGGGCTCCAGTTTGAAGGCAGTGGGGTAGGGTTACAGCCCACCTACTTTGGGCAAATTACATAAGAAACAAAACTTTGGGCTGGGTGTGGTGGCTCATACTTATAATCCCAGCACTTTGGGAAGCTGAGGATGGTGGATCACTTGAGGTGAGGAGTTCAAGACCAGCCTGTCCAATGTGGTGAAACCCTGTCTCTACTGAAAATACAAAAAATAGCTAGGCATGGTGATGGGCACCTGTAGCTCCAGCTACTTGGGAAACCAAGGCAGGAGGATCCGTTGAACCTAGGAAGCAGAGGTTGCAGTGAGCTGAGATTGAGCCACTGCATTCCAGTCTGGGCAACAGAAGTGAGACTCTATCTCAAACAACAAAACAAAACAAAACAAAACGAACACAAACCAAAAACAACAATAACAAAAAAACTTTGTTGGTGTAGTTAGTTACTGCAAAATAATCTTTTCTATTTTAACAGATACATCATCATTTTAAACAGATAGGGGTGAACTCCCTACAATATCAGGCATTTAAGAATGTACTCAGACTCATAGTTATGGTTACAGATTTCTGTAGTGATGTGGAATAAAATGTTCTCAATTTTTGAACCAAAGATGACTTGTTTGACACATATTGGGAGACACTGTTGTTGTTTGGCTATCACAAGCTAGTAATCACTACAAAAAGTGGAATGGCTTCAAACCATTTTAAAATTCTCTTTGGAATTCTGAATTCAATTGGTGTAATCCATGGTAAGAAAATTTTAAAGGCAGCCTGGATTTGACCACTGTGCAATATATCCATGTAACAAAATTGCGCTTGTACCCCTTAAATTTACATCTGTAATTTATTTTAATAGATTGTAATTTTTAATTTTTGTGGTTACATAGTAGGTGTATATATTTATAGGGTGCATGAGATGTTTTGATACAGGCATTCAATGTGAAATAAGTGCATCATAGAGTATGAGGTATCCACCCCTTCAAGCATTTATCCGTTGAGTTGCAAAGAATCCAATTGCACTCTTTCAGTTATTTTAAGATGTACGATTAAGTTATTATTGACTACAGTCACCTTGTGTGCTATCAAATAGTAGGTCTTATTCATTCTTTCTATGTTTTATTATCAATAATTTAAAATAAAAAAGAGAGATGTTTAATAACACAGGTCATGATCTTGGGCCAGAGGCTTATCAGTCTCCTCATCTATAGATTGCAGCAGTGAGCATAAGATAATCTCTTAGGTCCTTCCTAGATCTCATGTTCTAAAACATGTACCATATTAGACATTAGGTTTGGAAGAGTTCACAGATGTCATTTCACCCTATGATGTCCAAAACAAGAGTGTCTTCCACAGCTTCCCTACAAGGGACCTTTAAACCTGAATGTGCCCCATGAGGGTCCAAAGTCTCTTGAGATAGCTCTCTGTTTTCTTTAGAAAGTCCTTATGCTGGTTGGTTGGTAGTGATGCATTTTGACTTGGTGTGTAAAACAAATTGTTTCTCCAAATAGTAAAGAGAAAAGGTGATTAACTCAAGAACTTTCTGAGTAGTACAAG
The DNA here is from genome assembly GCF_000951035.1 of Colobus angolensis palliatus. Lineage (NCBI taxonomy): Eukaryota > Metazoa > Chordata > Mammalia > Primates > Cercopithecidae > Colobus > Colobus angolensis. Next base: position 2,973,141 of record NW_012116121.1, on the reverse strand, counting down.
AGCCTTCTCCTTTTCCTAAAAGAAAGATCTCCAAATACTTGAAGCCATGACCATTGATCCCTGCAGCCCTCTATTCTCTACAACGAGCACTTAAAATTACTTAAAGTGCTCTTCCCAGAGCAGCCCTGACAGAGTCCTCTCTACCTGCTTACTCATCTCTAGACACACTCTTCGAGTCAGTAACACAAATTAAATAATATATGGGTCCAGAATCCAATATAATACTCTAAGTACAGAAGGAAGGAGAAGGGCAGGGCTATTACTTGCCCTTATTCATAAGAATATTGTCACAGTTAACTAATATACCTGATATAGTTTGACTGTGTCCTCTATTTCATCTAAATTTCATCTTGAGTTGTAGCTCCCATAACACCTACATGTTGTGGGAAGGACCCAGTGGGAGATAATCGATTCATGGGGGCGGTTTCCCCCATATTGTTCTCATGGTAGTGAATGAGTCTCATGAGATCTGCTGTTTTTATAAGGGGAGAATGCTTTTGCTTGGTTCTCATTCTTGT
>NW_012116121.1:2939521-2970920 GCF_000951035.1 Colobus angolensis palliatus | reverse complement strand
AGGTAGCGTGACGCCTCCAGCTTTGTCCTTTTGACTTAGGATATAATCCAAATCTTTATCCAGATTACTAAAAAAGAAACTGAGTTCCTTCAAGTTTGAAGTACACATACCAAAAAATGGAATACAGCTGAAAACTCTCGGCACTCCTCTGTAAACTATTCCCCATGCTGGTTCCACAGCTCGGGGTCAGAGCACTGGTGTTGTAAGTGATTCCCCATGTCTATATAAATAGAATAATGAATTCTTTGCTTAATCGGTGGTGAATACATAAACCAATGTATTATTAACCCAAGATTCTTAACCTGAGGTTTATCGTGAATCATGGCAGAGTGATCATTGCGGAGACGGAAGTGCTCTGTTATCAATGCGATCTATTGCTCTACATGTTCAGTAAACACGTCAGAAAAGAAAATTAGCTTGGCATGGTGGGTCTTCATGAATCTTTCTAATAATTCTAATTATTTTGTTCTTTTCCCTCCAAATGCTTATAAACAGCTTGTTAACTTGATCAGCGACGCAGCTTGAGTCATCAGCTCTGTTCCCCTTTTGTATTCATGCACCCTTTGTGTACCCCTCTAACAGAGCTTCCATTTCTCATTTCTCTGTGGCTCAGGGGTTTCCACTCAACATTTAAAAATTATTTTGAAGTGTATTCATTTTGGGTTTCAGCTTTGATCTTATGTAAAACTTAATCTGAGGTATTGAAAGAAAACCAATTGGTTCATTTGAACTCCTGGTAATACATAGTGTTTCCTCACTTGTGTATCTTGTATACAGAGTGTATACAAGGTGTATACAAGGTGTAATACTTTGATCAGTTCTTCCTTCGATGTGTTATTTTGACATCAGACAGACATATTATTCACCCAACACACATTTTTCAAATTAGCATGTTAAAAATCTAGGAAAATACATCTACAACCAGAAAGATTTTAGAAATCATACTCACTACAAACTCATAGTTTTAAATAGATCTCTCTCTCTTTCTCTCTCTCTCTCTCTCTCTTTCTCTCTCTTTCTGTGTGTGTAGTAGCAGTTACTGGAAGAACAATATTCAAAAAAATTAGAAAGGATGATGAAGATCTGAACAATATGAACAAGCAAGTTGATGAGGGTGGCATTGGTAGAGTAGTACATTCAATGGCAGCAGAACTGACACACTTTTCATGAGTACATGCAATGTTCATGAAGATAAATGTGGTTATCTTGGGCCATACACAAGCCTCAAAAGTTTTAAAACTATTGGAGTTTTATAGACAGTATTTTCTGATCACAATAGATTTAATTAGAAATTAGTAACATTAGAATATCTAAACATGCTTGAAATTAGATATTAAGAAAAACTTATCTAAATAACCAACGAAGAAGTCCATGCAAATAAATTAAAACATACTTAAACAGAATGGTAAGGAAAATGCAACATACCAAAATTTGGGGAATGCAGTTAAAGCAGTGCTTAGAGGAACATTTATAATTTTTAATACTTGATTAGGAAAAAGGCTTAAAATCAATTTTCTAAGATTACAGCTTAAGTTAAAAAAAGAGCAAATTGAATCCAAAGTATGTAGGAGAAAGAAAATAATAAAGAACAGGAATTGATAAAATAATATATAAAACACAAATTCTTCAGAAAGTCAGCCAAATCTACAGTAAAGTATTTGAAAAGATTAATACAGTTGGTAAATTTCTAGTACAGCCAATACATCAAGAGAAAAAGTGTGGTGAGTGAGAGAAAGTGAGACACAAAAGAGAAAATACTTTAAATTTCACTTACACGAATTTCAAGAACAGGCAAAACTAATGTGCAGTGATACAAATCAGAAGAGTGGTTGTGTCTAAAGGTTAGAGATTGACTAGGAAATGTCCTGGGGTGAAGAAAATGTTGGGTATCTTGACAACAGCTTGGGTTAAGTGACTTTAGGCACTTGTTAAGATTCATTGAACTACATGCTTAAGATCGTGTATTTCACTGTATGTACATTTTACCTCGAAAAAATCACAACAGAACTGTAAACTAATATTTAACTCTAGCTGTTGGGTTTGTATTTTGCGTTGGCTTGAGTTCACTATTCTGTAATACTTCCTTTATATTTTCCTCTCGTACAAATGAGTAAATACATTGAAGGTAATAGTAGCCAGGTTTCTCTGTGTCGGAGAAGGCAGTTACAAATACGAAAAGGGGTAAAACTAGGCTGTAGCTTGTGGTGCTTCACTACAAATACGAAAAGGGGTAAAACTAGGCTGTAGCTTGTGGTGCTTCACTGGAACCTGAGGTATCAGTATAAACTCATAGTTTTAAATAGATATATAAATCTCTCTCTCGTGTGTGTGCGTGCGTGTGTGTGTGCATGTATATGTGAGCATGTATGCACGTGTGTACGCGCATGGGTGCATGTGCACGTGTATGTGTGCGCGTGCACGTTTGTGCATGTGTGCGTGTGTGTGCGTGTGCGCGTGAATGTGTGTGCGTGTTCGTGTGTGTGCGTGGGTGCACGTGTGCGTGGGTGCACGTGTGTGTGCATGTGTATGTGTGTGCACACATGTGCATGTGCGTGCATGTGCTTGCATGTGTGTGTGTGTGTAGTACGCATGCATGTGCCTCTGCATTTCCTAGGTCTGTTTGCTAGAAAGGCCCAGAAGCAATGACATTCCTGTGTTACTTCTTGGTTTCTTAAGATCACTCTCCACTTAAATGAACCAGAGAGCTTTGAGAAAAGTCTTCTCCAGGGTTGGGACAGAGAAACACAGACTGAGTCTGGAGCATTCTAAGGTGCCAGAAAGAAAGGAAGCCCTTAAGAATGATTTTAATATGAACATTTATCTCAACAGAATCATAGAGTCAGCTTGGAGGAGCTACTACTGGCCAAATCTGAGGCAATTTGGCCATCAAGCAAATAATGATCCTAATGAACTTAGTGGATCAAATAAGTTTTTGTAACTCCACACTAAGGTACGTACATGTACATGTGCATATATACTTCAATGCAACCACACTATCATGCATTCACATTTATATACATAAGTAGGAGAGGAAGGAAAAGTCTCTTCCCTACAGTGGAATGCCGTCTTACAAATGTAGAAAGAATAGAGAATTAGAAAATTATCAGTGGATGCTAATTCTAGTGAATGCAAATTTGATGAGACACAGAATATGCACATAGTAACTATCTCCCTACAAATGACTTATAAATTACAAAGAAAAAAACCGATAATATCACAACGCTGAAACCTGGCAGACACTAAACGATCAAACTGACATCATTTATGCTGCAACAAAGATCATGGCTTCCCAAACTTACAGAGACACATTTATTTTTTTGTATTCTTCCTCTTAATAATGCACAATATGAATCTTATCGTGAGGAAACATCAGATAAACCCAAACTGAGAGACTTTATGCAAAGCAACCAGGCTGTAATCTTCAAAAATTTTAAGGTTATGAAAGAAAAAAGGCTGAGAAACTCAGTGTAATGGAGGCTAAAGAGATTTGGCAATAAAATGCAAAGCGTGATACTGAATTGGATCCCGGACTGGGAAAACAATTGTTATAAAAGACACAATTGGGGTAAGAATAAAAATTTGAATAAGAACTGTGGGTTGTAGTATTATATCCACTTGAAATTTCTAATTTTAATAATTGTAGTGTGTTTTTGTAAAAAAAAAGTATTTGTTCTTAGGAAATACACACTGATGTATTCAGGATAAAAAGCAAATTATTACCAGTTTACTCTCAATCGATACAGAAAAACTGGCATATATAAAAATATATAAATAATTGGTCAGTCAGGCTAAAGGAGATGTGAAAGTTCCTTGTATTATTCTTGAAACTATTCTATAAATTTGAATTTATATCAAAATCAAGATTAAATCCCAGTTAATTATTATACTCCCTTAAAAAATCATCTTCTGATGCACATTCTCACTCCTTGCCACTGGCTTCAGCAACGAACACTCACATTTACTTTGTTTCCCCAGAAACATCTGTTCTCTGGTTCCCTGGTCTCCACAGTACCAATGGGGCTGAATTTGAGTTTCTAGTTTCAAAACTCAAACTGGGGTTATTCAAAGCCGTGAGGATAGGATCAAATAACTTCCTTCATCATAAAGTTCTTGCCACAAAGCCTTTTTGCAACGGTTTCATTTTCCAGACCTTTTATTGTCTTAAGTCCTGCATGATTGTTTTAACTGCTCAGCTGCATATTGTCTGTCATATCTCTTAAAAATACTTTAAAGATATTTCACTCCGTCCAAGTCCTGCTACATCTAACCTTCTTTTAATTTCCCCGCAGGATATTGGGAAGCTTGAAGGGTGTTAGAAGACTAACCTTTCAGCAGAACCAATTTGAAATATTAATGCTACATTCATCATTATTCCTTGAGAAGAATTTGGCCAATATGTTTAACACAGCTGTTTTTAAATGAAGAACTCGCTTGTTTCCTCAAACTTAAGATTATTTTTTCTTGAAAACTCTAAGATAATGAAAACCTTAGTATTAGGTCCAGGGATACACATGAAACATTGGAAATCGCTTCAGCTTGAGCAGTTGTGAAAAATGAAACTTTGAATGGAGCATCCTTATAAAAAAATGAAGTAAATGTATTGGTCAGTTTTTTGCTTGCTTTCTTTTTTTTTTTTTTTTTTTTTTTTTGCTGTGTAAATGCTGCCTAAGAAACAAATCCCACATCTTAGTAACTTGTAACAGCAAAGTTTGCTTGTTGCTCATGCTGTGAACCTGATGTGATGGGAGCTTGTTCTGAGTCTGTGGCTGTGGTTCTTTGTAGCTGCGCTCCTGGCCATGGGGACACGACATATCTAGTCTCATTCCAGAGAGGAGGAGGGATTGTGTCCTGGATCTCTCATATCTCTTTTTTTTTTTTTCTCATGGCAGAGTGTAGGAACAAGAGAGTGGCAGTCACAGAATGCAATCACGCTAGGCTTTGCTCACCCTTGGAGCGTGAAGTATTTGCTCATGCTCCGTAGTTCAAAGCAGGTTACATTGCCAAGCCCAAAGTCAACTGGGTGGGACAACATGTCAAACGCGGGGGCGGATGAGGGACTGTGAGCAGACAGGATCCAGCAAAGCGGCCCAGATTCGAACTGCCCTTCCCCGTTCTCCCACAGCACCCCACCTGGTACTCCTTGGCACGTCACTGTCTAGAATTCAGACCTCGGTGCCTCAGGTCAGCTTGGCTCCACGTTAGGGTATTTCCATTTAGGTCCAACCTCCAACGTATGCATCCTGTTGTGTCACCTATAGATTTTTCCTGCCATGATCCACCACGTTTTCTTCCAAAATACGTGGATCTCCCCCAAACAGGTTATACTTTAACAATCTAATATCTAAATCCTTTTAGAAGAGGTCTAGATTTCCTAAAGATAACACTTAACGTTTCAGATAATCTATAAGTATTTTACCAGCATACTCTTAAAAACTACATTTGCCTTTGCTGTCTTACTTACAGAGGTGATTGCATTCTATTGATCTATTCATTCTATCCTATTGATTCTATTGATGAGGGTATGTTAGCATTAGAGTTCTATCAGAGAAATAGAACCAGTAAGATACACACACACACACACACACACACACACACACAGAGAGAGAGAGACAGAGAGACAGAAAGAGATTTATTGCAAGGAATTGATTTATGCAATTTTGGGGGCTGGCTAGGCCAGTCTGGAATTTCTAGAATGAGCCAGAAGGCTGGACACTCTCAGGCAGCAGCTCATGCTGCAGTCCACACATGTAATTTCTTCTTCCCCAGGGAAATCTCGGTTTTGTTCTTAGGCCTTCAACTGATTGGATGGGACCCACCCAGACTATGGAGGATAATCTCTTTTAAAGTCAAGTGAGTGTAGGTGTTAATGTCCTCTGCAGATATCTTCACAGCAAAACCAAGATGAGTGTTTGATTGAATAATGGGGTGTGTGTGGGCAGTGCTACAGCTTAGCCATGCTGGCACATAAAGCTGATCACCACAGGGGTTTTCTGGTACAGAAGAAGGAAGTGTCTCCATGAACAGTCGGTTCAGAGACAGGTGCAATGTATAACACTGCGGAAGTCACATACGTGGACAGGGCAATTAAAACTCCTAGCAATGTAATTTACTATTCTGAAAAGGAGAGGAACAATATGGAATGAAATTTCTCAGTAATGACAGTAGGAATGTGATAATTTGACTAAACTGTGGAGGTAAAGAAGGTCTAAAATGACTTCAGAAGTGTTAGATTGCAAAATGCTATAAAAAGTCAGGTAATTCTATGCAATAGCATATCATTCTTTACAGCACTTTAAAAGGTGGTAGGTGCCAAGGTAGCTAGTCTGCAATGAAGGTCACACAACAAGCCACACCTCTCAGGCCCTTTTGAATTCTCTTATGCATCCAGCCTGGCCTGTCCTATGTAAACAATAAAATGCAGCACAAAAGATGTTAGATCATGAGGAGCCTCAAAGCTTCCACCTGTTTCTCATAGCACGTGGGGGATACTAGCTGCCATGCAAAGGGTCTGACTACTCTTAGACTGCCATGCTATGAGGAAGTTCAAGCTACCCACATAGAGGGGCTGCACAGAACAAGAGAAAGTGAGAAAGGTCTGGCCAGGCCCTGCTGTTCCAGCCACCCCAGATGAGATGCCAGGGACGTGAGTGAAGAATCCAGATGGACATCTTACCGAGCGGGGCTTCAAAGGACCCACGCTAAGTAGTCTCTCCATGCAACCACATAAGAGACTCCAAATGAGAACCTCCCAGGTGAGCCCATTCAACACAGGGATCTGTGTGTGTTGATCCTAATAAATTATCATTTTAAGTTATGGGGATCTGTGAAGCATCAATAGATAAATTTAGATACTTTCATGAACGTGCTCTAATCTGTCCTTCACAGCATCCTAAGAGCTGAGTGTGGTGGACGTCATAGTTCCTTGTTTATGTACATGGAAAGTGAGTGTCACAGAGATGTGCCCAAGAACACATAGAATTTTATTTGTCTTTCTGGAGACTTTCACATAAAAAATTTAGTACTAGAGCTTCTATAATATGGCATAGTCCACCTTCCAAGGAACATTTTAGAATCTAGTATTCAGGTTTTAGTAAATACAGAATGAAATGTGCTCTGTTTTGTTAATCCAGAAGAAATGGTGATCTGTTTAAGAAATGTCAATGGTGTCAAGTCTCAGGGTCTCTAGACAGATGGCAGGGTACTCTATTGACTGACAGTTCTACCATCACTCCCCAGACCATCACAATTCCGAGTTCTTTGCAGTGTGCCCTGCAACACTGAGGTTACCTTCTTCCCTCTTGTCTACTTCTCAGCCACTGAGTGATTTGGTTGACGAACTTTTATTTTCTCCAAACAACTTTTCACATACAATTTTGATCACAGAATAATAAGAAGTAGGGGACCACTTCTTTGTAACAGCTTTTCTGGTTTACGTACCTTTTTCAAGGCACTGCTTGTTCTGTACTATCTGGCTCTCGTTGACTGATTCACTTATATGTAACTGCTGCATTTTTAAAAAAACCCCTTCCTGTCTCTATCTATTACTTTTTTCCTTACTCACAGAAAGAATATTAGTTTTTTAAAAAAACACTTAGTGTTAATCATTTATAGCGTCTTTTACTACCTCATTCAAGAATGAATAACGTGTAATAAATATTCCCCCAATTCTACTAACTTTTAGAAAATAAACTACACAATTTAATTTTTTATTATTGAAAATCCCCATGCTATTGTTCTAAGATTAATACTTCAATCAATTTAAATAAAACAAATCATAGTCTGGAATTAACTGGATTTTATATCTGAATTAGAGGATAAAATGTACCAAAGAAAGGAAACTATGTTGATATTTGTAGACAAACAGTACAAAACTTCCAGAGATGTTTTAAAATTACGTTTAGCTGCCTCCTATATTAAATTTTGTCCCCAAAGAATTGTTCAAATATAAGGACCTTGGCAGTGCAGAATAGTTAACAATTGACGTGATTCAGTGATGTTCACTTCCTTAAAACCGTTCAAAGGAACACTTGCCTTTTAGAAAGGTTTTCAGCAACATGGGTTGAAACAACAAAAGCCCTTCAGGGTAAAATTCAGGTTAATGGATGCATGCACTTATCTAGAATTGTTTACTTTCTTAACTCTTCAGTTAATTAAGGTTTTGAGACACATCAGTGATTTACAACTTTCCCTAGAAATTAGTAGAATCGCTTGGTGTGAGACCCAACCCAGATCAATTCAATGAAATACCTTGAAATTTATAAAGTTCTTGCTATGTTCTGAATATTTATGTTCCCCCAAATTCATATATCAAAATCTTTACTCTCAAGGTGATGGTAGTAGGAGGCAAGACCTTTGGGAGGTGATTAGGTCATGAAAGCCGAGCTTCACGGATGGGATGAGTGCTGTTACAGAAGAGACCCCCGAGAACTCTCCTGTGCCTTCCACCGTGTGAGGGCACGGTGAGAAAATGGCCATCTGGACCCGGAGGCAGGCTCCCCGCAGACGCCAACTCTACCAGTGCCTTCATCTCGGACTTCTCGCCTCCAGAACTGTGAGAAATGCATTGGGTTGTTTATGAGCCACCCAGTCCATGATATTTGGTTATAGCATCTCAAACAGACTCTGGCATTTCTTTAGGACTACTAAAATAGAGTAGATATATTTTTCCTATTTCTCTCACTAAAGGCAGCTAAAAACGGGACAGTATACATACAACAACCAAGAGAAGACTCTAAAATATGGACAATAAAAAACATAGCAGTGGGCCGGGTGCAGTGGCTCATGCCTGTAATCCCAGCACTTTGGGAGGCCTAGGTGGGTGGATCATGAGGCCAGGAGATTGAGACTATCCTGGCTAACATGGTGAAACCTAGTTTCTACTAAAAATACAAAAAAATTAGTCGGGCATGGTGGTGGGCGCCTGTAGTCCCAGTTACTTGGGAGGCTGAGGCAGGAGAATGGCGTGAACCCGCTGAGAGACAGAGGTTGGAGTGAGCTGAGAGCGCACCACCGCACTCCAGCCTGGGTGACGGAGCAAAAGTTGGTCTCAAAAAAAAAAAAAAAAAAATCACATAGCAGTGAGTAGCAGTGAGAGGCCTTGGGGCTCAAGGAGCTGCAGGATAGTAAGTCCCTAGGTTTTTTTTTTTTTCTGGGGGTTGTAGGGCCATAAATCCCAGGCTAGGTACTGGCGAAGATGGAAACCCAGAAATACCAACGGGTACAGACGAAAGAAGTTTCAATAAAAACCTAAGCTTCTCTCTAGCCAAAGCACCAGGCAAGGGGCAGCCTAGCAAGTAACCTTTAGTCAGTAACTTCTCTGCTCCATATAAATACAGCAGAAAAATCCTGTGGTCCCGTCCCTATCCTTACCTTTGACCAAGGCCAAGTGGGGAGCCCAGATTCCCACCCTTGTCAGGCTGTAATGAGGCTCTAGTTCCTCTGCTGGCTTGGTGGTGTCAGAAGAGGATGCCTAGTGGAGAGTTAAGGTTTCACCATTGCTCAACTGTAATGAGCTCTCTAGATCCCCAGGGAAGGTCATAGGTGGAAGCAGCTCCTGCCTTCCCAGCCTGGGTGACAAGAGTGAAGGCCTGGTAGGAAGGAGCACTCCTATCTCCAGCTTGTGGTAAGAGCCCATCCTTTGGTGTCAACAGAGGCCAGTGGGAAACCTGGATTTCCATCCCACCTCGCAGTAATGAGGTGGCACTTCCTCTGTTGAAGGGGTGTCAGCGTAGGCCTGCTAAGACAGAACATTTAAATAATAGCCAGGGTCTCATAACATACTATCCTACATTACATGTCCAGGTTGCAATACAAAAATCACTCATTGTAGCAAGAATCAAGGAAATTTCACACCAAATGAGAAAAGGCAGATGCTAACCCTGAGGTGGCCGAGATGCTAGGATGGTCTACAAGGGCTTAAAAACATCAAGAGAAGTGCTTCAGAGAACAATTATGAGCACGCTTGAAGTACAGCCATGCATTGCTTACTGACAGGAATATGTTCTGAGAAATGTGTTGTCAGAAGAACATCATAGAGTGCACTTACACAAACTGAGGCTGTGTAGCATAGTCCGTTGCTCCTGCACTACAAACCTGCACAGCAGGCTGCTATACTGAATACTGTAGGCACTTGTAACACTATGGTAAGTATCTGTGCATCTAAACATATCTAAACGTAGAACGAGTACAGTAAAGCTACGGTATTACGGTCTTATGAGACTACCATTGTATATGCTGTCCATCATTGACTGAAACATTACTGTGTGGCACATGACTACTGAATAAAATCACGAGTCTCAGCAAAGACAGAAAGAGATGGGAGGAAAAAAAATTTTAAATACAATTACCGAAATAAAAATCATAGGCTGGGCACAGTGGCTCACACCTGTAATCCCAGCACTTTGGGAGGCAGAGGCAGATGGATCACGAAGTCAAGAGTTCAAGACCAGCCTGGCCAACATAGTGAAACCCTGTCTCTACTAAAAATACAAAAAAATTAGCCAGATGTGGTAGTGGGTGCCTGTAATCTCAGCTACTCGGGAGACTGAGGCAGGAGAATCACTTGAACCCGGGAGGCAGAGGTCGCAGTGAACCATGATTGTGCCTTTGCACTCCAGCCCGGGTGACAGTGTGAGACTCTGTCTCAAAAAAAAAAAAAAAAAAATCATAATAGATGGGGTTCAATAGGAGAAGGGAGAAAATAAAGGAAAGAATCATAGAATTGAAAGTAAAACATATATAATCCCATCTCAGTAACAGAAACTAGGTGAGAGAAGAAATGAACAGAGTCTCAGGAACATGTAGAGCTGTTACAAAAATTCTAACATTTGTGTCACCAGAGTCCTGGATGGAGAGGGAAAGAGAGGGGGCCTGACAAAGTATTTGAAGAAGTAATGGCTAAAATGTTTCCAAATTTGACAGAGACATAAAACTACAAGTTCAAGAAGCTGCGTGAACCATAAACAGGATAAACTCTAAAAATGTTCAAGTGATCCACAAGAAGACAGGAAGAATAAAACAAAGAACCCATAAAAAACACCATGGAATACTATGCAGCCATAAAAAAGGATGAGTTCATGTCCTTTGTAGGGACGTGATGTCCTTTGTAGGGACATGGATGCAGCTGGAAACCATCATTCTCAGCAAGCTATTGCAAGAACAGAAAACCAAACACCGCATGTTCTCCCTCATAGGTGGGAATTGAACAATGAGATCACTTGGACAGAGAAAGGGGAGCATCACACACTGGGGCCTGTTATGAGGTGGGGGAATGGGGGAGGGATAGCATTGGGAGATACACCTAATGTAAATGACGAGTTAATGGATGCAGCACACCAACATGGCACATGTATACATATGTAACAAACCTGCACATTGTGCACATGTACCCAAGAACATAAAGTATAATAATAATTAAAAAAGAAGAAACAAGCAGAAAATTTTAAAAAAACCCAAGTGGTAGAATTAAGCCCTAACATATCCACAATTAAATTAATTGTTAATAGTCTACCTACACCCGTTAAAAGACAAACATTGGAAGAGTGGGTTAAAAAATGGACCCAACTATATGTAAGGGTAATATGCTGAGTGAAAAAAGCCAATTTCAAAAGGTGACCTAGTGAATGATTCCATTTATATTATACCTAAAAGTGACACAATTATAGAACTAGATAACAATTAAGTGATTGTCAGGGTTAGGGATGGGGGTGACTATACAAGGGTAGCATGGTAGACCTTTCTGTGGTGAAACAGTAGTTCTGTATCTTGATTTTGGCAGTGGTTACGGAAAGTACGTGTTATAGAATGATGTAAAGTGCTACGGTATAGAACTACTATGCATTGCACCAAAGTCAGTCTATTGAGTTTGATATTGCATTGTAAGGTGTAACCTTTTGGGGAATCTGGGTGAAGGGTCCATGGGATTACTTTATCTATCTTTAAACAGTCTGTGATTCTACAAAATACTGTTTAAAATCAGGTGATTTTAATGAGTGCCACTGCTGTACACCATTGTAATTTCAGCATAGTGAACAGTAAAGATTTTGGTGCCGAAATAAAGAATCTATAGTGCTCTTGATTTCTTCACATCAGCCTCTTCATTCATGCTGGGGCTCATTCTTTTCTTGGACTACATGAGAATGCCTCTATAACAGTGGTTCCTAAACTTAGTGTTCACACTGCAATCAGCTGCAGAGAATTAAAACAAATAAACAAATATCAACAAAACTTATGCACAGGCATGTACCCTGGAGGTTCTGTTTAATTGGTCAGATGTGTGCCTTGACACAGGGCTTTTTAAAGCCTCCCAGCAGATTCCAGGTGTAGCCAGTGCTGAGGGCCACAACTCCCTAACCCCAGCACTGCACTGAACAGAATGGTACATTCATACTCATAAAGGCTGAAGAGCCTTAGAAAGTTTTATTTATTTTGGTTAGCAGGATATCAGATGTTATTTAACTGTAATCCTCTAAAAGTATTGTCTTGCTTCCTCTTTCAAGACTTTTATCTTTCTCTTTGGTTTTCTGCATGTTGTCTATGATATCTTTGGTGTGGATTTCTTTCTTTTTTTCGAGATGGAGTCTTGCTCTGTCACCAGCTGGAGTGCAGTGGCATGATCTCAGCTCACTGCAGCCTCCACCTCCCGGGTTCAAGTGATTCTCCTACCTCAGTCTCCCGAGTTGCTGGGACTACAGGTGTACACCACCATGTCCAGTTAATTTTTGCATTTTTAGTAGAGACAGGGTTTCATCATGTTGGCCAGGATGGTCTTGATCTCTTGACCTCATGATCCTCCTGCCTTGGACTCCCAAAGTGCTGGGATTACAGGTGTGAGCCACCATGCCTGGCTGGATTTCTTTTTACTGTATCCTGTACGGGGTTAAATGGGTTTGCTGAATCTGTGGATTGATATCTTGTGTTGGGATCTTGATATTTTTCTGTCCTTATCACTTCAAGTATTTCCTGTACTACATTTCTTTTCTCCTTGCCTTCTGTGGGCCAATTCTGTATTTCAGACATTGTCACCTTTTCTAAACCCCTGTGACTCTAATTTTTTCCCTACCAATTTTTGGTCCATTTGCTACCTGAATCATTCCTTAATGTTTCTCTACTATGCTCTATCTCAGGAGGTTGCTGACCACTGCAGACTGCAAATTCCAGACTTCTGTGACAGTTAACTTCTGGGTAGGTTTGGCTATCTGTGGCAAATTAGAGAGACTGACAGAAAGTTGAAAGGTGAAAGCATGAAGGAAGCCAGGCTATTCACCTTCCTTAGGGCACAACTCTGGCAACAACTGCATTTGCTCTTTGCTTCTAGCTCTTGCTGGAAAAATATGCGGTGCTTCCATTTTCTGTTGAGTCCTCATGGCCCATGGACTCAAGTAATCCCCATCTTTCCTTTGCTCTTCCATCTTGGAGGAAAGCTGGTGGCTTCCTATTGTTCACCTCTGGGGGTCTCACTATCTCCTTAAATTCCTTTAAAAGATATTTAAGACTGATTTCTGTTTTTCTGGTCGAACCTCTTCTCTTTTTAATATATTTTTAATTCCACTTTTATGATGGATGGAAATTTGCTTTTTTACCATCTTTCTGGCTCTGTCTAATCAGCTATTAAAGTCATCCATTAAGTTTTTCATTTCAATTATTTTATTTTTCATGTCTAAAATTTGTAGTTGGAAAAAGTCTGATGTTATTTTTTATATTTCCACTTTTGTATCCCAAAATTACAATTTAGATCTTGTCTTCTTGAACATAATGAATGTTGTTATTATAGAATCTTTGATAATTCCAGTATCTGCAGTCACTGTGGGTCTGTTGCTGTTGCCTGTTGTTTCTTTTGACTCTTTCTCATGAGGGCTTATGTCCTCTTGTGCCACTTATCTTTGATTTTAGGTTTCAAGTTTGTGTTTAGAAATTATTTATAGAAATAGTATGAGGCATAGGATAACTTTATCTTCCTCTGGAGATAATTCTTTTTACTTCTGCCAGGTGCTTTGGGCCACTAATTGTCTGGAATCATCTTATTTTAAGTACTTTGGGCCACCAGGATGATTAGAATTTGACCTGCAGCCCAGGAATGACATGGTTTATTTCTGGTGAATTATAACTCTTAGGAAGCAGTTCTTAGGAGTTCTAGACCAAGGTAGGGGGTGGTACATCTGGGTTTCTACCATGGCATGACTCAGGCTCTAAGTTGTATTCCATAGGTACCATGTAGGCATTAAAAACTCAGCTCAGACTTAGATGTGTCTTCCAGCGTAGCACATGCTCCCAGAACAAAAGTAGACCCACATTTCTGTTATATCCAAGAAGTCTGTCTTCACTGTGTTGGTAGCTCTTTGTTGCTTATAAACATAGTCTTTCCTTTTTTGTGTGTTCTGCTGCATGAAGGCTGATCCAAATAATCTAGTCCCCCACTACCCAAAACGGAAGTCCAAATCTTGTTCTTCAATAAAGCATTCACCAAGGTAAGCCTGCACACAGAGAAACAATTGAGAATGAAGCATCTGTGTAGCTATTTGAGTCCATTTTGGTGACAGATGTCACAGGAGGATTGACTTTCTATGAGCCTTGGGCATACACCCTCTGAAACATAACCCTCTGTGAAAGGAAGAAGATACTACATGACATCTAGGTCCCACTGGGTTCCAGCTTCATATTATTCTATTATTTTAAGTTGTAAAATATTTCAGTTGTGCTGTAAACCTATGGAAGCTTCAGGAAGATCCTAAAGATATCTACTGATAAAAAATACAAGCAATTTCTAGATGGCATAGTGTGGCATAGTACGTGTTTACAGCCTCTCCTGTATGGAATAGAATGCTATACCTAAATTTGAAATGACCCCATGTCCTGAACTATGCAACACAGCTGACCCTCTGGCCTCCATTCCAAACTTCCCTTTTAACTATATAAATTTCATGCTTTTTCCAATATTCTGTTGAGAGTCTGGCTGAACATATACCAGAAGCTTTATGCCAAAGAATACTTTTTTGTAGTTCAGTAATAGCAAGAGAAAATAAAAGATTGACTCGATATTAACCCATATGGTCAGTTCATTGTGAGCCATTAAGAAGGAAGCATGTTTAGAGCAGCTGGGAATGAGCTAAATGTGGGCTGAAGAAGTCCAGGCAAATGTCCAAATGAGCATTAGGTGTATGGAAAATCAGGGAGGCTTCTTTCTGCTGAATCAACCGCTGTATCCGGGTTATATTCCTTTTATGGTTCTTCAAATTTATGCAGAAGTTAATTTATTTAAACCATTTAGAACACTCAGCTTGAGGTAAGTTGGTTTCCTCAAATGTCTCCAACCAAATCTTAATTTATTTGGCATGGCTTTTCTTAATACATGTGGCATCTTCTTTCTCTCTTTTGTCAAAGAAAAACACATAATATATTCAGCAATTTCAAGGGAGCACTGTGGTTGAGAAGCTAATGGAGAAGCTGCCTCGGACACACAGCTGGCGAACCCCAAGATATTTCGGAAATGGTGCATGTCCATAATAACAAATGTGGCTGTTCAGTGATAAATTTATTCCTCCATCTGTGAAGAAATTGATATCTGATGCCAAGGCTTGATGACCTCTGCTTTCATTGCCAACTTCCAGCCTTGTTTCAGGAACACTGTGTTAAACTGTACAGCAAACTTCTAACCTTTTAAGACTGAGGATTCCAGCGAGCACATTTTAAGCTTCGCTGTAGTTTGAGAGTGTATTTCTTTCTTTCTTTAAAGAAAAAAAAAAAAAAAAAACCAGCCTATTATAGACTTCACTTTATATGAGAGCAGTTTTAGCCAGTCAGCAATCTTGCCTCACATGCTTTCCTTAAGAAAGTAACTAACTAGTGCTTCGATTCCTAGAATAAAGAGGGGATTAAAAAGCACAGTCACAGCAAATAAGGCAGGTAGCAGGGAGAGGAGAGAGGTGGGTGATACATTAAGAAGGAAAACTTTCTGCTAGCCATCATGCCCCACGCTGTTGTGTATAATTATTAGCTGCAAAATAGCACAGCTTGAACATTATTATTGCACATTAAAGAACATTTCACTTATAATTATGGAATGAAAAGAAGCATTTACAGCTCACCTACCGCAGCATTAACTTTGTGTATGTAAGAAAATATTTTAAAAACCTCTTCATTAAAAAGCTGCAAATAGGTGACTTTCTTTTTCCATCGCATGGATCCTTTCTATTTTTTTTCAACTGACGCAGTGAATTACATCTTTAACTTTTCTTTTAATTAAAAAGCAGAACAAAACTGTAAGGGGGACAGAAAACCAAACCAAGAAAAGGGGTCGTCTGTGTGTTTGCCAGGTGAAATAAATATTTGATAAATGAGGTGGATTTGGAAAGTGAAAGGTACGGCAAAAATGTGTTCCATGCAAATCACTTTGCCCGGTTTTTGGATAACATCTTCCATTTATTGAATCTCTGGACTGTTGGAACCCGTCTCTCCATCTCTGTATATGTGTGTTTGTCTATGTGTTTTATACCATTTGTGTATAAAGACATCCTTTCAGTTAAACACATTTGGTGAAGGACTCATGTCTCAAACTATCCTGGGCTCTAGGGAAACTGTTAAGAAAATATTAAATAGCAGCATTGATTTAGATGCTTTGTCCAAAGCATGGATTGTGAGACAATTCAGGTGTTTTAGCACCTGCATAAAGTTCAAAGGTAGAGAGCAGGGAACAACAGAATGCACCATTGCCCTCTCCAGCCCAGGACAACATCCACACACTCACATACACTCATGTATATGCTTGTTTGATGTGTTTTGTTCCCCATGGTTTAAATAACCTGCTTCCAGAATACTCTATGATATGCCAGTGTTTTCCTCAGCGTTCCTTGTGACAGCAATGGCTGTTCTGTGAGGAGAGATTTGGTGATAAAGCCAGTTTGAGATATAGGATATTGCTTCCGATTCACAGCACATCCTATCCCATAACAAGCTCTCCAAACAGATGAGCACTAAAGGACTTAGTGTGGCTGGCAAATCTGTCTGCAGAGCACCCATGGTCTTTAGAAACACTCCTCCAGGGTTTAGACCACCAATCTGGTACCAAAGTTCTGGGGTCTAGGTTTCATTTTGTGCCCACAGAGTCCCCCCTCATTTCTTCTTCTAAGGCCTGGGGCCTTCTGGATGCACAGATCCAGCCACCATCCCACTGTATGCAGGGCTAATGCCAACTGAAAAAGGCCTTTCCCTCTTAGACAAGAGGAAACGCGAATGAGAAGCTGTCCTGTGTCCACTTCTCAGGGCCTCCTCTCTGCAAATTCCCTCTGAGCAGGTCTGTGGCTGCTTGTCTGTGCCTGTACTCTTAGTATCCAAAGTCCTATCTTATTCTCGACGCAGTATGTTTAGGTGTTCACCTTCCGAACCGCCTGTGCTCTCGGGTATGAGTCTCTCCAAGGCGCCAGTATCCTGGGATGAACGAACATATTGAAAGTAAATGAGTGTCTTTCTCCTGACAGGGTGGGGAGAGCACTGGCTGTAGGGTCAGAGGATCCGAGTTAGGAGCGTCTCAGTCCCCTCAGACTGCTGTAACAAAGCACCATAGCCTGGGTGGCTCATTAACAACAGAAATGTATTCCTTACAGGGCTGGAGGTCTAAGATCAGGGCGCTGGCAGATCTGGTTTCTGGGGAGGGCTGGTTCCTCCTAACCCCTGCCTTCTGGCTGTGTCCTCACATGACGGAAGAGGCAAGGCAGTGTTCAGGGGCCTCTTATCAGGGCACTAATCCCATTCACTGGGGCTCCGTGCTCATCAACTCCCAAAGGTACCTGCCTCCTAATCCCATCACACTGGGTGTTAGAATTCCACATGTGAATTCTGGGGAAACACAGATGTGCAGACCACAGCAAGTGAGAATTACCATTTGGAGAACTCTTCTTGTGTGCTAAATACCGAATGAAATACTCCAAAGATTTCATTTCACTTAATTCTTGTAAAAACCGCTCCCTGTGAGATAGGTATCATCCTCTTCACTGTACAGATGAGGAATCCTAGGGTCAGGAATATAAAATGACTCACTAAAGGCTTGGGGCTGGCAATCGTAAGAGCTGTCTCAGTGGCTTTTCTGAAGTCACTCTGCCTGTAAGTACCGTGGCTGTGAGTATCCCCCAGGTTGTAGGGGGGAGTTTGTTAGATCTGAGGCTGAGTTCCTCTCCCCTCATAGGGAGGTGACTCCCCCAGCCCCCAGTCTGGTGCACTGAATTTCATGCTAAGGCTGTGGGAGCAGGTTGAGTCTGTGATTCCAAATGTCTTCTACTGCAGAGCATTCAAAGGGTCACGTGGCATTTTAATCTGAAGGTCTTTGACTGTCAGCAACTATTTTTCAGCTGCACTTAGATCTACATTACATGATTTCCAGTCCTACTGGGGAGACAGGATTTTCAAACAGAGAAGTTCTCAGGAGCTGTGGGAGGCAGTCTAAAAACCGTGGTGCTGTGCTGCAGACGGTAGAGGCAGCAAGAGTCAGAAGCAGGAAGATCTGTGCCCGCTGCAGGGATGACCTGACATGGAGGAGGAGGCTGTGTCATCTTCAAGAGGCTTCATGCATGGTGCTCATTCAAATATGTTCTAGACTCAGCATCTGTATTCTCAGTAAAATTTCCACATGTAAGTCAAAGCATTGCGTTCAGCAAAAACATATTATTTTGGCAAGGTCTTGAAGAGATCTACACACAAAAATCCACTTGGCTGCTCCAGGAAGTCTGTGGGAGCTCTGTGCAGAGGGCCAGCCATCGTTTTAGCCACTGCCTCATCGTGCCCTGACCTGGATAACTGGTGGTTCGGTGGCAAACACCAATAACTTCGTGTAATGGACGAATCAGAATCGAACTTTCACGCCTCCTGAAGTGACCTATGAGTGCAGTGTGGGGGAAAGAATCACCTCCCTGGCTAGATAAGGTCAGACACCTGTGGTTATGGGCAGACCACCCTGTGGTTGGAAAGCAGCGAGTCGTTGTCACATACTTCACTGAAAAATCAATTATACCTTTTCTAAGTGGATTAACACACTCCAGGGAGTGCAGTTGTTTGAGCGAGCTGCATCTGTTGGGTTACAAAAACAGCCAAACATGTAACATTGGAGGTTTCTGAATTATGCAAAGGACAGCCCTCCGTTCCAAACGGGAAAGAATCCAAGGCAGAGCTGCCCTGGATTGGCTCTGACCTGAGAGGGTGAAATGCAGGCGAGAGTTGCTTTCCAGACGGAACAGGAATGGGCTGTTTTTGACGCCTCAGTTTTCTACCCAACTGTTGTCAACCAAATGCTCAAGAAATTGGAATTACCTATGCACAATAGAGTAGTATTTTTTTTATATATGTAGGAAAACCCTAAGACCTAGATCCTAAATTAGAAAACATTAGCAAAAGAAAAACATGCAAATACACTCTCCTGTTTGTCACTCATCAAGACAAAAATTCAGTTGGTCTTTCCCTCCAAACTTTGTCTCTCTGCCTGTTTTGTGTCCACACATTTAACTAATTTAACCAATTGCCCAAGTTAGCAACTCAGAAGTTGTCTTGGACTCCTCAGCCTTTTCTCACCCCAGTTTCCGCTCTCATCCAGCTAGTCGCCAACTTCTGCGGCTCCCTTCCCAAGGCCTGTCTGCTCCCTTCTCCCTTCTACTCCACTAAGGGGATCTCCAGTTCTGTCTTCATTCCTGATGAGCCCATGGTCTGCTCGCCCTGCCTCCCATTCATAGGCTCCCGCTTCCCCTTTCTGCCTGTAGCTAGAGTGAAGTTCACAAAATATAACTGACCCTGTTCTCTGTCTGCTTTGAAAGTCTCTTGCGCATCTTTTTTGCCCACAGGATAAAGTCCAAAGTTCTTGCCAATGTTGAAAATCCCCAGCTTGATTTGGCGTCTCTTTCTATCACTGTAGTTTTGCTTTTTCTAGAATTTCTGCATCACTTCAAAACATTTTTATTTTGCAGTTGCTGTGCAGTATTTTATAAAAGTTGCTAACGTACGATAGAGCATTCTCCCATACAGGCTTCCTCAAAGTCAGTGTCTTACGTACGTAGTACACAATTTTGAAAGCCAGACAATTAACATTAATGCAAACCTATTTTCAAACCTTATTAGAATTTTGCCAATTCTACCACTAATTTTTTTCTCTGGTCCTAATCCAGGGCCTGATGGGATCCAGGGTCTCACTTTGCCTTTGCCTTCCTGTCTCCTTAGTCTCCTCGAATCAGTGAGGTCCCTCAGTGTCTTTTCCACGCTTGAAGAGCATAGGCCAGTTATGTGGTAGAATATCCCTCAGTCTGGGTTTGTCAGATGTTTTCTCCGGATGAGACTGAGGTTGCCGGAGGTCCTGTGTCTCCTCAGGGCAGTGCAGCAGGAGGACGCGACGTTGGTCTTTCTCACTCCCACTGCTGTGAACTCTGATTGTTTGGCTAAGGTGGTGTCTGCCAGGCTTTTCCACTGTAAAATTAGTCTTTCTCTTAGCCGTTGTGATATACCTCAGGAGGATAGGTGTGGGCATTATGTCAACATCCTATTTCTCATTACACTTTCACTCAGTAATTTAGCATCCACTGTGCCTGCAATGTGCTGTTTGCCTAATGATGGTTTTCTAGTTGCCTGCTTCCTCTGTCATTGATAAGCTGGAATTCTGCCCTAAAGGAGAGCTATTCCTTCTCCTCCATTTACTTACTCAGTTATTTACATCACTATGAACTCATGGTCTTTATTAACATTTTATTTTATTTTATTTTGAGACGGAGTCTTGCTCTGTCACCCAGGCTGGAGTGCAGTGGTGCAATCTCGGCTCGCTGCAAGCTCTGCTTCCCAAGTTCACGCCATTCTCCTGCCTCAGCCTCCTAAGTAGCTGGGACCACAGCCATGTGCCACCACGCCCGGCTAATTTTTTTGTATTTTTAGTAGAGATGGGGTTTCACCATGTTAGCCAGGATGGTCTCGATCTCCTGACCTTGTAATCCGCCTGCCTCAGCCTCCCAAAGTGCTGGGATTACAGGCATGAACCACCGCGCCTGGCCTCATGGCCTTTATTTTATCCCATAGGTTTTGATTAATTCCTATCATTTGTATTGCTGTTGCTCCGATTGTTCCAGATATGTCCAGGGAGCTTCTCCAAGTTGGATCTTACAGGACTTTATAATTTGAATGGGTTAGATTGACCACAGATGTGATTAACTGAGCATTACAGTTTCACATGGAATTGTACTTCAAAAACAAATAAACAACAAACAAACAAACAAACAAGAATACAGCCCAGAATTCTTTGTAGAAAGTGTCTCTCTAGAATTGTAAAAGAGACTTGCAACTGGCTATTAGCTAATGGCAGAACACTCTATGAAGGCCTTTGGAACCTTCTAGACTTGCTGGGAGGTTTGTTGTCCTTCTGTTGTGTCCTCCCGTCATGTGGCAAAGAGAAAAATGAAAAGAAATTTTGCACAGTGTCCACAGAACTGTGTTTTTATTATCATTAATTATTATTGGTGTTATAATTACATTTAGGATACTTTCCAAGCAGAATAATTTATTAAGCATTCAAAGCATTAAGCCATTTTGGCTTGGAAAAGTTCATATGTAAAAGTGTATGTATGATCTACCTACATACATTCATATATGTGCTATATATAAAGACCACACACACACACACACACACACACAAATGCAAGAAACATACTCTCTGTGCCCACCACTCAACTTAAGGAATAGAACATTACCAGTACTGCTTATCCTTTTGCGTACCTTTTGTGATTCTATTGCTCTTACCTTCTGTGTAAGGGACTACCCACCATACTGAATTTTGTTAATTTTTCTTTTCTTGAGTGTTATTGTTTTTCTCTCTCTCTGTTTTTGAAGAATTGTCATACACTTAAGTTTAGGTCAGCTTCCAACATTTCATTCTGTGTGCTTTCATTGTTGTAAAATATGTCTGCAAGTTTCTCTTTTGTTTGTTTAAAACGTTTTATTTATTTATTTAGATTCCGGAGGTACATGTGCAGGTTTGTAATATGGGAATGTTGCATAATGCTGAGGCTTGGGCTTCTATTGACCTCATCACCCAATTAGTGAACACAGTACCTGGTAAGTAGTTTTTTAAAACAGTTTCCTCCCTTCCTCTCTCCCCTCTCTGGTAGTCCTCCATGTCTATCATTCCCATCTTCATGTCCATGTGTACCCAACATTTAGCTCTCATTTGTAAGTTAGAACGTGGTATTTGGTTTTCCCTATCTGTGTTAATTTGCTTAGGATGATGGCCTCCAGCTGTATCCATGTTGCTGCACAGGATATGATTTAGTCATTTTTTTATGGCTGCATAGTATTCTATGGTGTATATGTATCACATTTTCTTTATTCAGTCCACTGTTAATGGACACCTGGAGTGATTCCACGTCTTTGCAATTGTGAATAGTGCTGTGATAAACAAACTCGTATGTTTATCAATCGTAGAATGACTTTTTTTCTTTGGGTATATACCCAATAATGGGATTACTGGGTCAAATGATAATACTATTTTTAGTTCTTTGAGAAACTTCCAAAGTTCTGCAATTTCTTTTGATGTGAAACTTTTCACTGGCATCCATTCCTCTGAGATATCTTCATCACGATCTCTTTCCTCATTAATGTTGATTAGTGACCTTCACTAAATTCCTCTAGTCTTTCAAATGGTGGTAGTGTCAACACTCTCATGGTCGGCTGTCTTCTAATTACATCTACTTTTGCACCTAGTGTTATTATTTTTGTTTCTTTGCTGCATATAGTAGGCCGAATAACAGCTGCCCCCAAGATATACACATCCTAATCTCCAGAATGTCCGACTATTACCTTACATGGCAAAAAAGCCTCTGCAGATGTGATTAAGACAAGGATCCTGAGATAGGAGGGTTATCTAAGTGGACCTGATAGAATCACATGCAGTCTTATGAGAGAGTGGCAGGAGATAAGAGAGAGAAGGTGATGTGAAGACAGAACAGAGATTGAAGTGATGTGGCCACAAGCCAAGGAATGCCAAGGCAACCTTTGGAAACTGGAAGAGGCAAGAAATGGATTCTCCCTAGAATCAGCCAGACCCAGAAGCAGTCAGACCTGCCCACACATTGATTTTAGCCCCACAAGATTCATTCTAGACTTTTGATCCCTAGACCTGTAAGAGAATAAATTCATGTTTTAAGCCTCTAAGTTGATGGTCATTTGTTATAGCAGTAATGGGAAATGAATACACCACACTTTGGTCTTGTACAATTTCCTCTTCCATTCTCCATTTTTTGAAAAATGATACGTGGGTTTATCATGGGGAGAGAAGGAGGCAACTGAATGCTTTTCTTCCTGTGCATGAACTGAATAACAGCAGCAGTGACTAGTCTCTAGCAGACTTTGAAATAAGTGGCAAGATTGATCACTGCTCAATATGTACATCTGTTATTTACATGGTGATTGCAGATTAAAAAAATGACAACACCATTGGCACTCTATTCAGTTACTTATGGTAAATAAACTCTAGAAACTGAAATTTGAGCTGTGTTGTTGGGGGATAGATTTTATTTAACAAAACCATGGTAACTGAAATGTGTTCATATGAGAAACATTTCAAGCAGGAAGGGTCTGTATTCAGACAGACATTATTAACAATTTCCTATACATACATAAATATGGCATGTCTACATGTATATGTATTTATAGGTAATTGTTAACCTTACCTGTTATTTATATAGGTAATTATATACCTATTTATATAGGTAATTGTTAACCTTACCTTTCAACAAAGTTTTGTAATTTTCTCCATCAAATATTGAACATGTTTTGCTTAATCTATTTCTAGGATTCATATGTTTTTGTTAATATTTTAATGATGTCTCTTTTTAAACTGCATATTTGAAATTTTGATCATGTATAGAAATGCAATTTACTTTTGTATATCAATTTTTGTCTAGCAACTTTACTAAATCCTCTTTCCCAATTCAGAAAATTAATCTAGAGATTTTAGGAGTATTGTATGTGGTCAATAATACCATCTAGGAATTGTAACTATTTCCTTTTTCCCTGTTTTTCTTTATGCATTTAATTTATTTTTCTTGTCTTGTTGTGCAGGCTAAGATCTCTAAAACAATGTTAAATAGCAGGCATATCTATTTCATTCTTGATTTATGGGAAATTACTAAAGTACTTTTCACTATTTTAAATGATACTAACTATAGTTTTTTATATACCTTTTATCAGGTTAGGGAAGTTCCCAAGTCCTATAAATTAATATTTAGGTAATTTTCAAAATATTTGGTGCACTGTTGAAAATAATATCAAGCCTCCAGGTGATAACTTCAGGATGTGACTGACATATATTCATCAGGCTAAACTTGTTAATTTTGCTGCTGAGAGAAGCATCTTGAAGTTTTCTGCCTGATGGATACACTAAGATATGTTAGAACTATCACTATGGTGATAGACTTGTAAATCTTCCCTGGTAATGTTGCCAAATTTTGCTTCATTTATCTTAAAACAATGTTATTAGAAGAATATAAATTTAAAAATATTTTTATCTACCCAGTGAATTGCAATATCTAGTAAAGTTATTTTTTGCCTTATGATCTATATTATTTATATGAATAAAACTACACCAAGTTTGATATTTTCTTGGTATACATTTTACATACATCTACTTTCAACCTTTCAGTGCCCCATGTTAAGTATATCTCATGTATATCTCATCTCAGATACACGGCTGCATCTCGTTTTATTGTGCTTTGCTTTCTTGCACTTCAAAGGCATTGTGATTTTTTTCCAAATTGAAGATGTGTGGCAACCCTGGGTTGAGCAACTCTATCAGCACCATTTTCCAATAGCACATGCTCACTTTGGGCCTCTGTGTCACATTTTTGTAATTCTCACAATATCTCAAACTTTTTCATTATTATTATATCTGTTATTATGGAGATCTGTGATCAGTGATCTCTGTTGTTATTGTAATTGTTTTGGGGTGCCACAGACCACACCCATATAAGATGGCAAACTTAGGATAAATGTGATGCGTGTTCTGACTGCTCTATCTACTGGCTACTCTCCCATTTCATTCCCTTTCTTGGGGCCTCCTAAGTGTTTAAGTAAAAGGAAGAATCTCATGTCTCTCACTTTAAATCAAAAGCTAGAAATAATTAAGCTTAGTGAGGAAGGTAGGCAGGTCAAGAGCAGAGACAGGCTGCAATCCAGAGCTCGTGTGCCAGTTAGTGAAGCTGTGAATGCAAAGGAAAATTCTTGAAGAAAATTAAAAGTGCTACTCAAGTGAACATATAAATGATAAGATAGAAAACCAGCCTTATTGCGGATATGAAGGAAGTTTTAATGATGTGAATAGAAGATCAAACCAGCCATAACATTTTCTCAAGCCAAAACCTAAACCAGAGCAATTCCTCAACTCTCCTCAATTATATGAAGGTTGAGAGAGATGAAGAAGCTGCAGAAAGAAAGTTTGAAGTTAGCAGAGGTTGGCTCATGAGGTTTGAGAAAATAAAATAAAATAAGCCACCTCCATAACATAAAAGTCAAGGTGAAGCAGCAAGGGCTGATGCAGAAGCTACAGCAAGTTATTCGGAAGATCTAGCCAAGATCACAGATGAAAGTTGCTCCACCAAACAACAGATTTTCAATGTAGATAAAACAGCTTTCTATTGGAAGAAGATGCCTTCTAGGACTTTCATAACTAGAGAGAACTCAATGCCTGGCTTCAGAACTTCAAAGGACGGGCTGACTCTCTTGTTAGAGGTAAATGTAGCTGCTGACTTTAAGCTGAAGCCAATGTTCACTAACCATTCCTAAAATCCTAGGAACCTTAAAAATTATACTACGTCTACTCCACCTGTGCTCTCTAAATGGAATTCAAAGCCTAGATGACAAAACATTTTGTTTGCAGCATGGTTTGTTGAATATTTCAGGCCCACTGTTGAGACCTACTTCTCAGAAAAGAACATTTATTTTAAAGTATTACTACTCATTGAAAATGTACCTGGTTACCTGGGAGCTCTGATGAAGATGTACTAAAAGATTAATGTTGTTTTCATGCCCGCTGACTCAGCATGCATTCTGCAGCCCATGAATCAATGAGTAATTTTGACTTTCAAGTGTTATTATTTAAAAAGTACACTTCATAAGGCTACATAACTGTGACAGTGATTTCTCTGATGGATCTGGTTTTCCCAAAGCTTTCTGGTCTTAGCTCTGAAAGTTCTGTCTCTGGGACCTTCTCGCTGGTCATCCCTACTTAACTGTCTCTGCCATTTCTTTAAGATGGGAGCACAAAGCCTTGCCCGAATCCTCTTCCTTAGGCTGGGCTTCATTTCTCGTAGGTGAAGCTTTCTCTTTACCTCTTCTGTTCTATTCTAGGGGCAAAGTGGAGAATCGGAGGAGGTTCTGAAGAATATGAAAAAGTTGTGCTTTTCATTACCTGGTCCTCTTTTCCACACAGCACCCCCATTCACTCCCCAGTTCCACCTTAGGACACTCCTTATTCCACCTGAGGACACTTTATAAGGCTACATAACTGTGACAGTTATGCTGTCACAGTTGCTTGCCCACCACTCCATGCCTGGTCCTGGGGGAAGCCTTGGATAGACTGGGGTGACTGAGAGGCATGGGGGCTGAGTCTGCCTTTCCCACATCCACCCACTCACCCTCTTAGCATTTTCATTTACTCTGCATCCAAACAGACTTTCTGTTCTCGCCTTTTTTTGATCTTTTCTCACCTTCCATCTAGCTAAGTAGGACCCTCGGTGCCTTTACTTCCTTTAATATTAAACTAATTTTTCTACAAGTTTATGCCAGTGTTAGGCATTGTCCTGGTTACTAGGTAAAGAAGATAAAAATCTGCACATCTCTATCTCATGGAAAAGGCAGGGATGGAAATAAACATAAAGAACATGATAACACTGGGAAAGAGATCTACAGAGTACAGGGCCCAGGAATGTTCTGTGAGGACAGAAGTGATGCCGTATACTTCTTTTTCCATCTCGATTCTTGCAACAAGCAAAGTATCTTAAACAAGATAGGTACTTCATAAAAATTCTTGATGAGTAAAATGGAGTAGATGTTCTTGAGATAGATCTTATAATCACATATTTAAAAAAAGTTGAAGAGCAGTTTGACTAATTTAAAAACCATTTATGAAATACCAATATGAGGGTTTTGTTTTTGCATAAGACTATTAAACATGGTTATGAAAGGGATTTGATATGATTCTACAGTAGCACGTTGAGTAAGCACCAAATACCTGCTTATGGAAACATATCCCATATTTCCTCAGGTCGGCTCCTGGCCTACCTCTGCATTTGCTATTTGGATTAGCTTTATGTCTTAATTGATGATCCAATAAAAGAAGCTAAAACAAAAACTTCATGAAGTTTGCAGATGGTGCTGAATAAAGAAATATTATTAATTGGAATAAAGAGAGGTAAGCATTCAATTGCCTTAAAGATATTGGAAATACAGAAAAATTTAAAATATCAAACAAAGGTCAAACTTTTGTTTGTTAGAAAATGAACTAAAGAGGTTTTAGAAGTAGAAATACCAGGAAGAGAAAACATGAAACAACAAGGAATTTGGTATTGGTCTAAAACATCATGGTAATGAAATTAGTTATAATATACATAATTTTATATAAAATGATATTTTACAATGCATCGTATGCATGCTTTAGAAATAAACTCACAGATTTTATTTTAATCTAAAATTTATTTTATTGCATAATCAATGATAAATCACTGGACTTAGCTGTTATCTTAGAAGTGATAAGTTCTAGTTTACAATTTTTACTTTTCTATTTTGACATAATTATAGACTTTCAGAAAAGCTGTACAAATAATTCATAGCATTACCTGTATGTCCCTCTCCCAGATTTCTCAAAGATTAACATTTTGTCACATTTGCTTTTTGATTCTCTCCCTCTTTCTATATATATATTTTTAACCATTTGAAAAGAAATTGCAAACATTGTTCTCTTTTACCCTTAAATACTCCAGGGTTCTGCACTCAAAACAAGAACATTCTCTGTTATAAAAACATGGTACACGTATAAAAATAAAAACAAAATTTAAATTAATTAAAAATGTTATACCATCAACTAGCTGGTCTTCAGATCTCAATTCAAATGCTGCCAACTTTCCTGTTAACGTTGTTTTAAGGAAAAAAAATTCTAGGGCCAAAATTTGTGCAGTGTTCAATCATTAGGGCTCTTTCTGCTGTAAATGTGTGGTGGTCTATTGGTTTTCCCATACTGTCAGGACCTTGATATTTTGGGTGAGCACAGGCAATTTGTTTTACAGAATAAATCTTGATTTGGTTTTGTCTGATGTTTCTCATGATTAGAATCTATGTTTTTTTAAACATCACAACAATAATATTTTCAAAGTATATTATATCAGGAGGCACACGATGTTAGGTGTCCCATTTCTGGTGATGTTACGTTGATTACCTGGTTAAGGTGAACTCTACAAGTTCATATATTGTAAAGTTACTATTTTTTTATGGCAAAGTTACTTTAAAGGTTCTGTTTTTCCCTTTGTAATCTGTGTCTTATGGGGGAATACTCTGAGACCATGTAATTGTCCTGTTATTCATTAAACATTCACCATGGGTTTGAATCCACTAGAGACTAAGTCATGAGTGATGGAGATATTGCTGTGATGGTTGCCAAATGGTTATTCACACCCCATTCATACCCCTAATACTTGCTTAGCATATTTCGTCAATTTGGAGTGTTGACTTTTCTTTTGCTTTGTGGTTGTTTCTTTAGAGAATTTTCATCAGTGGAGGTATTCTCATAGGGTCATACATTTATCTATTTTGTTTATTTCCCCTTTTATACCCAGTATCCGAAGCATGCCTCATCATTCCTTTGTAATTTTGTCTTCCCCCAGAAGCACTGTCTTTCAATCAAAGGCTGCCGCTCAAACTGACTGCATTTATAGCTCCCTTTTTGTAGCATCCGATTGTTCAGGATTCCTTTCATTTTGCACATATAATGGATTTTCTCTTTCTGGTGGTAATTTTGGATCAATCTTTGGCCTGCAGCTAACTCCTCTCTTTGCTCCCCCATGACGTTTTTTTCTTGGACTTTCCTTTTTCTCCACAAAAACATGCAATTGAATAGTGGATAATGCTCTAGGGGTTATTTTTCTGCTTACAGGTAATTTGAAGTTTGGGCATTGTTTGAGTCTAGTTACGCTGTAGGTATGGATTTTAATTACAGAGCACTGCTTAAAATTATGAAAGCCTCCATGTTTCTAGGATTTTGGAAAAGTGGGGGTCAGAAGGTAAAAAGCAAGGGAGTGGAGTCTTGGTGAATGAATGGGTGCTCATCTCACATATTTCTGGTTCCAGGTTTTTTGCATAATGTTTATGTCATTCTTCCCAATTAAAACTTCACATTAAGCCTTATGTAAGCCTACAAGGACTTCAATCACACAGTGGTTGAAGGTATGATCTCTGGTGCCACAGTTATTGAGTTCCAGTTCTGATGTCATCACTCGTACATTATTTGACCTACTGGTACCTGCTTCCTGTGTGAAAATGATAACACCTGACTCATAGGGTAATTGTCAAGACAAGGTGAGACGACCCCCATGAAACTCCTTGGTGTAATCCTAAACCTTCATAAGCACTTTCTAATATTTAAAAACATCACACATGGTTAAATTATTTTACCTAAAGAAGTTTGATAAATGATTGTTTCCATGAGGATGTTTCCCTGTCATTGTGTTTGTAATGTTTTTCATTGACCTTAATGAAGACTTAAAATTCATGTTTATTAACTCTTCAGGTTGACCCTGAGTTAGAAGTTAAATACGATTATCAATTGGATAACAAATTTCTGTCCGAGTTTTTCTTTCTTTCTCGAATATATTTCATAGGATTTTGTTTTTCCCTCTATAATATCACTACTATAGTCCACAAGGGATATATTTTTATTTATGTGTCTTCATCCTTCACTAACTTGTGAAGTTTTTCAGAAGAAAACCTCCTTATTCAGTTTGGGAAACCAGATGATGAATAGATATTATTCAGAGAATTACAATACAGTGGCATGGCTGAAATGCTTAGGTCCTGTGGAAGAAAATTAATTGAACTCAGCTATAAACAAATTAAATCTAAGATTATATGGATGCCTGATTTATATACGAATATTTCTGCCACTGTGTCTAGAATGGATCAGAGGGAGACAGGAAAGAAAGTGAAGACCCAGTCAGGAGATCATGCAAGCCCAAGATGATCACAGCACGGGCAAAGGTCACCCACAGTGGTGAGCAGAATTAGAAGGGCTTGAGATGTCAATGGGAGGTAGAACCAAGAAAGGCTAGTGTAGGGCTAGACTTTGTTGTTTAGTCAAAAGTATATTGAGGGATGGAGGTCTGAATGTTGGTGAAATCCCTAGAGTTAAGACTCCTGAAAATATCAACACCTATGGCACACAAAAAAAAAAACTCTCTGTGGATTTGCCAGATTTACAGTTTGTTGATAAAAGTCATATAGGTTTTTTTTTCTTTAATAATCTGTAATCGAAACTATTGATTTCCCTTTTTTCCTTTTTTTTTTTTTTTGCTTAAACCATGTTCTTGTTTTGAATCTAGATAAAAAATAAAATATCTCTATAGTTATTCTTAAAGGCCACAAAGCAGTGATAATTCTACACTGATTCACGAAAACTTACTGCTCATGTGTTGTAGTTGCAGGGGTAATCCTAGGTAACAGGAACCAGCAACAATCTTTTTAGGGAATGGCGGTGTTTTGATGCTTTCTGCAGAGTTTTTCTAGGTTTTAGCTCTTGAGATGAAGCAGAGGCCTACTGAACAAAGCCTTTGATTTCTGGGGTTTAAAAGACCGTGCTGGAATCAAGCCTCTTTGGGATGAAGTGCATTCAGCTGAGTTTATATTAATTGAGTGAGATCTCAAGAGATGCTTGCCTGAAATCTTTAACAAATACTGAAACAGGAAATTCTATTCACTTTTCTTGGAAACACACACTGGAAGAGACCTCTATGGATTATTCTATTTATTTCCTGGCCTCCTAGCAAACTTGATCTAAGCTTCCCAAATAGGTTCAGCCATATTGCAAGAGTTTTTCTGTAGTGTACCCGTGAACTAGGAAGGAGGCAGGTTGGCATCAGGAAACATACCACTGGGCTGTGCTACCCCTTTATAGGCATCTTGAAATTACAGCCATGCACTCCGGAGTGATGCTTCTTTCCTGTGTCTGATGTTCTAATGCCTTCTTTTCCAGGTGGTGCTAACTGTGGAGGAGGCACTTAAACTTCACTTCCCAGGCTGATGAGGATTCGATGTCCAGGGCCACATCCTCAGGGCTCACCATGAGCTGTCCACTATTTATCAGAGTTTCTTTCTTCCTTTCCTTCCTTCCTTCCTTCCTTCCCTCCCTCCC
>NW_012116121.1:2912834-2939366 GCF_000951035.1 Colobus angolensis palliatus | reverse complement strand
TTTCTTTTCTTTTCTTTTCTTTTCTTTCTTTCTTTTCTTTTTTGACAGAGTCTCATGCTGTTGCCCAGGTTGGAATGCAGTGGCACAATCTTGGCTCACTGCAATCTCTGCCTCCAACTTTCAAGCAATTCTCCTGCTTCAGCCTCCCAAGTAGCTGGGATTACAGGTGCCCTCCACTATGCCCAGCTAATTTTTTGTATTTAGTAGAGATGGGGTTTCACCATGTTGGTCAGGCTAGTCTCGAACTCCTGACCTCAGTTGATCCACCCACCTTAGCCTCCCAAAGTGTTGGGATTACAGGTGTGAACCACAGCATGCAGCCTTACCAGCGTTTCTTACTAATTTTTGGCAATGCCTCCTTTACAGATATTGCTTTTCTTCTGGTGTCTTTACCTCGGCCACAGAGACAGGTGTTCAGTTTCATGGTGGCTGCAGGTGAGGCCCCAGTGTACCCATAGAGCAGCTAGTGAAGCAGTTGTGCAGGCAACTGCGTCCCCCCGCAGCAGGAATGCACAGGCTAAGCCCCATCAGCATCTGGAGCTGTTCACCGTTACTCCACGGACACCCCTAAAAATGCCCTGACACAGATGACTGGCTGGGAGGCTCTATGGAGGGACCTGTGTGTGTTTATCCAGGAGCTGTTCTCCAAGATCCCTGGCACCCAGCCCATGAGTCCCTGTGTGCCCCCTCTGCCTTGATCTGCAGGATTTGAGACTGCTGTAAAGACCAGTTAAGTCCTGGAACAGTAGCCGGGGGCTGCTGACCAAATAGTTGCTGCTGCCACCCACGATGAATATGGCGTATGGAGAGTTTTCCTTTGAAATTAGATTATGTTTCACAGATCAATAGCTGCTTCTTTATTTAATCTTCCTGAGGGTGATAGCAAGCTAGGGAGAGAAAGGAACACGGCTTTATGAAACCTGCCCTGTTGTTCGCTGATTCATGTGCCTCCCACTTGCACACCAGCATCAGGAAGAATCCTCCCTCTCCTGTCTCTCCCTTGTTTCTGTGGCCACATGTGGCCACTAAATGCATTGGTACCAGGCCTGGAACCAGGGCAGGATGGGGAGCGGGCTCGCGGCGGGGAGGCTTGCCCTGCATCCTCGACTGGGCTCCAGCTGCCTTCCAGCTGGAGGAAGGAAGCACCAACCTCTGGTCTAGAACTGGGCCCCTGGAGCAGCGCCATGGCCAGCACCGCCCATCAACACTTGCCCGGATGCGGCAACACTGTGCCTTATGAGATGCGGGGCTCCCAGGCTGGTAAAGCACCTCCCCTCTAGCTTCCTCAGTGTTAGGCTGCAATTCGTTCTCATCCAGCAGGAAAACATTTAAAAACTCAGGTCTCATCTTGGCGTTCAAGATCATTCACCCACATCTGGGAGCACAACCTCCTCCTGGAGGTGGAGAAGCGCCGTCTGTGTGAGCAGCCGGCCTGCCACCGCCGGCCCTACTGGATATGCTGGGGAGTCCTCTCTGCTGGAAACCGTGCCCAACAAACTTCACAGAAGCCAGTGATCTCAAACACTGGCTTAGAGAGGACAAGTAAGTCATTGAAAGAAAGACACTATCTGGTATTACGTGTTGTCCATCATAAAAAGTCTAGCCTATACGGTTTTATAACTTTGCCAAGTCTTATTGTGGTGTTTGAGTTTAGGCTGGACAGTGGCTAAATTTGGAGCTCCTTATTTATTTATACTTTTGTGCAAGAGGGTCACAGTGTGTGTGGACAGAGGCAAACATGTGTGTGCACAGACTACTGATCTGCCTGGGTGAGGATCCGTCCTTCTGGCTGCCTCACACCTTTCGTCACAAACAGACCTTTCCATCGTTTGGACAGATTGGGTTTTCCCAACTAATGTTGCTTCTCCAGGAATGAAGAACATGAGGCTCCAGCACCATGCGGTTAGTCCGATCACTCCTTTGAAAAAATGTTTTAAGTTTTTTAATTTTTTATTTTGTTCATGACAGAGCTCCACACCTTCTGTCTTATGAGATATGCTCTGTCCAAGGCAACCTGGTGAGCCCGGGGTCTTGGGAGCGCATCACGGCGTGGCCTGTGGCATTTCTTTATGACAGTATCCTTCCAGCTATCGTAGCCTGCTCTGTGCAGAAGCATGGTTTCAAATCCTGCCCTTGAAACATGGATTAAGCAATGTTGCTAATACGTATTTGTCCCTGCGCTGTCAAACATTTCACTGATTCTGGAGTCTGCAGACAGCTTAATAGCCAGGTCCTCTGTCAACGTGACTGTGGCCGTGTCTCCTTTGCTTTAAGATGCCGTTGAGATTTATTGGAGCAATAGGTGTAGAATGATACCTAGTTAAGAACAGCACCTGGTTATGTACATATCACCACAACTCACTGACATCCAAAGTGACCAGATGAAATGGACAGACCCTGCTTGCCAATAGGCACCGGCCTCAGTGTGGGAGGTGAGAGCACCAGCCTCTGCCCATGCCTCCGCCCCACTGTGCACACGGCCTGTGGAATGTGGGCACCCCTGTTTGCAGAAACTGGGATCGGCTGGTGATGGAATTCCTGAGATCATTGATGTAATTGATTGATTTTACTTTCTTTCTTTTTCAAAATACTGTGTAATTG
The DNA here is from genome assembly GCF_000951035.1 of Colobus angolensis palliatus. Taxonomy (NCBI): domain Eukaryota; kingdom Metazoa; phylum Chordata; class Mammalia; order Primates; family Cercopithecidae; genus Colobus; species Colobus angolensis. The sequence goes on along the minus strand of NW_012116121.1, from coordinate 2,936,765 downwards.
TTCTTCAAGCACAGCACCTCTAGAATAGTTTTGGTTTCTCTGTGTATGATTCTCTAAGACATTCTGCCATTTTCATTCCCTATAGCTTTTAGTATATAAGAAACAGGTAATTAAACATTATTTTCATCAATTTATGGCAGAGAAGATTGGACTGTTCTTCAAGAGAATATTATCAAATACCTCAATCCAACTATGTTAGAAACTGCATTTTGATTAGTTTAAGAAGTAGATTGGCATCCATTTATGTATTTGTGATGAAGGTGAGGGGAACTTAGCCGTACAGGTTTGTACTGACTCTGCTAGGTAGTGTACAGTAGGCCACATTTCTCTTCCTGTTAGCATCTCATACTTTTCACAGCATAGTTGTTTAATAATTATGTATTGACTGAATGAAAAACAAATGGGTACGTAAATGCTTAATTGAAAAAATAAGTCAATCCATGGTTCACATGGCCTTTGATCTGCATGCAGTTTCTAACTATATAAATATATGCATTTCTAAATATATCCATGTTAATCCATGCATTTCTGAATATATAGTTATATTTTACATACATAATACTTTTTTACATACAAGGGCCCCCTTTTTTTTAAAATAAAATAGTGAAAGAGACTTAATTCTGTCCAAGAGCTGTTTCCCATTGCTCCTAATAGAGGCCGTTTAGGTTCAGGTCTCCACACTAAATCTAAAATTCACTCTGGGGTCTAGGGCATGCATTTTAATTGATTGGAAACAATCATGATAATTCCACCTCTTTTGTCCTGTGAAATGGAGAGACATAGTTCTGTCCTGTGAAACAGGAGGGCAGGCCTTCAGCCTGGGCTTCTGGGACAATCATTTTGGCATTTCACCTGTAGCATTAATGAAGAAAAAGCGCAAGTAAAATTAAAAAGATGGAGAATGACAAGTGCTGGCGAGTGTGTGGAGCAACTGTTATTCCTCCACGTTGCTGGCAGGTGAGTGAAACCGTATTCCACTCTGGCCATCTGTGTGGCCATTTCTCATGAAGTTAAATATGAACTCAGCAAAGAATCCTGCCATCCCATTGATAAGAATTTACTCAAGAGAAATTAGCACTTGTATCCACACAAAGCTTTGTGTACACTTGCACACTTGCAAGTGAGTGTTCGTGGATGCTTTCCTTATATTCACCCCAAACTGGAAACAATCCAAATGTTCATCATCAGGTGGGTGAATCGACAAGCGACAGTGTTTCCACCAAAGGACAGAGTGCTACGGAGCGGTCCCCAGGAGAGAGCTGCGGTGGGCACAGCAGCGTGGGTCAATCTCCAACACAGGCTGCTGAGTGAAAGGCCAGGCCAAGGGCATCTATCCTGTGTGATCTCACCCCTAGGAAGTCCTGGACCAGGCAAACTCATCCACGCTGACATTCACAGGTCCTGGCTTCCTAGAGGCAGGGTGGGAAAAGGATGGACTGGAGAGGAGTGCACGGGAAACGTCTGAGGTGATGGAGAACTCTACAGTTTTTGCAGGTGATTACAAGAGTGTAATTGCATTTGTCAAAATGCACTCAATTGTATACATAAAGTGGATATGATATTGTGTGTAATTTATACCTTGGTAAAGTGACTTTTAAAAGAAAATCACAGAAATGCAAGAAGGCGACCATATCTTCTGCTGCCTGAGCATGCAGTGGGCTCAGGGCACCTGCTGTCCTGTGACCCTGAGCGGATCCAGCAGCTGGAATGAGGATGGACTCATGTGAGGTGCAAAGGATCCAGTCTTAAGGACATGATTACGCCACTGAATTTCCCAATCCTGGGACGAGTGACTAGGCATTTTGAAATAAAACAAATTTTTCTTATTGTTTAGTCTAATCTTCTTGATGTTGTAAAGTATTTTTGTACTTTTTATTCCCCCTGGTCACTATCCCCACAGACTACATCTGCATTAATCATTTATTCCTCACTACAGCCCTAGGAAGTAGAGTGGGCAGCTGTAACAATTTTGCTTTGGAAGATGAAAACATCTTTGGATCAGAGAGGGTGAATGACTTGCGCCATGTCACAGCATTAGTTAGGAGGGTGCTGGACCTACCTTTCTGGTTTAAGAAGCCACTCTTCCTCCAGTAACACTGTTGTTAGCTCACAGCTACTGATGACACTATTATTTCCTCCCCTCTTTTCCTGGTCTTCATGTTTTTATTGGTGAATTATCACTTTTCCGTGAAGACAGAGTTGGAAAGATGTTGAGAACTAACCCCCACACTCAAACAGCCCCGCAATGACAGTTTTATGGAGGTAATCATGTACATAAAAGTGGAGGCTTGCCCACCACGTGCACTGCATTTCTTCATGGGAGAGAGAGGGGACAGACACTGTCTTCAACTTCATCGACCCTACGGTGTCTGAAAACAAGGACAGGCCAGAAAATAGGCATTCGTGAGAGGGTCTCTGGAGCCCACTGTGTGACCGGAGGGTCTATTTCAAACAACCAAGAGGGAATTTACTATATGTTACCATCTTGAATTTCTGCCTACATATCAACACTATTTTCAATCTTTGCCCACTTATTCATCCACCTATTAATTGAAGTCTGGGTTAATTCTTATTCAAAGACATTTCAGCTCATGCAGTATTTCAAAACACCCCTAACCAGTGAGGTGGAATCCAAAGAGATAGTGAGAAAACATATTTAAGCCTTGTGACTATCATATAAACTCCAGGTGAGAATCAATCTTTTGGGTGTTGTCTGAATTTATCTTTCCTATTTTAAGCAGTTTTACTTGGACTTCTTTTTTTTTACAGAAATCTTTATTTATTTGTGCCTTTTAACATATTTCTCACTGGATACTGAAGGAAGGAGGTCCATTCTTCTCAGTTTGTCTACCTTTAATGTTAATTATTATAACTCTTGAGTTATTTTGGATTGTATGCAGATAGAGTGGACACGAGGCTATTTGAAGATAAGTGAACATTGAAAGTGGTCACATGTAATTATTAAATGTTTTTCTTTACCTTCCTGTCTTTCCAGCTAAAGTAATTCATTGATGCTTTCAATCTTTCACCCCCAAACCCTGTGTTGAGTGTCTGTCATAAGCAGAGTTTGGAGTATGTCACTGTATCCTTGATGATATTGAAGCAGAGGTGTTGGCAACCTCCCTACAACTACTCATTGGCAATGTTCGTGAAGACTTGCTGGAGTCACTGGAATTAAGCCTGTGCAAAGGCTGCCTCCTGGCTCCTGCCTTCTCAGGGCTGCCCTTGTGACTGCCCCGTTTGTGTTGGCTGCGTCCTTCTTCACCCCACTGTCCGTGTTCAAAAACTTGACTTTGTCTAGATTTCCCTCTCTCCCTTTCTCCCAACAGCTACATAACTTCATTCCATAAAGATTCTTCCTTAGCAGTGTCTCTAGCATGAAATCCATTGCCACTGCCCTCAATTAGAACCAGTGCTTGGTTCAGATTTCCAGTATATTCTGTGTGCTACAGTCATGAGAATCTTCATTTAAGCTTTCATCTTATCAGCCTCCTCGTAGAAGATTTCAAACACTTTCTCGTGCTTATGAGATAATATTCCAAGCTGCTTGTTTGCAATTCAAGGATCTCATGTCACCCTGATTTACTCTGATTTACTTCAGCCTAAGATGATTGAATTGACACTTTGTATTATTGCACTCCAATAATGTTTAAGCCCTAATGTCTAATAGTAAGAAAAACTGGCTAATTAAATGCTGCTGATAGTGTTTCCATTTCTACATCTTTATTTTGGTAAAAATATTTTAGTGAGACTTATGGTTACATTAAGCTTCTGCTTTTCAAATATTTTGAAAAATTGAGAAATTACACTGCTTGATTTAATAGTGCACTGTGCTGCTTGCGTCCTGCATGGAGTCACATTTCTGCTGGTTGGTAGCCTAGAAGCTGCACCATTTTTTTCTGAAGCCCTGAGGTCACCTGCAGAAGACTCAGCAGTCCAGAGGAATGGCTGGCACAGCCAGCGAGCATGACTCATGGAACCCGGAGACACTGCTGTGGATTCCCAGAGCCACTGGACAAGGGAAATCCGAAAGGCTGAGCTTACTGCAGTGCTGGGTGTAGTTGGTGAAGTTATTGTTATTTATAAAATAAAGGGCACTATAGCTGTTGGAGGGCACAGGATTCTGGGATGCATGTGTTAGAGGACCTTGCTAATTCTCGGTTCTGTGTATCCTTCTCTGTAGCCAGCTGATAGATGGGCTTATTTGTGAACATGCCTAACACATACTAGATTTTCTGACCTGGGCGACTTCCTGTCCTCTCCACATACCTGTCACATCTTTCAGAGCTGACATAAGCCCCACCTGCTCCCCGATGTTGCCACAGGCTCCCAGGACCTTCTGAGCCATGCTGCTGGTTAATTTTGCTCACGCAAAGCAGCAGAGTCAGTCCTTGCCAGAACTGTGGAACCTGCTAAGTGGGCTCCTGTTTCCAGTTTAAAGCTTTTCATTCGGAGGAAGGGAGTTCCTTTGGATTACTAGTTTAGTACAGATTTCTCAGGGTGAGATAACTGGGCCAGACTATGAATGCCATCATAGTTGTAAACCATAATTTGGAGCAGTAGTGATTTGGTTTAGGGTTTGAAATAATTAAACTATCTATTTTATTTTATGCCAAAGTTTATTCCCATGATATATGCATTCTTCATACTCACTGGAAATACCTCTTGTGCTGCTATAACAGAATACCACAGACTGGATACTTATGAAAAAGCAGAGATTTATTTGGCTCATGGTTGTGGAGTCTGGGAAGTCCAAGACGAAGGGGCCCACATCTATAGAGGGCCTTCTTGACCGGGCTATCCCACGGTGGAAGATGGAAGGGCAAGAGATTGAACTTGCAGCACCCCAAGCCCTTTTATAATTGGCATTAACTCATTTATGAGGATGGAACCCTCATGACCTAGACACCTCCTGTTAGGCGCCAGCTCGGATACTGTTGCATTGGGGATTAACTTGCCAAAAAGTGCTGTGGTTTACGCGTGTCCCCCAAAGAGCATTGTCCCCAAGTGCTTTTGGGGGGGATACATTCAAACCATAACACTTCTCAATTGCAGTACCATTTCTGCTGTCATTATTACCATTTATTTTATTCCTACGAGCAGTGGACACACACTAGGGTGATCACCCATGTGTAAGTCCCATCTCTTGAGTGTGCTGGAAGCTGTGACTTGCCGAGACAATATGGCAAAGCTGAGAGGATGTCATTCCCTTGACGAGCTTACATTATATAGGCTCCGTCTTGGCCGGCTGGAGACAGAGATTCTTCTGCCTGCCCTAAAAATGTAAACTTTGCTGTGTGCTCTGCTTTCTGGGACAGGGCCACATGGCAAGGAAGAGAGAGTGGCCCTGGCTGACAGCCAGCAACGAAGCAGAAGTCTTAGACCTACAGCCGCAAGGAGCTGGGTTCTGCCAACAACTGTGTGAGCTTGGAAGAGGACTTTGAGCTCCCCGATGTATCCGACTGACACCTTGATTGTCACCTTGTGAGACCCTCAGCTAAGAGCCCAGTTTAGTTGTGCCCAAAGTCCTGACCCATGGAAATCGTGAGAAAATAAATGTGTGTTATTCTAAGTTGCTAATGTGGTAATTTGCTCTGCATTTGTGGAAGGCTGAAAAAGATAGACGTGTGTTAATCTCTGGAATCTGTAAATGTAATGTTGTTTTTTAAAAAGCATCTTTATAGATGGAATCAAGTTAGGGTTCTTGAGGACATTTTCTTGGATTATCCCAAATATAATCACAAAAGGCCTAGGAAGAGGGAGGCAGAGGGAGATTTGAAAGGCTGAAGAGGAGGAGGCAATGTGATCAGTTAATCACAATGTACTGTGCAATTCAAAATTCCTGAAAGAATAGGTTTTTAATTTTCTCAGCACAAAAGAATAATAAGTTGGTGGAGGTTATAGGTATGTTAATTACCTCAATTGAATCTTTCTTTAATATATACATATACATATATACATAGATCAAAGCATCGTATTATACCCCAAAATTATACGTAATTAGTATTTGTCAGTTGTAAATAAATAAATATGGATATTTTAAAAAAGACTTTTGAAAAAGGAAATGACTGCAGATAGGATAACACTGCAGGAAGGAAGGACTCTGCTCAAAAGGATAAATATATTGGCTTTATAAAACAAGAGCAAAAATACTATCTTGTGTAGTCTATAATATACACACGTGCATATATATCATATGTAGAATATAGTAGTATATCAAAATAGTGCGAAGGGCGAAAGAAGAGTAAAGGCATTGGACAATTTTAAGGTGCTTGTCATGTTTCAGTAGTGGTAACTGAGTTGGTTTACGTTGGATTGTGGTAAGTCAGGAGTGCCTTTTGTAATCTTTGGATGTCTAGGATAAGCACTAAAATAATCACTTAAAAATACATAAATTAGAAAGCAAATAGAAGATTTGGATTTTAATAATTTGCTCTCTAGGTGGGTGTGGAGGCCTGTGCCTGTATTCTCAGCTACTCAGGACGCTGAAGCAGGAGGATTGCTTGAGCCCAGGAGTTCAAGGTTGCAGTGAGCTATGATCCCACCACTGCACTCCAGCTTGCATGACAGAGTGGGACCCTGTCTCAAAACAGAAACACAAAAATTAATAATAATTTGCTAGATGAGGGTTATACAGCCATGGAAAAGTTGAAAAACCAGAAGTGGAAAAGTGGCACCAAAGGTGGAGTGAAGACACAGAGAACATCTGGGCAAAGGCTGGTCTGGATCTTCTTGGAAAAGCGAAACGGAAAGCAGGGAATCAGCAAGCAGGGACCAGGATGTGCGTGTGGAAGGAGCGAGCGGAGGTTGGACATGGTGTTGATGCAGGAGCTAGACCGAAATTATTTAGGCAAATAGTGAAGGTAAGAGAGTCCTCGGTAAGGTCTCCCCTTTATCAAAAAGCAGCCCCCAACTCATTTCTTTTCTAACAAAGAGCAGCCTGTGAAATCGAGCTGCAGACACAGATAAGCAAGCTAGAAGCCTGAACAGGTGAATGCTGGTAGCTGTACCAACAGAAAAAGGCTACCTGAGGGCCAGCCGTGATCAACATGGAGGCTTCATTTTCTCTTTTCTTTGTCGACCGTGTGTGCAGTAAAGAAGCAGGAACCATGGCACCAGCCAGGTAGAGAACCCATTTGCATAATAAAAGATTAGGGTGGGATGGCCAGCTTCTTTGCACACTATGCAAGTGGTATGCCTGGTCCGACCGATCTCTCATGCCCTGTGTAAATCAGACTCTACCTCCTCAAGCTCATCTATTAAACCACTTGTACTTCACCATGGAACCTGAAGACCCACTCCGGAGCCCCCTCTCTTTGTAGGAGAGAGAGCTTTTGTCTTCTTTTTTCTCTCGCCTATTAAACCTCCACTCTTAAACTCACTTCTTGTGTGTTCACGTCCTTGATTTCCTTGGCGTCAGACAATGAACCTCGGGTATTGACCCGAGACAGTGACGCAGTTCATTGTGGAATGGAATAAAAGGAATACGTGTTTTTCATTGGGGTGACTACAAAGGTAGTAGTTGGGACTAGAAAATATATTATTTTGTGCAGCCAATGCTCCTAGTTTAGGACTTTCTCCCAGAAAAGCTAGGCAGATGCGAATGCAAGCAGATAAAGTAAATGAAAGGGTTTACCCACGTTTGTGGGATAATACGCACATAGGGCAGGAGGATGAAGACAGGGCCCTCGAGAAGGTGACCTGGAGTGCTGTTCAAACAAATCATCATTTTTTTTCCTGTGGATAGAAAGGAGATTGAGACCTAGAAGTAATATTCATAGAGTCATAAGTAACAATAGTTTTGTAACATGTCCTTGGCATTGTCCATGCAGCAATATTTTTCACAATAATTCTGATCAAGTTTTACATTTTAAGTACATTTTATATTTCAAGTACATTTTAAGCTTTATATTTTATGTATTTATTTAAAATAAGTAATCTGTACTTATTTTAAACTTCATGGACTTTGTGATTGTATTGGAAAATCATCTTGTTCTCTGTATCAGATTCATTTTGTAAAGGTGGCAGAATGTAAATTTTTGTTTGCTAAATTATATTTTCATTTAATCATCACACATTTTCGGAGAGTTTGTCAGAGTCACTGCACTACTGCAGAAATAGTGTTTGACACATATTTTATTGAACACATATTTGCTGGGCATCCACCCTGTGCCAAGCACTGTGCTTCAACCTGGATTACATTAGCAAAACAAACAGACTAGAAATAAAAACTTATGGGACTTTGATTCTAGGAAGAGGAGATAGACAATTAACCATAATAGTATAAATCAGTAAATTATGTTCACGAAGAAGTACTAAGCGTGTGGAAGGGCTAGAGGAAGACAGGAGGATGGAGCTACTGGGAGGTGAGTGGGTGTGGTTTGCATTTTAAAAACAGCATGATTATAGCAGCGATGATTGGAGGACGTTGAGGAGTTAGTCCTGTTTTTATCTCAGCCTAGACCAAGGGGAAGGCAGGACAAGTGTCCTGTGGGAGGAGCCTGCCTGGCAGGTTCCAGGAACTGCAAGAAGCCTGAGCAGCCCGATGTGGTGGGGGTGGAGTGAGGGCTGGGCGAAATCAGAGTCAAAGCGGTGAGAGGGTAGGGCAGACAGGTAAGCCTGCTGCCTGCGGGAAGACTGCCTGTGTTCTGAATGAGCAACATGGGAGGCCTTGCAGGTTCTGAACAAAGAAGGAGTCTGCCTTCAACTTCCTTAGGCCCTAAAAGTGTTACTCTTGCTGCGGTGCAGGACTGGGAAGGGATGAGGATGGGGACAGGAGCAAGTTCAGAGGCTGCTCCCATGATCTGGGAGGAGGAGGGAGGAAGACTGACCTATAAGATTACGAAAATGCTGGAGACTGGTGGTTCCAAGTTCAGCCAAATGGCTGAGTGATATCCAGGCACTGGATTTGACATTTTCTACAGTTCTTTTGGACTTTCCTTCCCAGCAACGAGGCATCAGCCACGGCTTCAAAAAATAACGTCTCCAAAGACCCAGAGGATTGAGCCAGCAAAGCACGGGAGAGAGGGAAAGCTGTCGCAGGTGTGCGTGTGTGTGTGTGTGTGTGTGTGTGTGCACAAGTGTGCACGGTGCCAGGCTGCTGGGGTTTTTTGCTTTTTTTTTTTTAGTGAGGGATGAAATAGCTTTTACAGAAGTTGCAGCATAACTCCCCTTCTTGCCAATGGGCTCCACACTTCCTCTGGCTCTCTGGTGGCAAGGTGTGGAAAGACAGCATCTGACAGAGGGAAAGGGATAGTCTAGAGGAGTTCAGTCCAAACCCCTAGTGCTGGCCTTGTTGCTGCCTAAACAAGATGCAGGCTCTGCATCATGCAAGAGGGGATGCCGGTTCACAGGGAAACAGTGGTGTCTGCGGTGCCTTCCCAAGGGCTCCCCACCTCTCCCCACATTCCAGACCGGCCCATTCCTGGCCCAACCTCAGCGAATGCTGCCTCCTCCGCACTCCCATAATTCCTACGATCTTTCCGTTTCACTTTCTTTCTGGAATTTAACTTTTTTGAAACCCATGCTATTGAAACTGGCATGCAAATCAGTGTGCCAAGAAGTATGGGAAACTGGCCGGGTGCAGTGGCTCACGCCTGTAATCCCAGCACTTTGGGAGGCCAGGGCAGGTGGATCATCTGAGGTCAGGAGTTCGTGATTAACCTGGCTAACATGGTGAAATCCCGTCTCTACTAAATATACAAAATTAGCTGGACGTGGTGGTGTGTGCCTGTAATCCCAGTGACTCGGGAAGCTGAGGCATGAGAATCGCTTGAACCCAGCAGGCGGACGTTGCAGTGAGCTGGGATCATGCCACTGCACTCCAGCCTGGGAAACAGAGTAAGACTCTGTCTCCAAAAAAAAGAAAAAAAAGAAAAAAAAAGTATGGGACACTAGAGGAGAAAGGGTCTCCCAGAGCAGCATTTTTACCCACGTTTTTACTATGAAAATTATTTAATACATTTTCATGTAAAACATGTTTTTAAACATATCAAAGAATTAAACACAGATCTTGGACAACCTTCTGAGAGAGGCCACAAATGTTCAGGAAACTTTGGTCTTCTGTAGGACTCTTTTGGGATATGCCCCTGCTATCTGCGTGACTGCATCTTATTTCTCTGCTATTTGAGGCACTTTGGTGGACATTTTTGAAAAGCCTCGAATCCACCGTATTCATGTTTGACCCAGATGCAGCTGCTGTTCATATTACTCTCAGTGTAGTGCTAAAAAGAATGGAGCCTGGGAAGGAGTTTTTCCTGGAAAGCAAGTAGCTTTGGAAAGAAAGAAAGAAAGAAAGGAGTGAGCTCTCCACTGAGTAGGTAGATCCTCTGTCGCTTACGTTGTCAGGGTCTCCATTGACTGTCACTGAGCTGCGCCCGTAAATACCTGGTAACACATGGGTGCTGAAGTTCACACTCTGTGTTGCATTTTTCGTCAGAACACAAGACTCTGCTCTCTCTTCTTCCACCTTTAACTACTCGCGGATGCCTTGCAATTGACACCTTAGTATACGAAATTCTCTAATTTCCTGTTCAGCAAAGTTTAGTCTTTCTATCTTTGAAAGGGTTATTATACTTGATACTTGATACTTCATTGTGGATTACTTGTTTTATTGCTGGTCTGAGCTCTGTACCTCTTTTTTTTCTTCTTCTTCAGATTGTAAAAATACAAGAGGTACTCAGGAAATAGCATTTCATAGTTTATTAAAGTTTTTGATTAGTTGATTATGATTATGATGATCTATTTTCTTTCCAAGCCTCTAGTAGGCATAGAGAAAGCTCACTGGGTATCGGGACTGTGGTGGATTTAGCTACCCCATTCCATCCGGCTACAGCTGAAGCTTCAAGAATGGCTGTCACTGTTCATACTATGCTCACTGTAGTGCTAAAAGGAATGGAGCCTGGAGGAGGAGTTTTTTCCTGGAAAGGAAGTAGCTTTGGAAAGAAAAAAAGAAGTAAGTGCTGATATGTTGAAATTAAAGAAATAGCCATTCTGACATGGAGACCGTGCTTTAGACCTGTTGCTGAAGAGGATACATAAAAAATATGTGCCACATTTTCTTCATCCAGCCTAACATTGATGGGCATTTGGAATACTCTACAGCCATAAAAAGGAATGAGTTCATGTCCTTTGCAGGGACATGGATGAAGCCGGAAACCATCATTTCCAGCAAACTAATCCAGGAACAGAAAACCAAACACCGCATGTTCTCACTCATAAGGGGGAGTTAAACAATGAGAACATATGGGCACAGGAAGGGGAATATCACATACTGGGGCCTGTCAGGGGGTTGGGGGGCAAGGGGTGGGATAGCATTAGGATAAATACCTACTGTAGACAACAGGTTGATGGGTGCAACAAATCATCATGGCACATGTATACCTATGTAACAAACCTGCACGTTCTGCACATGTATGCCAGAATGTAAAGTATAATTAAAAAAAAAAAAAGCAAATCTGCTAACTTGTACCTATTGTGAAAATATTTCTTCACCAAAAATGTTATGAGTAGCTAGCATTGTTTTCATTATTTTTGTTAAATGGATCATCTGCATGAACCTCACAGCAGCCCTGGGAGGCACACACTGTCACTGTCCCCACCACACAGAAGAGGAAATAGGACTAGCAGGCCCAGGAGTTAGCCCAGGGTCTCACAGCTACTGAGACATGGAGCTAGAATTTACATCCCAGGGTCCATAACGAGGTCACTGTTCTAAACTTATGAAACTACTTTCCTCATAATTTCTCTTTCACCCGATTCTTTACTTGCCTGTGAGTGAAGGAAACAGGGGCCTGTAATGTCCACTTGGGCAAAAGACTTAGACCTTCCTAAGAGGACCCCACCTAAAGCTGCTGTGTCTATCAGGGAAGCAGGAAATTAAGCACAACATATAAAATAAAATTTTAATGAATCAAAAAAATGAAAAGAGAACCTATGTAATGGGATAGAATATTTGCAAATCATGTGTCTGATAAGGGATTTGTATGTTGCACACACAAAGAATTTTTACAACTCTACCACAAAAAGATAGCCCAGCTAAAAATAGGCGAAGAGCTTGAATAGACATTTCTTCAAGAAGATATGCAAGTGGATAACAGACACATGAAGAGATGCTCGACATCATTCATTAGTCAATAAGAAAATGCATGTCAAAGCCACAGTGAAATAGCACTTTACACCAATGTAGAATGGCTGTAATTAACCAACCAACTTACCAACCAACCAACCAACCAAAAAAAAAAAAAAAAAGAGAGAGAGAAAATAACAAGCAATGGAAAGAATGTGGAAGAACCGGAATCCTATACATTGCTGGTGGAAATGTAAAATGGTACAGCCACCGTGAAAATCTGCAACAAGTGAACAGAATTATAAGTTTGGCATCCTCAAAAAGTTAGACGTAGAATTACCATACAAACCAGTGATTCTACTCCTAGGTATATACAGTGAAGAATTGAAAATAGGGACTCAAATGTCTTCATGTACATGCATATTCATAGCAGCACCATTCACAATGGCATAAAGGTAACAACAGCCTAAATGTTGATCAAGAGATGATGGATAAAGAAATTGTCATATATCCATACAATGGTAAGTTATTCAGCCCTGAAAAGAATTTTGGAGTGATATGCTCATACAGGCTAAAACTTGGATGAACCTCAAAAATCTTATTCTGCTTGGAAAAAAACAGACATAGAATGTCATCTATTGTATGATTTCATGTATATGCAATATTCAGAATAGAATAGTAGAGACACAGAGACAGAAAACAGATTAGTGTTTTTGAGGGATTTGTGGACAGGGTGATTGGCAATTAACTGATAAATGAGTATGAGACCTCCTTTTAGGGTGATGAAAACTGTTTTGGAACTAGATAGAGGAGGTAGTTGCAGTACACTGTGAATGTACTAAGTGTCACTGAATGGTTCACTTTGAAATGGTTAACTTCATGTTATAAACATTTCACTTCAATTAAGAAACAGTAACAAATATTTGAATGAAATTCAAAGAGAAATTCACAAAACGTAAAATATCATAAATATGAAACAAACACAAGCCCAGACTAACAAAACATTGGAAATCAGAGCGCTGCCCAAAGATTGTTGAGTGAGATTTAGCAATCCTACTTAGGTTCTCTGTGCCCTGGCGGAGTGTGTGAACCTTACTTTCCTCAAGAACTTCCGAGGCTTTCGAACCAATGTTGTAAAAGTGCCGTCAGATCCTGCATCTATGGAGTGTTCAGAGTAACAGCTAACTTTTACCGAGCACTGCTTTGTTTGGGACACTGTCTTAAGGGATTGGCATATAAAATCTCATTTAATCTTCTCAATTACTTTCTAAATTAGTTGCTCTCATTCGCCCCATTTTAAATATGAGGCTATCAAGGCAGAGAGAAGTTAAACAGCTTGTTGGTCCTGCAGCTACAGATTGAGACCTCCAGATCTGGCACTTGGACCACTCAACTCCTCTGCTTCTGTGGAACATTCCTATTACGGGTTCCGGGACCCACGCTACACAAGACACACAGGCAAAACACATGGCACCCCTTCACTTTCCACTGAACACTCACTCAGTATCATGAAGGAGTATACAAAAATCATATCATTTTTATTTGATTTCTCAATGTATGCAAGCTTCAAAAACTGGTTATTTCTCCTTCCTCATGGCCATTCCACTTTTAAGGAGTCAGCACAAATTCACTTTTGACCCCGAGTTTTTGTTTGGGCTTAGCATCTGAATACTTTTATCGCTGCAAATACACAGCACTGGTCATTTTGTGTATTTAGAGAAAACTGAAAAATAATAGGAACACAGATATTTTAAAATGGGAAATTAAGATTTCCATTTGGAAACCTAAATTAGGTGTACATTAGTGAGTGTCTTAGTGTTGATCAGGATGTGATGACAAACTATCATAAACTGGGTGACTTATCACCTTATAACCAACAAAAATGTCTTTCTCCCAGTTCTGGAAGCTGGGAGGTCCCAGATCAAGGCACCAGCAGCTTCAGTGTTTGGTGAGGGCTGCTTCCTGGTTCATATATGGCCGTCTTCTCACATTGTGGAAGGAAGGGATACAGATGAGGGTTCTGGGACCTCCTACATAAAGGCATGAATTCCATTCACAATGGGTCCACCTCCATGATCTAATCACTCTCTAATACCGTCACACTGGGAGTGACTATTTCAGCATATGAATCTGGGGACTACACAAAAATTCAGACCATAGCAGTAAGTGGCAGTGTGTTCCTGGTATGACCTGGGCTTTCTAGTTGCAAATTCAAAACAGATGTCAACGTGTCTATTTGAGACTCATTTGTTTCATGGGAAGGTAACACAAATAAATCTACATTATTTTTTGTTTGTTTTTTTTGTTTTTTCCAGGTGAAATCTTAGTTATAACTATTGAGGTAGAATATTTCTGGATAAAAGTTATTGCCTAGGATAAAGTGAGCTTTCTTCGTTTCTAGGTAGGGCATTAGTTTGCTATGCTTCTGCAACATTACCACAACCCGGGTGGCTGATGACAATATAAATTCATACTCTTAGAGTCCTGAGGGCCAGAAGTCTGAGATCAAGGTTTCTGCAGGACCCTGCTTCTCCGGGGGCTCTAGGGGAGCGTCCTTCTTTGCCTCTCCTGCTGCTGGTGGGTCCAAGTGTTCCTTAGCTTGTGGCAACCTCACTCCTATCTCTGCCTCTGTCTCTGTAGGGCCTTCTCTTCTCTGTCCCAGATCTTACTCCACCTTTCTTTTCAAGGACACTCATCATTGATTTAGGTCCTGACCAGAGAGTCCAGGATGACCACATCTCAAGGTCCTTAACTTAATTACACCTGCAGAGAGCTGTTTTCTAAATAAGGTCCTTCTTTGCACATTTACAAGTTCTGGGGGTTGGGACATGGACACATCCCTTTGGGGGCCTGCACTCTACCCTGCAGGTGGTAACTGAGTTTAGAAACCAGCTGGGTGTGCTCTCAGGCCACTGCTTCCTCCCAGCTCCTAGGCCAGCACATCCTCTGAGGGGGCTGCACACCCTGCCCGCAGGCTCAGGGAAGCCACCTCAGAGGACACCTCAGGAAATGAGGCTGTTTCCAAACAGTTGTATCAGTGCGATTTTCTGAAACCACATTCTGGTTTCAGCTTTATATATGTTAAAACCCTGGATTTACAATCCAGTAATAACTTTGGAGTGTCCAAGGACTCACAGGATATGAACTGAGTCCTGCAACCACAAGGTGCCTTGCAGTCACGCACTCTGTGTTCCATGGCAGATGCCACCTCTGACAACCAGAAGATGAGGGTCACTGGGGCTTTTGAGAAGGAACAACTACCAGGACAGAAAGTCTTAAAGACGAAGGCCTCCCTTGTTCCCACAAGAACGTCACCCTCACTCCCACAGATGTGCACTCACGTGTGTATGTGTGTGTATGTGGACAATGGACCCATGGCCATGCTCAGGCAATTCATATGATAGAGAAGGTGTGAGTTAGTTCTCTCTCATCCCATGTTCAAAAATATCATTCTATTATCTTCACCACATTTACTTTCTACCATCTTCCAGAGCCCCCCCCTACTCGGTGGTGGGCCTCAAGTGTCACCCTCAGCTGGGAAGGCTTCCCTTTTCCCTTGTTGAAATCTCTCCCCTTAAATCTCTGCTCTTGGGGGTGACTTTGCTTTTATATTAAGAGGGGAGATAGGAGGCTGATCAGACAAAACGGCCCTTGATTTTATGTCAGGACCACGTGTGCACCTGTCCCAGCCACAAGATACCATTCAATGAACTAGAGAGAGAGTTGGGGTGCAGGAGGAAAAGGATTTGGTTGTGAGTACGTGTCAGTAGCTTTTAAATGTCTGTATACCCCGTCCTCTAGGCTGGCTGGCTCCAAATGTCTCTCACCGAGGCCGGCATCACCTGTTTTCTTTATTAACTACCTACCATCCTGGCAGCTGCTCTGGGCGCCGCTGTGCGTGCTGCGTGGGAGCCCATGAAGCTCTTCCATCCCGGCCACGAGGGTTTTTGTTCCCTCTCAGGGTGTGATTTACCATCCAGGCTGTGATTTAATGCTAATGCCACTAACGTCAGAGACGGCCATCCTGGAAACGAATGAGGAATTCGGAGAACAGCTCCAAGATTTCCCCGGGTGGCGCTGAGACGAGTGGATTGGCTGGAAGCCGAGGGGCCCGCTCTGTGTCATTTGGGGAAGAATATCTTCCGACACTACCCATGAACCCCCTAAAAGTCTAGGCGCTCTCAAAAGTGCTGTGAAATATCTTAGTGATCACCACGACTCCTGGCTGCAAGATTGGAGGAGAAGGGGAAATATGAATGATGTATTATTACCCAGCCCATACTCAGCCGCAATTATTAGATAATCTCTGAAAAGTGGACTTCCAGGGTAGAAATTAAACACCGGCGAACAGCTGTTGAAGGAAAATTGGTTTCTTATTGGATTTCTTTTTCTTTTAATGCCGATGCTGCTTGGCTGGCCCCACTCCTCGTTGGTATTAAAGTTCTCCTATGAAGGCTGGACCAGCTGGGTAGCGCTGGTACCCAGCGTTAGCATCAACTCCAATTTGCACGCAGACCGCAGTGCACCCGTGTTTGCTTGGTACCAGGCCCGGGGTTGGCTTGGCTGGGGAAAATATTTCATTTACATGCTTGTGTTTAAAAAGGTAGCCATTCTAAGTGATGGAAACATGTACCGGCTGTTCCTAACAGTCCCGGTATAATATCCAGTAGATTGCGCTATTGGGAATGAATCAGGAGCTGGAAAGCTGACAAAATGCTGGAGCACATGATCCTGTATTTACAGTACACTATCTCATTTTTAATAGAACTTGTCCAGGAAAGTCTTCCAAACAAGTTTCAATCGGCTGGCCTCCTTCTTGCAGCTGTGGGGATTAATATTCCGAACAGATCTATAATTTTAGGTCTCCAGTGCAATTTTACTAAGTCACTCCACCCTTCCTCCTCGTCCCCTCCCCCGTACTCCATGGGGAACTCTATGCTCTCTCTTGTCTCCCTTCCTCCAAGTCTCTCCCACCCACATACCCTTAAATTACTCCTCCTGTCCAAATGGAATTTGGTGAAGGATTTCTCAATATCTGTGACCCAGCCATGCTCCGGCTCCTGGCCAGCTTAAGCTGACTTGGAAGAGGTAAGATATGCACATGAATTTTTCCTGAAGCACATAACAGCTTAAGATGTCTTAGGTTTTTCTTTAGATGGTTTTATTTACTTATTTTTTTTTTATTAGTTTGGGGGAAGTGGTGAGAATCTCAAGATTGTGGGAATTTCTAACTTGCAGATGGTGAGTCTTTTCTGTGGTTAACGTCGTGATGGTAATAACGAGAATGCTGATACTAATAACGACAGCCTTTTTATGTCGGAAAATGCATAAAAATAAAGATAAACAAGGAATGGAGAATGAAAACATGGTGAGTATCAGGGACAAGGCTCAGAGAACTCCCTGATAAAACGGAGCAATTTACAAAACATTTATGGGGGCTTTTAAGAACTGTGAATTTGTCAAGTGTTATGAAGCAGCAAGCAGCAGGCAATAGAGAGAACGTCTTCAGGAGAAAAAAGGGCCCTGGTACTCACCAAAAATCTGTGCAGGAGTTCTTCCTAATGTCTCCCCACCTCCTAGCAACATGGGCACAGATTTGGACGCTCTTCCTCTTCTACAGTGAGCAGGGTAATTTAACGAGCTGTTTAGAATTATGAAATGTCTTTGAAATTTTCAAGTATCCTTTTTTCCTGAAAATGGCGCATGGAGTGGCTCAGGTCTTATTCTTTTTTTCCCGTCCCCTAGGCACTGTCTCTGCCGTGCTATTATCTTGAATGTGATTTACTTCAGCTCTTCCAAACAGACAACTGTCTGAACAGCACAACGATGCGGCCAGCACCCAAACAGACCACAGTCCTCTGAAGCAGGAAGGGCAATCATCACTCACCAGTTACTCCTAATGTCGAAAATATACGCAATTCGGACCATGGCACCCGATCGAGGTAAACTGAATAGCACCGCGAACTCACAGCATGGTGAGCAATCCACACGACAGTCAGAGACCAGCACATTGGCAATTTTTCTGATATTTTTCAGAAGTGGAATGGCTCAATCCACGAAAGGCACTGGATGTGAAAATGGAGATAGAGCGTAAGAACGGAAATAGAGCCATAAGAACGGAAATAGAGCCATAAGAATGGAAATAGAGCCCTAAGAACGGAAGGCCGCCTTATTTCCTCTGTTCCCATGCTGGTGGGGTTTACCCTGTAATTCAGGAAGATGTGCCAAGGAAAGGCGCTGCTCTCACCAGTCTGGGTCCAGGGCTCCGGGCCACCGTTGATGTGTCGGTGCACACCAACGGCGTCCCCAGGGAGCTTACCTGGCACTGCCAGAGCAGAGCAGCTCTGCTGCAAATCCAAGCTTACTCGGAAAGCTCTTGACGACCCAGAGCAGTTGACTCTGCTGTCCTCTACCTTGCACTTTCCAGAGGACTTGGGACGGTATGTACATGTGTATCGGCATGCCCACACTTGGGCCTGTAAGTACAAGTGTATCCACACGTGCTCACACTTGGGGCTGTACTGACACATGTATCCACATGTGCCCAGACTTGGGGCTGTACATGCACATGTATCTGTATATGCCCACATTTGGGACTGCAGATTGTAACACATCAAGTGACCTGCAAGGGACCCCAACAGAGGATAGTGCAGCTCTGCGTTCTCATTTCTGACACTTCTCTCTTCTTATTTCAACAATGACTTCATTTGTGTGAAACAGTCTAAGGTCAGTGTGGTTCTTTTATGACACCTGGTGTGTTATTGTCACATTGTCATCATGATCGATTGGGAAAAAGCCCTGCAGCTATTTAAAAAATTCTGTTAAGAGGTTCCCTTCCCATTGATTCTAATTCCTGTATACTTACAAGCTCATATCTCAAGAGTGAGATGCTCCTGTCCCTGTCCCACCTTGACAGGGGGTGGGTGAAGGCCTCTGAGGTCTCAGTGGTCACCCAGGCCTGCCCCATGCTTTTATCTGTGGTATCAGCCATTTATTACCGCCAGGTCTCCGGCTTCGTCCCCTGCTGGCTTGGCATCTCTGGATTACATACACTGCCTTAAAATTTTCAGGTCAATTTTTGATTGAAGGGATGATTATTTATGTGCTCATCTTTGAGAATGGCATTTACTTTAACTGGGGTCTGCAGAAACTTTAGAGTGGTCTTCTGGCCTGGCTTGGTGCAGGCCCTCCATCCGCAGGCTTGGATTTTTCAGGGTCTCAGGGTTGGTCTGGCTCAAGAACTCTGACTCATGTTTGCACATCTCAGAGGAGACTGACACAGGAAACCAGAGTGCCAGTTCATTAATTTACAGTGAGTAATATAAGTGTCAAGTGGACCAGATGTTGGCTTCATCCTGACCAACACATTCTCTCCCTGTAGGCAAGCTGCTTGGGAAGTCAAACAATCAGAAGGATGCTTGGGGAACAGGCAGTCAGAACAGGAGCACGGAGTTTGATGATTCCAACGTCCAGCCACACAGTAAGATACACCTGTCAGGCAGGGCAGGCGCTGGGCTGGGGGGCAGAGGACCTGCTCCCAGGGTCGGTACTTAGGTGGGCTTTGCAGCAGTTTCCCCACATAACTGTCCTTTCTGGCATTTCCATTTTAGGCCTGCATCTTATCATGCTCAAGGGCCTTCCCCTCACCCTGAGATGTGTTTGACTAGACTGCTTTTAATTCATGCTGGATGTGAAGGCAGTCCATTTCGTTAATGGAGTTTTGTTTTGTTTAGCTCTGATCATGCTGTGTTGATTGTGTAGCTTAATTCTCAGAGATAAAACCGATTTCCAGGTTCTTAAAGAGCACTCCTGCATGTCCTCCAGGGTGCCACGCCACCCCCTGCAGCTGCACGAGCTCCTTCTCATTCTTTATTCCTTTATGTGCTCCCTGTGATTTACCTGGCTGCTGCTCCTGTGCCCATGGCTTGGGTCTGCCTCAGCCACCTCTGGCCCCCAACATCCCCACATCTTTCTCATCAGAGGGTGGTGGCACCTTTTGCTGCTCATGGTCCAGCGTTGTCACAAGGATCAGATGGCAAACAAAGCACAGTGCTGTGAAGTCTGTGCAGAGAGAAGGGATTCTAATTTCTTTTCTTAAAAAAAAAATGGCAGCTGGGCTTGATTTTCTTCATTTCAGATTGTCTGGTGGGACCCAAGAGAAAGGTGAAAAATCACTTTAAAACAACTTCGACTGCAAACCCGTTTCCATGAAGTTCCTCTAGACTTTTGTATGTTAGTAAATCTCCCTACATAATCTCATTTGGCATAATCTTATCTTTTAGTTTGGTACAAGTGCTTTAAGATTTGATCACAGATCTCTTTTTCATAGATATCCTATTCGCTAGCACCCTAATGTACACAAATGGTATTTGGTTAAGAGACACTAGCCACAAAATAAAAAATATATCTAAGAATTATCTGATATGACTTTGCAAATGCCTATCAACCAGCAAAGCGTTGCAATCAACCAGCAATACACAGTTGTTCAGTAACGCAGATCATTGCCAGCTTCACTCTTGTTAATTCGTGGCTCAGGTCCTTACACTTTGACTTCATCTCCCGTTTCGGGAAGCTTTGCTGAACTTTAACCCGGGCTCTGTATCCACCAGTGCATTGCCTTGAAACCTGTTTCGGTTTACCCAGCCCTCAATGGGCGTCCACCTGCTTACCGCTCCTCTGAATACCAGCCTTCACAGAAACCGCACCAGGAGATAATTAGTCGCGCTAACAACCTTGGAAAGCACTGATGAGGCTGTTCAGACCCCTCATTGGAAACCGGAACAGGAGCTGTTGCTCTGTAATTAGTGTATCACGCATAACTCCAAGCTGCTCACCTTCTGATACCTGGCTGCCCTCACCTTGTCTGCATCCCAACGCACAATGGAAGCGAGCGCCTGGCCTGCCATGGGTGTACAGGGTGTGTGGTGCAATATTTTGTGAGCATCATGTACCTGCAACTCTCATTAATTAAAAAGACAGCTGGTACCCTAAAAAAAGAGGCACAATTCATTTAATGACAGGTATTTTAAATGTGTATGCTAATTTCAGGTTTTTCCTTTCATCCCTCGGAAGCACAGACGCAGAAGGAGGCTGCTGGAAGGAAGTGTGTGAGATGAGCTTATTTGTGAGTGAGCAGGAGGGAAGGAGTGGTGAACTTTCCTCCCAGGACGAGACGTGTGCCTGCACTTCTCAGCCATGAGTGTCGGGAACCAGTCCTGGAGAAGCATGACAAATCACTTCCCTGTGAAGGTACATACTCTTTTCCTTTAGGAACAGTTGCGTCCTATTCTCTGCTATAGAAAACCATCAAAGTCTTTTTTGACATCTCTGACATGAAATAGTGAAGACAGTGCAGAAAGATGCTGTCTTGGACCTAATGACCTTGTGCAGAGAGGGGAACAGAAACAGCTCATTAGAGTGATTTAATGTGGTATTTTGTTAAAACTAAATCAAAATAATCTATGGAATGTGGCTGAGATTCATCTGAACTTGAAATGCACAGGACTGTGCTTTATCTCTTTGTTTTCATTTTGCAACTAAATGGAATTCTAAATTTGAAATACTACAGAACAGGATGCTTTCCAAATTAAAATAAAATTCTTTTTTTTTTCCAAAACAGGCTCACAATCTTGGGATAACTGCATAGCAGGAAATAAACAAGACTTGGCTCTATATTTGAAGTTGCAGTACAAACAGAACCTTAAAGACAGACAGAAAGAAAAGGATACATATACATGTATGCATGAAATGGGGGAGGGGAGAAGGCTATCTCAGAAAGAAAACCCAGAAAAATAGTGCAGGAATGCTCACAAACCCAAATTAGCCGCAGCTTCAATGCAGTTAACTATTGTTACCCTTTGGAAAGAATTTTATTATTCTGTTTTCCTCATCTCTTCTGAAAGAAAGAGCTTCGAGCAGCATCTGCAAATTGCTGGTAGGGAAATCCTTGATCTTTGCCCCTATTGAGATTGTCAAAAGATACCAAAAGCTGGAATCTGTGCTTCATAAAGTTAATGTTTTCTGGAAATTGCAGCAATACAGAAAGCAGCCTTTCCTCTGCTTTCAACAGTGTTTGAGAGGATTCTGAAACTCTCTGTAGGCGAGAAAGAAGCCACCAAACTGACTGTTTCAAATCTGTATTCTAAGTTATTTCTGCTGTTTGTGTGAACCCTGGGACAGAACGGGTATGTACTCATTTGAACCTTAGCTCAAATGGACAGCTCTAGGTGTGTAAGTGGGTTGGTCGTGGCTGTGCAGAGAGGAAGACATATTTCAGATTTGGTTTCTCCAAGGTTTCACGAGTTGTTGGTTGCATTCCATCTAAATTATAATCCCAAAACGTGTTTAATCGAGAGCTACACAACAGTGCAAAGTGGTGGATGTTAATGTTGAACAGAGCTCAACCTATACATTTTGGGGCCTTCCTGGGGCCTGGATTTTAACTGAGCATTATCAGTGTGACTAATTTCTCACTATTAATTAAACGTTATAATGAGTCTTCAATACTTTTAAAACCAGAAGAGAAGTATTCTGTGACAAAACTATATATATGTTTAAAAAACAAAAGAATTCCGTCTTTCTGTTGACACTTGCCCTACACCTTTGTGGGCCATTTTCTAAAAGAGAATAAAATATCAACAAAACGTCTCATGTTTCTCAAAAGCTAGGTTGCCTTTACACACCTGTAAAAAAGCAGTGCTGAAAATTGATGAGTAAATTGAGGAACATATTTAAATACACACATATTTTCAGATTACCACAATTAATGAAAGGTAAGGCTTATTGCCTTATGTTTGTGTTTAACACTGTGTCTAACTAGGGGCATCTCCAGCTTTACTAAACATTTGCAGACAGCCGTGTTCATGCACAGGTAACTGCTAGTCTCAGAAGAGTGCCCCTGAGCCACCAGGAGCAAGGACTTACTCGGTGGATTCAAGGTCATGGCTTATCATAGATGCCCTGCTGATGTACATCTTACAGATCATCCTAGGGTGGAAGGAAAAGAATGTCTCAAAATTTCAGAGGGACCACTGGAAATCAGCCACTTGGGAGTTTGGGTTGAATTGACTGTTTCTTCAATGAGCCAACTACCATACATCCAGCCTACAGCTGTTAGATGGTGAGGAGTAAACATGTCCATTCCTGGGGTCCTCATTCCACACCATGCCAGCCATGATTGTGCTTGTGCACTCAGGAAAGAAAGGCCATGGATATTTCTTAAGAGTGGTCCATCTTCTGATGACAGTGCAGGTTCTGATCTGGACCTGGTGAACAGCACTGATGAGCAATCCTGCTGGGCATGGGAAGGGCAGGGATCTTAAGGCAAGCAGCTTGCTTATCTCTGGCGACATCCTCCAGGACATGGAAGAAAGAAACGAAAGTGCGGCAGCCCGGGATCCCCTCTGGCCCTTTGCACTGCTGTCTTCTAGTCCGTGTGCATCCAGGTGGCCATCAGGTTGACCCATTCGGTATGCAGTCAATCTTTTTTCAATGGTGTGATTTTACAGGATATGACAGGAAAACTGAAATGGCTCCAGCTTGGGTCCTAAGGTACGATCTACGTTAATTGTTTAAAATGAAACTGTGGGACCTTTGATTTTGAACCTGCATGATGTTAAAAGTGAAAAGGGGCCAGGCACGGTGGCTCATGCCTGTAGTCCCAGCACTTTAGGAGGCCAAGGTGGGCAGATCACGAGGTCAGGAGATTGAGACCATCCTGGCTAACGCTGTGAAGCCCTGTCTCTACTAAAGATACCAAAAATTAGCCGGACGCAGTGGCAGGCGCCTGTAGTCCCAGCTACTCGGGAGGCTGAGGCAGGAGAATGACAGGAACCCGGGAGGCAGAGCTTGCAGTAAGCTGAGAT
>NW_012116121.1:2911663-2912087 GCF_000951035.1 Colobus angolensis palliatus | reverse complement strand
TTGCCAGAGCTGGAGTGCAAGTGCACGATCTCGGCTCACTGCAACCTCTGCCTCCCAGGTTCAAGCGATTCTCCTGCCTCAGCCTCCCAAATAGCTGGGATTACAGGTGCCCGCCACCTCGCCTAGCTATTTTTGTGTGTGTGTGTATTTTTAGTAGAGATGGGGTGTCACTATGTTGGCCAGGCTTGTCTCAAACTCCTGACCTCATGATCCGCCTACCTCGGCCTCCCAAAGTGCTGGGATAACAGGCATGAGCCACTGCACCCGGTCTGTCTGTGCTCTGATGAGTGGGTGTTCACATTTCCTGTCCTGGTGTCCTTACTGCTCCCCTCCCTCTCAAGCAATGTCTAAAGCAGGTGGCCCTGGCATTGGCTTCTTTGCTTCCCTCCTGAACTTGCCCCATAAGCCTGGGATTGCAGTGGCC
>NW_012116121.1:2880226-2911613 GCF_000951035.1 Colobus angolensis palliatus | reverse complement strand
GGGATTGCAGTGGCCGTTCCTGGTGTCCTTATTGCTCCTCTCCTTCTCAAGCAATGTCTAAAGCAGGTGGCCCTGGCATTGGCTTCTTTGCTTCCGTCCTGAACCTTCCCCATGAACGCGGGATCGCAGTGGCCATTGCACTCTAAAATGGAAATGTTCTTGGCCCGCTCCTGAGGTGTTCACAGAGTGGGAAGGAAGCAAGACAGATAAGTAAACAACAGCACAGCTAAGTGATCAGAGCTAAAATGGGGATGTGCACACTGCTATGGAAACCCAAATGAAGGTGTTTTCATTATCTTAATTACCCTGGCTCCCTAATTCGATTATGCGCTATTGGCGGCAGGTGCCACGTTTTTTCCTTGTTTTTCCCCAAGTGCCTAGGATAGAATTTACACCTAGTCAGTGCTTAAAAATATTTGTGAATTGATTAAACAACCTTGGCAAGTCAGACTTTCCTTTTCCTGCCTTTACTTCTCCCAGTTTGATGCTCTCAAAAATTATCCTTGATGCTTCTTTCTTCCCATTTTTTTTTTTTTTGCCTTAGTGATGAATATTATTTCCATGAGTTCAATTGTGTTGCCAAGGTTTTCTAACATTTGGCTAAATTTCAAAAACTAAGCCATTCAGATCAAAACACTGCAAAATTGATCAGCTAAGGGGGATTTTTACTCTCTACTCCATAAACCTAGCCAGGGCCACCACAATTGTTGTTCAGATTGTTTGGTGGCCAAGAGCTTGGTGGAGACTGAGGTCTGTATGGAGTTCTGCCAGTATGACCCTGCATCCCAGCATGGGGACTGCACTTTGAAATTAGAGTGTTTTAATCTAATTTTCCCAAAGATGCTATGTGGACTATTGGTTACCCCACACTTACAGCTTTGTAACTTAGGATAAATAAACTGGAGTGTGAAACACAAGAAGAATTGAAAAACTGTCATCAGGCTACTGTAGGCATCTGCTGTTACGGCAACCAGCCCCACACATGGACCGTGACTACCACCCAACACCATATACGTTGCTTTGGTAACGTGAATTTCTAGACACTTCCCCGAAATAAAATCTTTAAGGACAGAATCTAGACATGGTGCATTTTTATGTAATTGCTGAATAATTCTTAAGCATCTCATTGATTGAGAATCTTGTTGTCTTCCAAGAAGATAGGTTGTCCACAGTAGACTTTCAGGAGAAGAATCATTAAATGGGATGTTGGGAAAAGATGATCTGGAACTGAAGGAAGGTTTGATAAAGACAAAGAGAAACATAAACATGGTGGATGTTCTGGCATGAAGTAAAGAGATTTTAATGTAGGGGCTTAGTATTGAGATAAGAGACAGGAAAAGTTTTCACATATCTGGTGAGTTGAAAGAAGGGTGATATTGAAATATTGTGAAATGAGGATTATTTACTAGATAATTTTCAATTCCACAGAGCCAAAAAAATTTTAGCGTGATGAGAATTTTCTTTAACTTGATATGTTAGACTCTTTCTTATCAAGGTGCTACTTGTAATTTTCCCAGCATCAAGGGCATTTTCAGTCATCTCAGAGCAAGAATTCTTATTACAATATTGAAAGGACGCTCCAGCAATGAAATCCTCTGAACTTTCCATGAGGTTCAAGGGCACCTGCCACCTTCTAGAACCAACACAAGTATTCTTACCTGGCCAGGAACAACTAGCCGTGTGATTGGCAGGGTCAGAGAATTGCACAGGACCAGAGAGGTGTTTTCAGGTGGAACACCTGAAACATGGCCATCTGAGGGCTGGCAAGTGATGAAGTCAGAGTGGTCCCCAGTATGAGTCTGCAGAAGAGCTCAGCAGGAGCCCCTGTGCTCCCAGGCCCCCTCTGCTCTTAGAAGAGCCTCCATGATGGCCTGGATGCTTCTTCCTCTTCAACCACTTTCTTCCAGCTTGACCTGGGATACCTCCTTGGGGCTCCTCAGCTTTGTTTCAGCTGGTCACCAGCAGCCCATGCAGGCACAGAGCAAGTAGCAACCAGAAGCTTTCTGACTCTAAGGGGCAGGGAGTTTGAAAAGGTTTTTCCTGCTTCAAGAAACTTTTCTTAAAAGATAAATTCACTTGTTACTTCTGGTGTCCAATCTCCTGCTGATTCCAGGCTCTTCAAAAGTTTAGAAATGAATTGCAAGTCAAATGCAATGCTCCTAAAATTGGGCTTCTGTGTGTGTGTGTGTATGATTGTGCAGGTGTGTGTGTGTGTGACCTGAGACAAAGCTTTCCAGGTTGAGTTTACAAATGGTGATGTCTTCCTGCATCCTTCAGCCTGGGTTTGCGTGTTCCTCTATCTGAAACATCCCAGCATTCTGCATTTCTCCAAAGCTGTGAGCAACTCCTTGCGAGACGGTTCTTGAGGGGTGTGTGCATGGGGTGTGATCGGCCCTCCGCATTTTGATATTTGCATCGTCCATGCTGGGAAGCGGTTCAAAATATTACATTTTAAAATTATGTTCTCTTTTTTGTAGTTGTGGTTTTTAGGTGGGAATTTTCCCCAAAGAAACGGTTTTGAGAAGCTTATTTTAAATTCTGTAATTGTAAACCACTGCTTTAAAACACTTATGATGAAGAATATCTGACTGCCTGGATTTTCATGGCAGGAAACATGAGTTCCCATAAGTCAAACTTGCCCGCTGTGGCACAGGAAGATGAGGGCAAGTCCCCACGGGACGTGAGCTCTTTGTCCACATCATCCCTCATCCCCATTGTGTCCCCATCACTAAAGGTGCTCCTTTGTGCTCAGCCAATTACCAGTGAGATTTTTCAGGAGCCTAGAATCTTCTGTATGACCATAACCTTAAACCTTCAGATAATTTTTTATTTCTGGTTAGTATCTTCAGCAAAAAGAACAATTCCTTAACTGTCTCTACTTGCATGGTCATGAGAACACAAAGCCTGTGACGTAGCTGTTTCCCTCCTCTGCTTCATCCTGTGATCCTGGGCCTTGAGTTCCCATGCCTTTGCATTTTAGGTGATTGGCTATTTGGCCTTGGTTAATGATGCCTGGTTGCCATCATGGAAATGGCCAGACTAACTCCTATGTGGTTATTAAAGGTTCAGCAACACTGCATGGATACATTAAAATGGAGAAAATGGAGAATGCCCTTTCTCTCTCTCTCTCTCTCTTTCTCTCTCTCTGTGTTTTAAGAACCAAAAGGCAAATTACAAATTTTTTAAACTTTATTTTGGTTCAGAGGTACACATGCAGGTTCCTCACATGGGTAAACCCATGTCATGGGGGTTGTTGTACAGATTATTTTGTCAGCCAGGTACTTAGGATCCAGTAGTTATTTTATTTTATTTTTTTGATGCTCTCCCTCCTCCCACCCTACACCCTCAAGTTCGTCCCAGTGTCTGTTGTTCCCCTCTTTGTGTCCACGTGTTCTCATTGTTTAGCTCCCACTTAGAAGTGAAAACATGTAGTATTTGGTTTTCTGTTTCTGCGTTAGTTTGCTAAGACCTCCAGCTCCATCCACGTTCCTGCAAATGACATGATCTCCGAGAATGCCTTTTCAATGTCAGGCTCATTCTTAATTCAACAACTCAGTGTGTGCCTTTGAAAATCTGAAATTTGTTTAACTTTCCTTTAAAAGAAGACCATCATGAATGTCACTTTTTGACAGTATCTTAAAAATCAACTTAAAGTGATAGAAACAAAGTGAAATGAAATATATTTCTATTAAATGGTGTTCAGTAGTATGTGCTTTAAAAACTAAGGTACCTTAAAACACCTTACTTTATGGTACTGCTGAAGGAATGTTGCACAAAGCTCACTGCTGTGGGGCAAGAAAAGAAACCAGTAGGTGGGTAAGTTCCTGTGGGCCCCTGAGCCATTGCTAAACAATAACTATGCTGATGATGCTAGTAACAATAATTATAGCCACCGATATTTCTTAGAAATGGCAGGCATGATGTGATATGTGTTATATGCATTACCTTGTTTAACTATTATGACGACCAGATGAAGTAGCACATATTATTGTTCCCTCTTTATAGAGAAGTTAACTAATCAGAATGTAGGTTTGATGAAAGCAGGGCTTTCTGTATGTGTATTGACCACTGGTCTTTGGGCTGGGCATTCCATAATCAAGCCATTATTCAGTTTTGAAGAGCAGGCATTCCAAGCCACACCTCCATATGGATTTCCGTCTCAGGTGGTCTGACTGGAAACCCTGGAGCTGAGGTGCTTCTTATCTCATCCCATAGGTGGCCTTTCCACCCACAGCCAGGAGAGTCTCTGCTGCTTTCTCTAATGATGGCAGTTGTCTCTTGTCAACCTTGACCCCAGAGTGTTAATGACTGGATTGTAATTTTCTTCCCTGGGGATTAGGAACCTACAGTTCTTCTCACTTCCATTTCTACTAAGTAGAAAAAAAAAGCAAGCCGAATATAATAACTACAGTTCATATTTATTGAGTATCTATTACAAACCAGATATCACACAGTGACTCTATTATATACGTAAGGAAATATAATATCTTCAACAACTAATCTGCCCTCTTACTGCTTCTTTGAGGTCATCATTATTCTCCATATAGAAGTCAGTAAATTGTGGGTGGGAGGTAAGGAGATTCCAGAGCCAGTAATTGACCAGAGCTTGTATTCAACAGTTAAGCATACACTCTGTCCTACAATATATTTTCTTCCAGTGCAGTGTTTTACCCACCCAGGTGGCTGATACTGGGTTTAAATAGCTATTTTTCCATGTTCTGATGATACAATTTTATCTGAACCTTATTTCCTAGTTTATGGAATAATGGGATGTGAGGAACAAAAATCCATCTGAGTGTTGACTGTCCTTCAAATCCCATTCTGCTTTCCAAAAATCAGATGCAGAAACCATATTTGTATAAGTAATTGCTCCCAATTTCTTTGAAACTAAAATTGAATAGAAAATACTAATCCAGAATAATAATAGTGATGGCTAAAAATATAGTGCTTTCTCTTTGCAATGTACTGCTTTAATTGCTTTACAGATGGTTAAGTCAAACCAACTCCTGAGAAGTGCCTTAGTGCCAACATTTTTTTCTTTTACGGATAAAGACGTTAAGGTAGAGGGAGGTTAATTGATTTGTAGAAGGTACCATCCTCATCAGTGGCATTGGAGTTGGGGACTTGCACCTGCTACCTCTGGCTCAGGGGGCCGTGATTTAAGTAGTACATGTTTCTGCAATAGAAGCTCCCATGGCTTAAACAGAGATGAAGAACAAGTAGGGCTCAGAATTTTCAGGCAGCTTTACATCTAGATTAAAAGTTCATTTCTTCCCTTTCTCCCTCCCTTCCGATAGCTGCTTCGGTCACTGTGCTAGGCTTCAGCGGGAACAAGATGACCATAACCCAGCAGCAGTCCTGAAGAAGCCTCAAGTTGGGGTCTAGTGAATACTCACACAACAGCGGAGGTGGCCAGGGATAGCGATTTGCGCAGATATTTGTAGAACAAGGGATGGGAATGGGGTGGGGATGTGTTCTTTGTCACACTCCCTTCTATTCCAGAAAGAGGGCCTCCACTTGGGGGTGAACTACACTCACCATGCACGCATTTCTTTGGGGTCAACTGGGAACCTATATTCCTTTCCCTGCCACTTCCACCTGTGCTTGGCTGACTCAGTCTAGGACCTGCCTTCTCCATGGCTTTAAACAAGGACTCAGAGAGCTGAGTCGTTTTCATTCTCTTGTGGCAGAAGATGAGAGTTTTTAGAATCTGATAAAGTTAGGAGTTGCCAGCAATCATGTTTTCTGTCTGGTCAATGCATTTGCAGAAAAGGAGAGTCACACAGATTGTCAGAGAGGAGCAGAGTCGCGAGATCATGTTGGTGGCGTGAGTTCCTGATTGAAAGCCTACCTGATATGCAGCCAGATTCAAACCCTCGGTATCCACCTCCACCTTCCAGCCCTGAATCCTTGCAGTTAATTTTCATTTTTGCTTACTCTAGTGCATGTGGGATATGTGTTTCTTCCAACACAAATAGCCCTAATTCTGCTAATATAAGTTTTTATCTAACAGAAAAAATTCCTAGTTCTTATTTTAGTTTATTTGGCTTCTAAGAATAAAATGTCCAATATATCCCATATTAATTCTGCTCTTACTGACTGGCAATTAGAAACCATATTCTAGCTCAGTCATGCCACCTTCTGAATGCCTTACAGATGAAGTTCTGCAGTAAGAAAATCTTGCAGGTATATCTAAGAAGTTGAATGATTATCAGGATTTATTTTCACGAAAGAGACTTTACTTCTGGGCATAGAAAGGGGTTAGGAAGAGAATCTGGCAGCTCAAATTTAGGATTGTCAGCTATAGATAAATATAAATTGATATGTTTGTCACCCTTTTAGAGGGAATATGTACCATTCAAATCTTAAATTTAGTAGAAGTGTTTAACATTTTCCATGCGCTCATTTAAATATTTATACAAATTCTGTTCCACATACACCACCAGATTATAATATTTATAGGTAAAAGATGGCTCAAATTACTTTTGAAGCAGTACATTAATTTAAACTTGAATGTGCAGTTACAATTCAACATTTTCTAGAGCAAAAATTGAAAGTATAATAAAATGATACATTTTAATTATAACTCAAAAAAGCATCGTGATGGCAATGCTTGATAACGATTCAAGTCTATTTTAGAGATATACAAGTACAAGCCATGCAAACATATTTAAACACATCTTTCCTACTATATATAAGATGTTAAGTAGTTTTCAGTATGTAAACACCATGAGCCACAGTGTACGCAGTGTAATCAGGCTACAGAAACGAGCATTTAACAGAATATCTTAATTTATGCTTGAGAAAGGCAAGATGAAAACAAAAATCAGATGAACACCAGATTTCTTTGCCTTTTCTTTGAAATAGATGTCAATATTTGTCAAAGTACAAATTGGGCCACCATAGTAAGGAGATATTGCCTTCAGGGCATGGGGAATTCCAGAGGTCCAGGGTAGGGTGAGGACGATAAAGGAAGGATATCTTTGTTTTCTGTTCCTCATGGAATAGACAGCATTGGGGCTCGGTGTAAGTTAAACCTTAGCCTACATAAATTCTTGCAAAACTTTTTGTTATCTACCTCTCTTTCTCCTTCCCTGATTTCTTCTTCTTCTTTTCAAGTCCTGTAGTTGTTGATTGAAATTCTAAAATCAGGAAAATCTTTCTGATTTGGTGACTATTGATGAGTTTTTTTAAATTATTTTTATAGTTTCTGTCAATTTCAGTACTGCCATTTTATAATTTTTCTATCACTATGGATTCCACTTGAAGGCCAAATGGAAAAGCAGACAGTTCGTCTGTAACCATAATAATTTGACGTTAGTGTGGAATATTAACAACTTGGCTGTTATAAGCCTTGGGTGGACTTTTGTTGCACTAGTCAACTCACCTTCTCATCTCCATCAGGTTTTGCTGCAGGTAACCATGACAGCACATCTTAGTTTTCATAATTAGGGAGGCTGGACAGTATCATTTTCAAAGAACAAATCATAAAGGCTGGGGTAGAGCAGCCCCTTCCCCTGACCCAGAACACCAATTGGCCTGGTGATCAGTATTCTGTTGATTGAGAAGTTAATTCACCATAGTTCCTAAAGGTTTGGGATGCTTATGGACCATACCATCTGCAAGGTATTCAATGGATGGCCCAATAATTCACTAACATCTGTGATTTAGTGGGTGTTTGAAATGCAACGTCTATGGGGTTTTTAACTAAAGCCACACTAAGTCTGTTTTATTCATTAGGTGAACTCCAGAACCTGTTTGTTAAATTCATTTTTGTGTAATCATGACCAGACTTAAACTTGGGATTAATGTGAAATAAGCACTTTTTTTGACAGTAGGGATATTTTTCAGTCTATATTATCAAATTTTCCCCTAGTAGGGTAGCATTTTATGTGTCTCTTGAGTGTCCTACAAACTCCCACTCTTAATGGTGTGCTCATGGTGAAATTGATGTGTTATTGCACTGGTGCTCCATGTGCTATTATAATGTTTTAGGGCTGTAAACCATTTTTAAGCTGGTGTGTGTGTGATACAGAGAAAGAAAAAGAGAGAGAGAGAAAGTGAGCAAGAACTCCTGAGTCCAACTAGGGTAATACAGCCCTACTAATTATATTGATCTAATTAATCTAATTAAATTGCAGCTAGATATAATTTTGTGTATGTCATTTGTCTACATTAACATTATGTAAACCTATTCTGCCTGTCCATGCATTTTATATGCAGTATTTTCTTTAGCACCTCAAGGACTTTGGGTATTAGAACAGGGTAGAATTCATTTCAACAGCTTAGTAAAACAGGATACTGAAGACTAGAAGAATTTGAAAGATGAGCAACAAAAGAAAGCACACTTCTGTTAAGCAAAATATTTTGGATATTTGAAAGTGTAAATATGTTCAGGGAAAAAAAACCAGTTTCCCACCCCTACTTCTCCCTCACATGCTTTTTTTTTTTTTTTTTTTTTTTTTTTTTTTTTTTAATGAAGGGTATAGAATACATCAAACACGTACACACACAATTATGTTTTAATTGTCTGTGGTAATATCTAGAATATTTGAATATTTTAAATAAAACTTTAAAAAATTAGGATGCTTCATTATGGAAAAAATGACTGATTGAAATAATATCAAAGTCAATAAAATATTACAAACTTGACAATAATTGTTAACTGATAGGGGAATTACAATATATTAGACAATATTCTCAGAGTAGATATTAATCTACTCAGGGTAATCCCATGAGACAGGTATTGATACTTTTCTGATTTCACTGAGGCACAGACTATTTAACCTGCAAAAGTCTAGGCTGCCACGAAGCTGTAAAACTGAAATTTGAACCCAGGCAGTCTGACTTCAAAGTTCAAATCTGAGTTCTTAAGCATAAAGCTATGCAGCCTCAAAACAAAACAAAGCCTGTTCTTTAAGCCCAGAATTCCATAGCATTGAGACACTCTGCAAGTTTTCTTTTTATTTACTTATTTATTATTTATTTTGAGACCGAGTCTCGGTTGCCCAGGCTGGAGTGCAGTGGCACTGTCTTGGCTCACTGCAACTTCTACCTCCTGGGTTCAAGCAATTCTGCCTCAGCCTCCTGAGTAGCAGAGATCACAGGCATGTGCCACCATGCCCAGCTAATTTTTGTAGTCTTAGTAGAGACAGGGTTTCACCATGTTGGCCAGGCTGGTCTTGAACTCCTGACCTTAGATGCCTCAGCCTCCCAAAGCTCTGGGATTACAGGCATGAGTCAACATGCCTGGCTGCAAGTTTTCTTTAAATAAATTCCAACAGAAAATAAGCCTATGTAGTACATGCCTCTAGGAAGTGTCCTAACCTGAAAATTTAAAGTGTTTTAAGGATGACTTACAGTGGCAGAGATTAGCAAGCAGAGCATGGATAAGGGATTTTTTTTTTTTAATACTGTAACTTGGAAAACAGATGTTATTTCAAATTCTTACGAGTATAGAAATTACCTGGAAACTGTGAATGCGTAGGAGTGTTGGGAGATGGTGAGTATCAGCCCTGGGAATCGTAAGAAAAGTCAGGCAAATATGGAAGTGTGGACATTTCTGCTAGATACATGACTACGGGAACAAATGATGCAGGGTACCCAAGGCAGCCCTGCAAATCAGTGCCTCAAGGAATGAAATAGCCTCAAGGGCAGTTAATGGAAGGCAGGAACTCCATAATCCACCCAGGAAGGAAAAGGGATGGAACAGTTTAGGCTGTAAAACCGACAGAGAAAACATTTCATGTGAAGTCTCGTTTTTCTTTGCTGATGGAAGACAAGGGAATTGGAGAGGGTCAGCTCTCACAGGGCTGCAATAAACAGACACACTGATGATGTTTCAGCTATCTACTGCTGCGTAACAAAGCACCCACAACCTAGTGGCTACCAACGACAACAATATTTGCTCACAAATATGATGGCCTTCTGCTCTGGGCTGTTCTCATCTGACCCAGGCTGGACTCGTTCCTGCCTGTGCAGTGGGTTGGTGGATCTGGTGGAGGTGGGCAGATTTGTGGGGACGTCCATCACGTGGTGGTCAGCTGATTTTCATTGAGGGTGAAGGGAGGACTGGGCTGCCACCTCTCCTCATCCTGCAGGCTTGCCCAGGGGTGGTCCCGTGACACGGGGCTCAGGGGCGCTAGAGAGATGCGACATTGCTCTTGAGTGAGGCTTGCAGATGGTGCATCACCTCTGCCACAGTCTCTGGATCTAAGCAAGTCACTGCGTGGAAGATTCCAGGCATTTGAAAATGACTTCACTTTTGATAGGAGTTGCTAACCCAGTCTTGCAACAGTTTTGGGTATCCATTCACTATAAACAAGGAGGCAGAAGCACCAGCAGCTGGACTTTCCTGACGCAAAGAGGTTTTTCCTCAGCGGAAGACAGGCTTCCGCTGAACGACAAATCAGTCTGTTGAACATTCTTCCTGTTGAAAAAGATGATGGAACTCTGTGAGGTTTGCTTCTTCAGTATCCTTTCTTCTGATATGGAGAATCCTGGTGTTGAGAATTCCTTCTGATTTTACCTTGGGGGCACTAGCCTTCCCCAGTCTCTCGTTTTTATTATTAATAGAATGCATTGATTCCACCCTCTTGTTCCAAACGTGGGCACATTCCCCATGCTTGATAATAAAGCTTGGCACTCCCATACTCATAGGGCCCAAGGTGGATCAATCGGAATCCATGCTAGGATGCTGGATGGTGCTATTGGATGAAGAGGACTTTCTGCTGAGTTTGCTACAAATGGTAGACAACAAACTTCATGTCGGGAGGCGGGAACTGCATGAGAAGGAAGAGTCAAGAAAGAAATCAGGTCCTCCCCAGGCGCTGTAAAGTGAATCAGTTTCAGAAATAAAAACAAGATTTGTAAACATCAAATCTCCAAAGTGCCAAATGAAGAATTGAAAAAATTGTTCAAACATCTCTAAGATAGAAAATAAAGGACAATAAAGCTGGTTGGAAACAAATTTATTTATGACAAAAGTATCAATAATGACATTAACTGTAGAAGTGTTTACTGTTGCATGAAAAGATATGGGTGACCAGACCAGGTCAAGATATAAAATTGAAAAGTATTTATTCAAGTCACTGAGTCTTGTACCAGAGAGACTGACGGTGAGCTTCCTCTAGGTGTGAGTGTTACAGCAGGAAACAGAGCAAACAGCAATCTCTGCATGCTTGGATCATACATTTTAGGGGGTTCGAGAAACAACAAAAGTCATAAATATCTAAAACATGAAAAAATGCTAGAAAGTGATAAGTGATATGAAGAAAAATAAGGCAGAAAACAAGGGGAAGGGCTGAGTAGAGAGGAGGCGTAATCTGAATTAGGAGGGGCTGGGAAGTTGTTACTGTGAAGCTGTCATTTGAGCAAGACTTGAAGGTGAGGGAGTGATGAGATCAGTGGGAAAAGTGGTCCAGGTGGGGGGTGGCCTGTTCAAAGGCCCTGGGGAAGGATGGCGCTTGGCAGCCATGGGGCTAGTGTGGACGGCAGAGTCGCAGGAGCTGAAGTCTCAGATGCGGTAGGGCCTAATTTACAATGAGCCTTGTCTTTATTCTAAGTGAAACGGGAGAACCAGGGCCATGCAAGCACGGCAGTGCCATGGCCTGGCAAACTTTTTAGTGCAGTGTTCTGGCTGCTAAGAAGCGAGGGGGCTTTGAGGAAGATTTCATTGTATTACAGGTGACAATGAGCCTTGTCTTTATTCTAAGTGAAACGGGAGAACCAGGGCCATGCAAGCGGGGCAGTGCCATGGTCTGGCATACTTTTTAGTGCAGTGTTCTGGCTGCTAAGAAGCGAAGGGGCCTTGAGGAAGATTTGGTTGCATTACAGGTGAGTCATATTCTAGGTATAGTATTTTAGTAGAGTATGTATTAGTTTCTTGTGGCTGCCATAAAAATTTGCTATAGAGTGAGTGGCTTGAAATAATACAAGTCTGTTCTCTGGCAGTTCTGGAGGCTGGAAGTCTGAAACCCAAGTTGTTGGCAGGACTGACTCCATCTGGAGCTCTGAGAGAGAATCTGTTCTGGCTTCTCTCCTAATTTCTGCTGGTTGTTGGCCTATTGGCTTCTGTGGCTTATGACTACATCATTCCAATCCCAGGGTCCATCCTTCCATGGCCGTCTTCCCTCTGTGTGCTCTACGCATCTCTGTGTCCGGATCTCCCTCTCCTTTCACTTAGAAGTCATTGGAACAGTGACAACCCTAATTGAGCACAACTTCAACTTAAGTGGATCACATCTGCAAGATCCTATTTCCAAAGAAGGTCTTATTCATAGATACCAGGGGTTAGGACATGGAGATTATCTTTTGGGGAGACAAATTCAACCCAATGCAAAGCATAGGGATTTTTTATGAATGAATGAAATGTGAGATGTTAGAGAAAGAGAGAAGGCAAAGGGGACTTTAGGTTGTGGTTCAGTCTGGCAGAACTATGGAGGTATGCAGTTGCCATGGACTGAGATGGTGGTGACCACATATTCATCTAGAATATGAGATGTCTCAACACCTATAATGTATTCTCACCAAAAATGTTGAACCTAAATCCAAACAAGCCTTTACACCTAATTTTTGAGTGTATAGAGAATACATGGGATAGAAACACATGTTAAACAACGTCTTTAGATAAATACAGAATATAAAACTTTCTTTTTTTTTTTTTGAGACGGAGTCTCGCTCTGTCGCCCAGGCTGGAGTGCAGTGGCTGGATCTCGGCTCACTGCAAGCTCCGCCTCCCAGGTTTTTTTTTTTTTTTTTTTTTTGAGACGGAGTCTGGCTCTGTCGCCCAGGCTGGAGTGCAGTGGCCGGATCTCAGCTCACTGCAAGCTCCGCCTCCCGGGTTTACGCCATTCTCCTGCCTCAGCCTCCCGAATAGCTGGGACTACAGGCGTCCGCCACCTCGCCCGGCTAGTTTTTTGTATTTTTAGTAGAGACGGGGTTTCACCGTGTTAGCCAGGATGGTCTCGAACTCCTGACCTCATGATCCACCCGTCTCGGCCTCCCAAAGTGCTGGGATTACAGGCTTGAGCCACCGCGCCCGGCCCCGCCTCCCAGGTTTACGCCATTCTCCTGCCTCCGCCTCCCAAGTAGCTGGGACTACAGGCGCCCGCCTCATCGCCCGGCTAGTTTTTTGTATTCTTTAGTAGAGACGGGTTTCACCGTATTAGCCAGGATGGTCTCGATCTCCTGACCTTGTGATCCGCCCGTCTCGGCCTCCCAAAGTGCTGGGATTGCAGGCTTGAGCCACCGTGCCCGGCCAAAGCTTTCTTAACTAAACCAGAATATGAAACATTGTGTGAGACTTATCACTAAAAAATACGCCATGAAGGAAAATAGAGAGTTCAGGACCTGTTCTAGATTGAAAAGACTAAAGGGACATATCTAATTATATCCAATACAAAACCTTGGTTGGAACGTAAAGTATTTGAAAAGCTTATAGGACATCATTAGTGCAACAGAGGGAATTTGAATATAAACCCTATATTTTATGGTATTAGGAATTATTGTTCATTTTATTAGATATGAATTGCTCCTATATTGGAATAGAGCCCCTTTTTAGGAGTTGCATGCTTAAGTGTTTGTTGATGAAGCCACATTATGCTTGGAAAATGCAAAATATTCACTTGTCAGTTAAGTTGGTGTGTATATATGTGTTTATTTTACCATTCTTTCAATTAGTGCTTAAAAGCTTTCTTACTATAAATATTTTAAAAAAGTAACATGACATACAAGTTTGTTAGTGAACAAGATATCTCATGGAAAATGAATAGCTTGTTTGGAAAACATAAATTCCTAAAATTAGTTCAGGAAAAGTGAAAAGGCATGAAAGGTAAATAACTGGGTAAGACCTTTACAATATTTGTGAAGGACTTACCCCTCAAATTGCTTCTGGTTTATCACAAAGAAAGGAAAAATATAATGAATTATAAATGATCATAGAGCAATTCCAACTGATGAAAATATTTTTAATTTATTTTATAAAGATTTTATACTCTGGTATCAAACCCATCAATTAGAGCAGGAATTAACAAGAAAGACAAAAAGAAAAAAAGTCTAAAAATATAAATATAGAAATCCTAAATGGAACATTAGAAAATTAATTACAGGCATAGTTAATATTAAAAAACAAATAATCTAATTTATCGCCTTCCTATGGAAGCCACATCTGGGTTCAGACATAATTCTTCACATTCTGGTTTTATCACCTACCAGATACTGAGCCTACTTAATTTGGAAAAAAAACATAAAAAAGTGTGTTTTTGTCCTCAAATTAAATGAAATATACAGCAGTTAGCACTTTGTCTGCCAGTGATAAACAAATGTTGTTTACAATTACTAGTATCTTAAGGGAGAAAAAACATATAATACTTTGACAAATGTCCAAAAGATATTAATACATTGTGATAACCTTACCGATTAAAATTAGAACCCTGTGTAACCTAAGAGTAAGAAGATACTGAGAAAAGAATATCTATTTCCAACTAAAAAACATCATTGTACTCAATGTGCAATATATTTGATTAAAAAGCCAAGAATTAAAAGAACGTGCAAGAAAATGAATAAGATATTTTCATTTTTATTACTATTTAATATTTTCCAGGAAATTCTAGCCATAGTAATAAGATAAGAAAATTAAAGAATATGCCATCAGAAAAATAAGGGAGATATTCATTATTTTTCCATGACTGTTTACCTAGAATATCCCAGGGAATGAAGTTCATACCTTATAATTAACCATTTTTTTTCCCCGAATCTCTGCTTTCATAAAGCATTTTCCAGTATGTTTCCCTTGGATAGTTATTTCTCTGAAATAAATCACACATTAAAAAAGTAGCTCAATAGTCAAATTCATGTGAGACTAAATTCAATGGCCTATTCTTGAAGTTTCTCAATGCAAATTCGTTTACTCAGCATTCTTTGAAATTCTATATCAAGATGAGTAGAAAGCTCTAAATAATGTACTTAGATTATTTTCTTAATCAACAAATATTTAATATCTTCAATGTGCTATTTGCTACAGTGACTGCCTTGTAAAGCTTATGGCTTAGCTAGAGAGAGACAGAACGTGATCCCATCATGATATAAACAAAGGTGAAATAGCAACTGTGATGAGGTCAAGAGGCATACAGGGACTGTGACAGCTTCTCCAGAACAGACAAAAACTGCAAGCATTTCATGTTCAAACAACAGTCTGTGCCAAGGACCTTTGGTAAGCAGGAGCATGGTGAGAGTCTGCCACACCAGGGAGTGTGCAGGGAGTGAGAACACGCTGAAGGTAAAGGCGGAAAGGGATTTCAGATGACTTCAGGGAATTCGAAGAGCAATGGGAAATAATTAGAACAATTTAAACCTGAGGCTGGAAGAATAAGTATACATGTTTTAAGGGCTACTGTTTTCAATTGAAAATGAATTGATAATAAGAAAAAATAAAGGAGATACAAAAAAGTATGCTAATGGACACTTAGGCAAGAGAAAAATTAGACAAGACTGTGATGTGGAACTGCAGGAATCATATCAGGAAATATCAAAGACATTTTAGATGTGATCAGAGAAAGGAGATTTGGGTACAAATCGGTCTGTAGCTTGAAGCCAGTGACATAACAAAAGCAAAACATCTCTGTGTCTATTTTCCCCTATCTTCTCTGCCAAGGAGCATTCTCAAACTGAAAAGGGTAAAAATGAACGTTGCTTCAGGGTAGCTGAAACCAGGCTTCAAGGCAGCCTGGTGCAAGAATGGATAAAGAGCACCTGGCAACTCTAAATAATTTGACTTCTGGTTTATATATGCCTGTGTATCAAAGGGACTTAAGTAAGAGATGAACTGCATGTGGACCCACCCTGGAGGGAGGTCTGGCAAGTGGAAGGGGCTGCAAGGGAGAGAATAGGCAAATATCTGACTTTCAGAAGAAGTAATAGGGAAGGTAGGATTTATGAAACGAAGCTTGGTGAACTTGGTTTCAATCCCGAAAATAATTCTGTAATGAATTTTAAAGCATCTGTAAATACATAGGAGAAGGTTTCATTGCAGGAAGCCACAGGAAGTTTGTGGAGAACTAACGATGTCTGATTAAATTCAGTCCCTCTGTTGAAGGGATTGTTAAGCTGAAAGAACAAGCACATTCAGCGGAGGGCCTGCCATCCACGCCAGGAGACCATTTAGGAAGACTGTGGGTGTCTTGGATGTCA
Source organism: Colobus angolensis palliatus (assembly GCF_000951035.1). NCBI lineage: Eukaryota > Metazoa > Chordata > Mammalia > Primates > Cercopithecidae > Colobus > Colobus angolensis. The sequence goes on along the minus strand of NW_012116121.1, from coordinate 2,895,425 downwards.
GCACGGGGAGACTGCAACTGCTTCCCAGGAAATGTGCTACATCAGGTGATGACTGAATGAACGGTTTGTGGCAGAGATGAAAGAGCATCCCACAGTCTCCCTCCTGCTCCTCTTTCTTTTTTAAAAACTAACTTTTAAAATTTGTGTGGGTACATGGTAAGTGTGTATATTTACAGGTACATGAGATGTTTTGATACAGGCATGCAATGTGAAGTAAGCACATCATTGGGAACGGGGTATTCATCTCCTCAAGCTTTTATCCTTTGAGTTACAAACAATCCAACTAGGTTTCTTAAGTTATTTTAAAATATACAATGAAGTTATTTTTTATGATAGTCACCCTGTTGTGCTATTAAATAATAGGTTTTATTCATTAGTCGTTCTTTTTTTTTTTTTTTTTTGATACAGAGTCTTACTCTGTTGCCCAGGCTGGAGTGCAGTGATGCGATCTCGGCTCACTGCAAACTTCGCCTGCTGGATTCAAGCTATTCTTGTGCTTCAGCCTCTCGAGTATCTGGGATTACATGCATGCGCCATCATGCTTGGCTAAGTTTTGTATTTGTAGTGGAGATGGGGTTTCACCATGTTGGCCAAGCTGGTCTTGAACTCCTGACCTCAAGTGATCCACCTAGCTTGGCCTCCTAAAGTGCTGGGATTACAGGTGTGAGCCACCATGGCTGGCAGGTTTTATTCATTCTTTATATATAGTTTTTGTACCCATTTACCATCCTTACCTATTCACACAACCCCACTTCCTAATACCTTTCCCAGTCTCTGGTAACCATCCTTTTACTCTGTATATCCATGAGTTCAATTGATTTGATTTTTAGATCTCACAAATAAGTGAGAACATGTCATATTTGTCTCTCTGTGCCTGGTTGATTTCACCTAAGACAACAGCCTGCAGTTCCATTCATGTTGTTGCAAGTGACAGGATCTCATTCTTTTTCATGGCTGAATAGTACTCCACTGTGTGTATGTACCACATTTTCTTTATCCATTCATCTGTTGATGGACACTTAGGTTGCTTCTAAATCTTAGCTATTGTGAACAGAGCTGCAACAAACATGAGAGTGCAGATATCTCTTTGATAGACTGATCTCTTTTTTGAGGTGTATGTACCCAGCAGTGGGATTGCTGGATCATAGGTTAGCTCAATTTTTAGTTTTTTGAGGACCCTCCGAACTGTTCTCCGCAGTGGTTGTATCAGTGAACATTCCCACAGGATATGAGGGTTTCCTTTTCTCCACATCCTTGCCAGCACTTATTATTGCCTGTCTTTTAGATAGAAGCCTCTTCTTTAACAATAGGCCCCCTGCTGCTTTGCCTTCACCCGGCTGGAGAAGGAATGTTTCCATCTCCCTCCAGTGTGGTGAGACCATGTGATGGAGTTGCAGCCAGCAGAAGGTGAAAGGAAGCCATGTAAGCAAACTCACGGTCACTTCCTTAAAAAGAGTTTGCGTTTAACCTTCTCTTTCCATGCATGTGACCAGGTGAGTCAGCTTTCACCTTGCACAAGGGGTGACACAGCATGACCGGAGGAGCCCTGCATGATGGCAGGGGATCACTTCCCTCCTTTGCTGAGCTGTTCACAGCTGTTCCCCCTCATCTGAGGTTGTGCTCTCCATGGCTTCAGTTTTCTGAGGTCAACCATGGTCAGAAAATATTAAATAAAAATTCCAGAAATAAACAATTCATAAATTTTAAACCGTGCACTGTTCGGAGTAGGGTGATGAAGTCTTGCACAGTCCCATTCTGTCCCGCCTGAGACATGTCTCCTCCCTGTGTCCAGCGTGTCCTTGTTGTATGGGCTCCTTGCCTGTTGGTCACTTTGATGCTGTCTCAGTCATCAGGTTCACTGTTGTGATATTGCAGTGCTTGTGTTCAGGTAACCCTGATTTGACTTCATAATGGCCCCAAAGCACAAGAGTAGTGACACTGGCAATTCAGATATGCCAAAGAGAAGCCAAATATATGCCGAAGAGAAGTTGTTAATTTCTTACTGTGCCAATTTATACATTAGATCTTATCATAGATATGTGCGTGTAGAAAAAAAAAAAAAAACATGACATACATAGGGTTCTGTACTAGCCATGGTTTCAGGCACCCACTGGAAGTCCTGGAATGCATCCTGCACAGATATGGGGTGACTGCTGTATCTAAAGAGAGAAAAGCTCCTTTATTTGTTTGAGCTGCTAGATCACATTGTTAAGACCACTTTACTTATACATGTGCTAAATTGAGTGGCTTAGAAACTTTCAGAAATCAGGCTTATTATACATAAGTAAATGAATACACAGATATTGAATGGATATATATAAAAAACATATTTATATTAACTTTCTGAGAGTTTCTTCATGTAAGATCATAGGTTTTATCTTGTTTTTGTATTTCTAATGACTTGATACAGAACTTACATCTTTAAAGGAATGCATGATATGTAATGAAACTAAGATATAAAAAAGTTTAAAAATTTGGGACAATAAGATTAATTTGATCTATTCACTTTAACAGAAACATAAAGTCTTGTTCATTGATATAAATAAAGTACATTACAAGCAAAGAAGGAAGAAATAGTACGTGACAGCAGTCATTTCAACAACAAGAGTAACAACAACAACAACACACATCCAAAAAAACAATCTGAAATGCAACGTGGCTAACAGGATTAGATAAGAACATTTAGTCTTTATTACTGAAGAATCCTGTCTAGAACAATGAAGCCATGTTTTTCAGTTTGCAGTGGACTTTACACTTCAGAATAGGTATAAATACCAAAAGCAAACAGACCCTTCTTGGTATAAAGTCAAAATTCTATGAAAATGGAATGAAATGTTCCAGAGACAGGGATTCCTCATTCCCCAACTAAGGAACCATCTGGAAGCTTCCTGGTGCTAAGGGATGGGGCCGACGACTACAGGGATTGGGACAGGCAAGTTTAAAGTTTAAACCTATGTGGCAGTCTTGGGAGTTTCGTCATGAAGAACAGAGCGGAAGGAACTATAGGGAAGAAAACCATTTGGAGTTATTACCATAATCAATGCAGCGGCAATGACAGCTTAAAGTAGTATCTGTCCAGTAGGGTCACAGGCTGCATAGCGTTGTTCCTGCTACGTTATGCTGTCTAAGAAACTACCCCAAAACCTAATGGTTTGAAAACAACAACTATTTTTAATATCTCATAAAGGGGTGCTCGGCACCATTTAGTTGGCAGCTAGCATAGTCCAGAGTGCCCCAGGCGGTTTCACACTCATGCCTGGCACTGTGGTGAAGAGGGCAGAGGGCGGGCTCCCCTGGGTCCATCTCACACATCCTCTGGCTTCTCCCTCGGGCCTCTCCAACAGTGTAGCCAGATTCCTTACGTATTTCCTCAGGACTCCTGAGCACCAAGGCAGGAGCTGCAGCTCACTCCCAGGACAGCCTGGACCTGGCCAAGCCTCATTCCATCTCTCCTGCCTGTAAAGACACAAGGATCTAGTGCAGATTCAGAAGGAGGGGAACTGGATGTCACTCCCAGATGAGAAGGGCAACAGAGGACTGGTGGCCATCTTTACCACAGAGGCAGGAGAATGAACATTGAGAAAAAGTTATTAGAGTCATGGGACTAAGAATTCCAGGGACTAATGAGATACTGGTTTCAGGACAGTGTGAATTAAAAGTCACATTTCAAGGTATTCTTGTAGAAACAGAGCAGATGGAAGTAGACTCCTCTTTTGAGGAGCAAGATTAGTTTGTATTCTTAAAGCATTATTGGAAGTCTCAGAGGTCAACATTTGTTCGAGTAGGAGGGGGCTTGTGGATTAGAATATTCTTACACTGAAGCCATCAAGTTAAATTCTTGCTTGCACAATTTATTATCAGTCCAAAGGTTAGTACAGCTTCCACAGCAGACAGATTACTGAGAATCCACTGCTTTGAATCAGAAAATAAGTAAATTATGCTTCGTATTTTTAATATAAATTTGAAACACATGTATTCAGACATACTGACAATGAGTAGGATGCAATTGGTTTGATCCTGCAAGTCTTAGTGAAACATGGTTGCTTCTTTACACAGTTCACGGTAGAGCTGCTCAGATAGTAGATGGAAAAATATTGCTTCTGTATGTTTTCAGTTTAAACTAGGTATTTGTTATTTAACTGTTAGTATTTTGAGGTATATTAATCTTGTTTGTGTAATCACAACATTTAAGAATGCTTTCACTTTTTCATAGAAGCCTGCTTAGAGAAACTATTTCTCTCTACTATTGATTGCATCTATGCATACACCAACATCCAATAAAAAGATACTTTATTTTAAGTGCAACAAATATCTCATCCTTATAAATTTTTGAAAAGTCTTTGATTTTCTTGGTGTAACATTGTGAATTATTTAGTCTTGTCTTGAATCCAGCATTGGAAGCAGGAAACTCCAGAATACTCCTAGGGGCACTGAGATGGCCAAGCAAACAACAGCTTTCATTTTTCCCTAAAAGTTGACCCGCAACAGGGGAAAAGTCTTGCATCTGGGAAAAAAATCTGATTGGCATGCAGATGTGTATGACCTTTCTCCTTTTATATAATCAAACATGGCAGCGATCCAAAGCATTTGAAAGTAAACCTAACAGCACTTTGACTTTTTAAATTACTATTTTTAATTCAACCAAAGTTAACCTTGGTGATTATTTTCACTCCTCAAGTAAAAGATGATAGTAAGAAAAATGCTGTGAGGTGGATGTTGCTATTCCCACCATACAGACGGGCAAATACTCATTTGAAAGTTAGTTGTTCAAAGTTGATATTTTGGAAGTGCTAGAGCTAGTATTTTAACTTGATAGCATTTGAACCTGACATGTTTGACTTTGTAAACTAAAGTCTTTCTTCTACACGGAGAGTATCTTTTTATTAGGTCAGGAGGAAGGGCTCTAGTTTCATTGTTATAGATTTTTTCCACATTGTATCATAATTGCGTCCTTACAGTGATGACCCTTTCCTTCTCCCAGATATCCAAACACAAAAGGTGTAAGGGAAAAGTGACTTATTGCTTATGTACATATTGTCCAGTCTTGAGAGATTCAGACAAACAAGAATTAGTGATGCAAAAAGAAGTTGAATCTTTGTTGCTTTCTCCTTTCCTAACACTGAAAATGGGAACTCAATAATAGAAAACCTGAAACTGCTGTCTTTTTCGGGGGAAGCTCTGACTTCACTGGCTTTTTGAGTTGCAGAATAAGTCATGCTACGGAAAATGGAGTCTGTATAGTCCATCTGAGAAATAGGGCAAGAAGTGGAGCTGGCGCTCACAGGGGAGAAAGGCATCTGTTCATGGCATTTTAATGTTGTAACATTAACTAAATGCATCGGTCTGATTTCATGGTTGGACTCTAAGTAGTTCTGGAAATAATGCCATAGTGAGCAGTCAATGAACACTTATTGAATTGACCTGAAAGAAAAACATTATAAATAAATGTAACTTGGGTGGTCTTATTGGTTACTGCTCAATTCATTAGATATCATAGACAATCTTTTCCCAATTACTGGTTACTTTAATAAGTACATGATGAAATAAAACTTTAAAGTAGCACTTTCAAGTCAGCAGAATCATGCCACTCCCGTTAGCTATATAAAGGAACTTGTGGAAGACTAATGATCCCACTGAAAATAACTAGAAAATGCAGAAAAATACAAATAAAATAAGCTAATTGGTAACTCTACATCCTGGTCAGTGTTTGTATTAACAGTTGTTTGGACTTCACCCATTCTAATATTTGTTTGCTGATATCATGTTTGTTTATTTGCAATTCCCTAATAACATAATGCTGAGCATCATTCACATGCTTATTTGTCATTTGTACGTCTTCTTAGGTGAGATATCTGCACAGGTCTTTTGTCCATGTTTTTATTGAGTTTTATTTTTTAGTGTTAAGTTTTAAGTGTTCTTTGTATATTTTGAATGCAAATCCTTTAACAGATAGGTGTTTTGCAAATGTTCTCTCCCAGTCCGTGGCTTGTCTACATTTTCTTAACAGTGCGTTTTGCAGTGCAAAAGTTTTCAGTTTTAGTAAGTACAAACTAACATTGTTCATGGATTATGCTTTAGTGTTGTATCTAAATATTCATCATCAAACCCAAAGGCAGTTGTGTTTTCTCTTGTTATTTTCTAGAAGTTTTACAGTTTTATGTTTTACATTTAAATCTATCTTCAATTTTGAGTTAATATTTGTGAAAGGTATAAGGTCTCTGTCTAGACTTTTTTTTTCATGTGGATGTCCAGTTGGTCAAACACCATTTGTTGAAGAGACTATTCTTTCTTCATTGCTTTTTTCCCCCTTGGCCAAAGACTTGTTGACTATATTTATATTGGTCTACTTCTGGGACTCTCTATTCTGTTTCATTGATACACTTGTGTGTTCTTTCACCAATGCCACACTGTTTTGATTACTATATCTTTATAGTAATTTTTGAAGTTGGGTAGTGTTAGTTTGCTAACTTTTTTCTTCTTCAGGGTTGTGTTGACTTTTCTTTCTTTTCCTTGTCCATATAGGCTTTAGAATCAGTTTGTTGATATTCACAAAATAACCTGATGAAATTTTGGTTGAGATTTCACTGCATCTACATATCACATTAGAAAGAACTGACATCTTAATAGTATTGAGTCTTTCTATACATGAACATGGAATAGCTCCTGTTTATTTAGATCTTTCTTGATTTGTTTCATCAAGTTTTGTAGTTATCCTTATGTAGATTCTATACATTTTATCCTATATTTATACCTAAATATTTCATTTTTGGTGCTGACATAAATGGTATTGCATTTTAAATGTTAAATTTCAGTTGTTCATTGCTGGAATATAGGAACAGAACTGATTTTTGTGTATTAATCTGTATTCTGCAATGTTTCTATAATTGCTTATTGGTTCTGGGGCTGTCTTTTTTTTAAAAAGGATTTCTACATAAAAAATTATGTAATCTGTTAGCAAAGACAGTTTTATTTCATGCTTGTCAATCTGTATGCCTTTTATTTCCTTTTATCTTATTGCATTAACTTCTACTATAATTTTGATGTTAAAAAAAGTGATGAGATGAGATCTTTGCCTTGTTTCCACTCTTAGGGGAAAGCATCTAGTTTCTCTTCATTAAGTATAGTGTTATCTGTAGGATTTTGTAGATATCCTTTGTTAAGTTAAAGAAGTTCCACTGTATTCCTAATTTACTGAGAGTTTTTATCATAAAAAGATGTTGAATTTTTAAAGTGTTTTTTATGCATGCATTGATATGATTATGTAATTTTTCTTTCTGAGTCTGTTGATGACATGGGTTACATTAACTGAGTCCTCAATTGTCGAAGTTGATTTGCACACCTGGAATAAATCCCTCTTAGTCATGGTGTGTAATTCTTTTTACACATCATTAGATTTGATTTGTTAATACTTTGTTCAGGATTTTTTTTATTTGTGTGCATTAGCAATGTTGGTCTGTAGTTTTTCTTTCTTATAATGTCTTTATTTGATTTTTACATTAAGCCAATGGTGACTTCATAGAGTGCATTACGAAGTGCTCTGTTTCTATGTTCTGGAAAAAATTACAAAAATTTGAATCATCTTTTTAAACAATGTTCAGTTGAATTCACCAAAACAAATCATCTGGAACTGCTGCTTTCCTTTTCAGAAGATTATTGATTTAATTTCTTTAATAGTTACAGGCCTATTTAGATGATCTATTTCTCCTTGTGTGAGTTTTGATAGCTTGTATCTTTCAAGGAATTGATTCATTTCACCTCAGTTACTGTATTCGTAGGTATAGAGTTGTTAATAATATTCTTTTACTTTCTTTATGTTCATGGAATCAGTAGTGATGAACACTTTCATTTCTGATATTAGTAATTTACATATCTCCCCTTTTCTTGGTTACTTTTACTTAAGGCCTAACAATTTTATTAATTCTCTGGAAATCATCTTGAATAACTACTAATTTTCTCTTGATGTTTATTTCAATGATTTCTGTTCAGAAGCTTTATTATGTATACCCTTCAACTTTGGGTTTTGTTTGTTCTTTTTTTCTAGAGTTTTCTTCTTTTTAAAAATTTACTTATTATTGATACATACTAATTGTTCATATTTATGGAATGCATGTGATATTTTGATACACACACCATACAATGTGTAATGATCAAATCAGGGTATTTAGAATGTCTGTCACTTCAAACATTGATTTTTTTTGTGTGGGAACATTTCAAATCTTGTCTCCTAATTATTTTGAAATATATAATAAATTATTATTAACTCTAGTCCTTCTATTGTACTATCAAACACTAGAACTTATTTCTTCAATCTAACTGTAGGTTTGTACCCATTAATCAACCTCTCTTCATCCCTCCCTTCCCAGCCTTTGATAACTCTCATTCTGCTCTACCTTCATGGTGAGAACTTAGATGATTAAATTAATCTTTTCTAATACAGGCATTTAGAGCTATACATTTCCCTCTAAGAAATACTTTAGCTTCATCTCACAAATTTTGATCTATTTTTTTCCTTATTGTTTAGTTGAATAAGCTTTTTTTTGGCTCAGCATACATCTGTGCACCTGCACTTGCAAACGATGCTTATTCTGAGTTGTTTGCAGGGGATTTGCATATGTCTGTTAGGTCAAGTTGATTGATAGTCATGTATAGCTTTGTAAATATCCTTTCAAGTTATTTTACATTGATCTTTCATCTGCACAGAGAGAGAAATAATTAAATCTCTGGACATGATTGTGGATATTTCAATTTTTTATTTAGTTCCATCAATTCTTGCTTCATTAATTTTGATTTTGTTATTATGTATATTGTTATACATTTGCAAACTATGTCTGATGAAGGACTAGAATATATGCAGAACAGTAAAAAACCCCATCAAAAATAAAACAAAAGTAATCCAATTGGAAACGGGCAAAAGCCGTGAAGAGGCATTTCATATTTTAGGATATATGGATGCAAATAGACACATGAGAAGATGCTCAGTATCACCAATTATCAGGAAGATGCAAGTTAAAACCACAATGAGATATTACGGTAAACTCAGCAAAATGGTTAAAATAAAAAATGACGACACCAGGTGATGGTGAGGATGCAGAGAAACAGAGTCACTGACATTTCTGGTGGGAATGTAAAATGTTACAGCCACTCTGAAATATAGTTTGTCAGTTTCTTGTAAAATTGAACATGCAATTACCATATGATCTAGCTATTGTACTCTCTGGCATATATCCCACGGAAATGAAAGCTTATGTTAACATAAAAATATGTATGGGAATGTCTATAGTATCTTTATTTGTGACAGTGAAAAACTGGAATTGGCCCTCATGGTCTTCAGCAGGTGAATGACTAAACAAACTGTTGTACATAAAATACTACTCTGCAATAAAGGGAATCATTGTTAATATGGCTAGTCCTCTGTCAGATGTAGTTTGCAAATATGTGATTATATATGTGTGTGTGTGTGTGTGTGCACGCGCACGTGCACATGCGCATGTGTGTGTGTGTATAACTTGAATGAACCTCTAGGGATTTATGTTGAGTGAAAAAAGTCAATCCCTAACAGTAACATATCCTATGATCCCATTTAAAACATTTTTGTAATGCCAGCATTTTATAAGTGGAGGATAGGTTGGGGAAGTGGGACCTGGAAGAGGCTGGGTGGATGGAGTCACGAAAGAGCAAGATGGAGGTCCTTGTGGTCCTTGTGATTTGGACCTGATCAGTCTTGACAGAGGTGGTGCATGGATGACCTACACAGAACTTCATTCACACTCACAAATGGGTACAAGTGAAACTGTTACATTGTCGATATCCTAGTCATGATATTGTGCTATGACTTTGCAAAATATTACCATTGGGAAGACTGGGTAAAGTAGACAAATAATTTCCTCATAATATTTCTTAGAACTGCACGTGAATCTACAAATATCTCAACAATATTTCAATTATAAAAAGATTAGTCAAGATATTATTAAATGTTAAAACAATTATTTTAAATATGATTAAAAGATATTGTCCCACCATTATTTTTATTGAATTATCTATTTTTTAAAAAATAAAGAAAAAGAGAGATAAGATTTACAAATCAGCTAAGATTAACAAAGAAGAAAAAATAATAAAAGTGCCTAACTCATTTTCCTAAGATGAATAAAAATATTGTTTTATGATTTTAGACAAACATGGGATGTTTGTCTATGATTGACTCCTGTAATTAGTCAAATATTGGTTTAAATGTGTTCTTTAAAAACTTGAATATAAGCACTTGTAAATTAGTCTACCAGTAACAGATGTCTACTTCCCAAATCAATGCAGAATGTAATAGCCACCAGGTCTCTACAGAAAAATAAAGCCAAAACCAAACAAGAACCTAAGCATTAGACTGAAAACTAGAAGGAATTATAAAATGCAAATTCATAAAACCTGAGGATCAGAGTCAGATCAAATCTGAGAGTTTCGTTACGTGTTCAACAGTGCCCCCACACATGTTGAAATCCTCACCACCGGTACTTTAGAATGTGACCATATTTGGAAATAGGATCACTTCAGATGGTGTTAGTTAAATTAAAATGAGGTCAAACTGTAGTAGGATGGCTCCCTAATCCAACATGACAGATGCACTTCTATAAAGGAGTGATTGAGACACAGAGCACGCTACAGGGAGAACACACGTGAAAGTAAAGGCAAGGACTGGAATGATCTTCCCACAGACCAAGAGTCACCCAAGAGTGCTGGCAACCACCAGAAGCTGGGTGAGAGGCGTGGGGCGGATTCTCCCTTACAGCCCTTGGAAGGAACCCTCCCAGTTGTCAGCCTAAGCTCAGCCTTCTGGCCTCCAGATCTCTGAGTCAATCAGTTTCTGTTGTTTAAGCCAGTCAGTATGTGGTGCTCTGCTAGGGCAGTCCAGGAAATGAGTATATATGTAAATATTTTATGTGAAAAAGTAAAGTGCAATGCCTTACACTGTACTATTGTCAACGAGCACATCAAAATAATTCAGAAATACTTTAAAAAGATGTCTGGAAATACAGGAGACAAAGTAGAGACCAACCAAGAGACAAACAAAACAACCAATAAACGAAAAACAAATACCCAGGAATTGTAATATTGTAATCGAAAGCCAAAAGCATTAGGTATGGATAAGAATACCCATTCGTATTCTTTATTTTACCAAAAAGTAAAATGTATAAGAAGACATATTAGTTATGAATATTTGTACAAGTAGTATTGCATCAAAATATGTACAGCAAAGACAAATGAGTAGGTACACAATTCTTTTCTATTTCTTCCTTCCCTTCCCTTCCTTTTTCTTTTCTTGTTTTTTTTTTTTTTTTTTGAGACGGAATCTTGCTCTGTCGCCCCGGCTGGAGTGCAGTGGCCGGATCTCGGCTCACTGCAAGTTCCACCTCCCGGGTTTACGCCATTCTCCTGCCTCAGCTCCCGAGTAGCTGGGACTACAGGCACCTGCCACTATGCCCAGCTAACTTTTGTATTTTTAGTAGAGATGGCTTTCACCATGTTGGCCGGGCTGGTCTCGAACTCCTGACCTCAGGTGATCCACCTGCCTTGGCCTCCCAAAGTGCTGGGATTATAGGTGTGAGACAACATGCCCTGCCTAGATACACAATTCTTATGGAAGTATTTAAAAGAATACCTCTAATAGCCATTTATAATACATCACATAGATAATAAAAAAGAAGAAATGACTTAAACTATTTAATTAAACATACTGAATTAATAGAAATATACAGAAATTTTTAGCTTAGACAGATCATAGTTTCTTTTTTGGCATCGGTGAAATACTTACAGCAATTAATCATGTGTTACATGACAGAGGAGGCTCGATAAATTTCAAAATTCTGAGATGGTTCAGGCTGGTAGCTTCCTTAGTTGCCTCTGTATTGGAATTACCTGGAAAAAATGTTTTAAGAATATTCCTGTGCAATTTCCGCCTAGGTCTTTTGTACCCATTTATTGTTTCATCTATTGGATGTGCGCTTTATGCCAGACACTGTACTAGGCGCTGAGGACGCTGCAGTAAATAGGAGAAAACCACCCTAGCTTTCATTTGCTTTCACAGAAGGCCAAATGCCATGGAGGAAGTAAGAGAGCAGGTAAGAAGATGTAGAGCAATCGGCGACTGAGGAAATTGTTTGTGGAGTGGTCTGTGAAGACCTTTGGAGAGAGTTGTATCCCCGTGCAGTGGGTGAGTTCAGAGTTGACGATGACACCCAGAGTCTCTAGAGAAGAAAAGCGTGAGCAGGGACCACAGAGGCAGGTGGAGTGACCTCAGGAGAGCTGGCATGGGCCCACCCAGGCAGCCCGCCATGGAGGCAGATAGAGGAGGAAAAGGCGGTGAGGGAAGGGAACCAGCTGGGGAGGAGGGGAAACCGTTTGGTATAGTCTCCTGTCCTCATAGGCGCCTAAAGGAGAAAGAAAAAGGAAGAGAAAGAAGGAAAGTCCAGAAAGTGAAGGTAGAGTGCGGGGCAGCCTGGAGAGCCCTGATGCGCCTGGCAAGAACACTTCCGGGGTCAGAGAGGACGGAATTCCACGCAGAACCCGCTGAAGAGTAAAGGGAAGTTTGCCGGGGTGTTGAGCTCTGAGGAATTTTTATTTTTCTACATCTCTCCAGGGTAAGATTTAGATGCAAAACGTAGAAGGAAATGGTGATTGTTAAAGTAATTGAAAGCACTTGGAAATAAATAATATTCTGAATGTACTCTGGATCAAGCAGGCAGTTGAAAAGATGGTCATTGGAGTATTTGAAATATGACAATGATAATAACATCGCAGAGACATTTTCAAAAGCTGCCTACACAGTTTTCAGACTGAAGTACCTGTTTTATTTTCTTTTTATTATTTTACTTTAGAGAAAGAAAAGGATCAATATAAATGCACCAAGATTTTGTTTCAGGCTTTTAGAAGAAAAAAAAAAAAAACAACACCTAAAACAGATAACATGGAAAAAGAGACAGAGAGGGAAAAACCCAATAAACTGAAAAATAGTGAGATGGTAGAAACGATAAAATCAAGAGTTGGTCTTTGGGAATAACTTGTGAGGAATGGAAAAGCTCAAGTTTTACGAATGCAGTCAATTATAAAATTATGAAAAAATGACTAAAAAGAAATGAATTAGATAGGTGGGACATATGTAACATTTGTAACATATGTAACATTTGTAACATTTGTAACATATGTAACATTTCATATGTTACAGGAAGGCACTATGAAAAACCGTATTCTAAGCAATTATAGTCTTGGTAAAAAGGAAACTTTTTTCAAAAATCAAAATGTACAAAACTGGCTGCAAAAGAAGAGAAGAAAAAATATGCAACATCACTAATCATCAGAGAAATGCAAATCAAAACCACAATGAGATACCGTTTCACAGCAGTCAAAATGGCTATTATGAAAAAAACAAAAAACAATAGGCGCTGGAGATGTTGAAGGGAAAAGGAAACATTTATACAGTATTGGTGGGAATGCAAATTAGTTCAGCCATTGTGGAAAGCAGTTTGGAGATTTCTCAAAGAACTTTAAACAGAACTACCATTTGATCCAGCAATACCACTACTGGGTATGTACCCCAATAAATAAATACATAATTCAACTAAAAAGACACGTGCAATGTTCGTTGCTTTGGTATTTGGAAAACAGTTCATATCTTCACAAATTTGACTCCAGATACATTTGCAAAGCAAAATAAATAAATAAATAAATAAAATTAACAAATAAGCAAGAGGAAATATAGGTTAATATATAAAGTAAGATAATAAATACAGAAACTGATATAGTTGACTACCCAAAAATGTAAAAGGTGATGCACGTACAAAATAAATCAAAATTGAATGAAACAAGTTGATGTATTTAATAGCCACAAAGGAGAAATATTTATACTCTATGAAGAAATCATGCAAGCAATTAGAAAAACCATCATAAACATAGTTGGTTAATGGAGGAAGCACATGGAAAATTTTTATAACCTACTAACAAACACATGGGGAAAGTTAATTATAATAATAATCTAATAAAATTTTATAAATATTTCCAAAAATGACAACACATTGCTGGTGAACATCTGGTAACCAGTGTTAAAGATTGCTGGACTGTTTCAATTACGTTGGAAAACAATTTAGTGACATGTATCAGTATCCTTTTACTTAGCATCTTTCTACCTAGTTTTGATTAGGTTAAATTTTGACCTAATTTTGCTTTTGAAATAAATCCTAAGAAGTTACCACAAAGTATGAGGAAAATTTTGTGTATAAGAATGCTCATAATGGCAAAACAACATTGACTACTATTTAAGTGGCGACAAGTATTAGAGAATGGGAAGTGAATGAGCACAGGACAGAATATTATCGTCACTGCCCGTGATGTTTACAAGGCATCTTCTATCATAGGAGGAAATTCCATCACCAAAGTTTACCTGTTGCAAGGGGACACTGGGGTTCACTTCCTTCCCTTTCTATTTCTCCCTGTCTGTTTTCCACATTATCTAACGTGATCCTGGGTGACTTCTAGAACAAGAACATGCATAGTTTTGAGGAGAAAGAAAGCCAGCGCCCGAGTGTGTGTTTGTGTAGGTGAGCGTGTTCTCCAGGTCAGACGGGTCTGGTGATGGGAAGACCATCCCACCCTAAGACATGCACATCAGTGTCAGCGACAGAGCCCGTGAGTGAGTTGTCACGAATGTTGCTTCTCAGGGAGTTAATTGGAACTAAATGTTTGGGATTATTTCTTCAGATTACAGCAATCAAGGCATCGTTCTGAGACCTGCATTGGAATACCACGTGGAGTCCTTGCTCAGCCCCATGAGTGCTTTGGGTTACACTGTGATGTGTGTGCAGCTGTATATGGGCCTGTTGGGGCTGATACAGCAGTCATTCTTTCCAAGAAATCTTTGATCTGCCGAAAGGTGACTACAAAGCTGATAGCCAAGGTACCAACGCAGGGAGAGTTTCACAGTGTGGCATGTTAGAAGGGGCGGTTCCCAGGGGCTGCTTTGCTGAGTGTATAACAGCTAACTGGGCCTGCTAGGGTCAGCAATTAGCTTGGAGCTGTTCAGAACTTCTGACAGGGCCACCTTTATCTGTAAACCAGTTCTTCATTGAACAATAACACCGCAGCCAGTCAGGGAGACATCCACGCAGCACAAAGCAGGCTGCATGTGTCAGGGTAGACGGAGCTTTTCCCCGGGCTGTGG
>NW_012116121.1:2875850-2878996 GCF_000951035.1 Colobus angolensis palliatus | reverse complement strand
TTTTTTTTTTTTCTGTTTGTCCCCTCCCAGTTGTTCTCTATCCTTGATGGAAAAAAATCCAAAGTACTCCTACTATGCTTTCTGTTCTCTGCAGCCTCTTTTTTGCAAGGAAGCCCTGTCATGCAAGGGAAGGCCAGACGGATGAGATTCCGTCTGGCCCCTCTAGCTAAGCTGTTCCGCACGGCAAATGTATGGGAACGAGGCTGCTTTGAGTTAACTTTGCCAACGCCAGGGATGAGCCCCTGATGGTGTTTAGGGATCTCCTTCAAGAGCATAAAAGGAAGCTGATTGATGAGGTCTGTGCATCTGTTCACTCTCTCCCACCACAGCTCCTGCCCCAAGTATGTCAATACCCAGGGGCAAGGGGTGTGGAAGTGGGGAGCAGGTTTAATGGGTGAATTTACTTGCAGTAAAGAAGTTCTTCTCCTTGTCTTGGTCACCATTTGTTCACCAAGAAACTAGCATTTCCTATCCTACTAAAAGTTTACAGTCTTTTTTCCTTCTTCTTCTTTTTGGTGAGCACGTTTCTGCACTGTTGAGCTGACAGCTGAAATCTGTCCTCCTCCTGCGTGTGATGTCAGCTGTGGGCCAGCCTGGCAGTCTTGGAGAGAAGAGGAGGGGAAAGCTAGGGGGAGAAGGGAGCGTGTTAAGATTGTGACCAGACCGGCTGAAACTGTGTGTCATGTGTCACAAACCCCACAGCCTGGCAGCTCTCTGTGGAGGGAGCTTTGTCTCTCATGACATGTCTAAAGGCTCACGGGAGGCCAACCCGCACCTGTAGCTCTCCTGGCTGACGGGCGACCAGGCAGCCTCCAGAGAGAGAGCGAGGGGGGGGAATGGGCAAGAGCTGAGACTCCAGCAACAGCAGGAAATGGGCTGCGTTGCCGACAGATGACTCCACCAAGAGTTATTTCTAAAATCTGGGTTCGGAGACGATGTGCAGTCAGGTACAAACTGACAGACGAACAACTTTCTCCCATCTCGCGGCTGCTCCCTTGTTTACAGCGCTTTCAGACTCCGTGGAAGATTCTCTAAAGGTACCTGTGTGGTGTCTCATAAGAGTCTGGGCTGCCAAGCGCTTCCCGTGTCATTTCTAACAGGTGTGGAAGGTGTAAGGAAGGAGCAGGAAGAAAAAGATAAGACACGAAGAGAAGGAGCCAGGTGGAAAATCCTGGAGTGCAGAAGTGTCTGTCTGAAAGGCTGTGATGACCGTGATGAGTAAATTATTTTATTCCTACAATTATACAATAAAACAGTATACAGTTCTTGTGTTCGTAGGAGAACAAATTACTCTTTCTCAATTTCCATTCATTTTCTATTTTTAAAATAAAAACTTTATATAAGCATAGGATACTTAAAAGAACCAAGATATATTTTGGCTTGTGTTTATATATGGACATGTTTAAAAACATAGCATTTTTAAATTGGTAAAACAGGTAAAAATAACTGGAGAGGAAGTTTCATACTTGACTGAGATGATGATGAAATATTCAATGTGCCGGGCACGGTGGCTCACGCCTGTAATCCCAGCACTTTGGGAAGCAAAGGCAGGAGGATCACTTGAGGTCAGGAGTTTGAGATCAGCCTGGCCAACATGGTGAAACCCCATCTCTACTAAAAATACAAAAATTAGCCAGGTGTGGTGGCAGGTGCCTGTAATCCTAGCTACTCGGGAAGCTGAGGCAGGAGAATCACTTGAGCCTAGGAGGCCGAGGTTGCAGTGAGCCAACATCACACCACTGCACTCCAGCCTGGCTGACAGAGTGAGATACTCTGTCTCACAAAAAAAAAAAAAAGAAAGAAAGAAATATTCAATGCACACAATGGAAAAGAAGAGAGGACGCAAGTCTCTGGGCCCACAACAGCAGGACATCCAGGACCCTCCTGGTGAGAAGGCAACATGAGAATATGCAGCCTCTGTCCTCATGGAGGCCATGGGTGCAGAGTAAAGGGAGAAACTGGCCACTTGGCATTGCATGGACAGTCTGAGGATCTCACTTTCTAGCAGGTCATTGTGGCATTGATCTCTGCTGCCCGGACATAGGGACCCACAGCTTGATGGGGTCACTGTTTTTGGGTAGTGATTCCAATGTGTCACCGAAGCTGTCACCCAGGGGGATCAGGGCCCACCAGCAACACAATTACTCAACAGGCGAAAATACAACCCTGTTGTGACATCTGACACCAACCCCTCCCTGACACCGCAGCAACAGTTAGGACACATGTAGGATATTTTCTTTTGAACTATATCACTTTGGGACCTTTCTTTATCAATTACAATAATTTTTACCCTTGTCATTTAGTAAAACTCTGTGGTCCCTGGTTATATTTAAGATACAAACTTTGTATAATGTCAAATATATATATGTAAACATGCATACATATCTGTATGTATATGTGTATATATGCATACATGCATGTAATATTTGTTGATTTCAAATTAATTATATTTTGATAATTGTAACACTCTAGATTTGCATTGGAAATGCCAATTTTAAAAAAGATGCCCTTTGGCCTGTCACTGATGGGCATTTAGGTTGCTATTGTGAATAGTGTTGCAATGAACATACTGTGCATGTCTCTTTATAAAAAAAAGATGTATATCCCTTTGGATATATAACCAGTCATGAGATTGATGGGTCAAATGGTATTTCTGGTTCTAGGTGGTACATGTACACCATGGATCATGAGCTCATGTCCTTTTCAGAAACATGGACAGAGCTGGAAGCTATTAGCCTCTGCAGACTAACACAGGAACAGAAAAGCAAACACCGCATGTTATCACCTATAACTAGGATTTGAACAGTGAGAACACATGGCTATAGGGAGAAGAACAAAACACACTGGGCCGGTTTGGGGCACAGTGGGAGGGAGAAATAGCTAATGCATGTGGGACTTAGTGCCTAGGTGATGGGTTGGTAGGTGCAGCAAACCACCGTGGCACAATGGCCCACGTTTACTGATGTAACGAACCTACATGTCTGGAACTTAAAAAATTAAATTAATTTTTTTTTGTTTTTTGAGACGGAGCCTCGCTCTGTCGCCCAGGCTGGAGTGCTGTGGCCGGATCTCAGCTCACTGCAAGCTCCGCCTCCCGGGTTTCCGCCATTCTCCTGCCTCAGCCTCCCGAGTAGCTGGGACTACAG
>NW_012116121.1:2825715-2875350 GCF_000951035.1 Colobus angolensis palliatus | reverse complement strand
CGATCTTGGCTCACCACAACTGCCGCCTCCTGGGTTCGAGCGATTCTTCTGCCTCAGCCTCCCAAGTAGTTAGGATTACAGGTGCCCACCACAAACACCCAGCTAATTTTTGTATTTTTAGTAGAAACGGACTGCACCATGTTGGCTAGGCTGGTCTCAAACTCCTGACCTCAGGTGATCCACTTGCCTCGGCCTCCCAAAGTGCTGGGATTATAGGCGTGAGCCACTGCACCTGGCCTCCCTTATTAATTTTTCCTTTAATCTTATGCTAAAAAGCCCTTTTCTCCTCTAAACTCTTCCAGCTATTTTAAATTGTTATATCTTTGTTTTCTTAGTTTACAATGAACTATTTGGTCCTTCTTTCGTTTATTATGGAACATGGTACACACTACATTTATTCTCCTTAATTAACTGATAGTCTCTTCAGTGATGAGAAATGCATGCCTTATTATATGCTAAAGTATACAGAGAATTTGA
This sequence comes from Colobus angolensis palliatus, assembly GCF_000951035.1. Lineage (NCBI taxonomy): Eukaryota > Metazoa > Chordata > Mammalia > Primates > Cercopithecidae > Colobus > Colobus angolensis. The sequence continues at coordinate 2,874,873 of NW_012116121.1, read as the reverse complement.
CCTGTTCATGGCCTTCCATTCTGTTCCATTATTATGCCTGCCCTGCCTTAAGACTATTAACTGATGTTTGGCAAAGTCAGTTGTATGCCTGCCTCATACTTTTGTTCCCGAAATATTCTTTGTATTTTCACCTGCTTATTATTCTCTAGGTAATTTATAATTTTGATTTCAATTGCTTTAATTTGTGGGAAAATGACATATCATTTCAAATGTTCATGCATCCCATAGATAAATATGATTTGTATGTTTTCCTTTATTCAAGATTTTATGTATTTCAAGGCTTTTAAAAATCTTCAGAATTTTAAAATTTTATGTTTTATTTCTTGGTGGCATATGCTTTGGTTGGAATTATGATAGGGATCTCTTTTTAGTAATATCTTCTGCTAGAATTTTACTGGTATAAAGAAAAGGTTTGTTTTTCTTATGTATATTTTATACTTTATAATTTGATAAATTATAAAATATAGCAAATCCATTAATTAGCCGTCAACTCTTTCTTTTCTCTTTATTTTTAGTGAAGATGAAGAGTGAACCCTCTAATTAGTCATCAACTCTTTGTTTTCTCCTCATTTTTAGTGGATATCTTGGATTTTATTTATTGAGTATATATTTATAAGCTATCTCAATAAAAGGATATTTATATTGATTTTTATAACAATTTTATTTGATCAAATCGCGTTCTATCTCATTTGATCAATTGCATTTGATCAAATCCACTAGTTATACATCATTATATCTTTCTTTTCATTGTGGTGAACCATTAACAACATTTCTATAACACTGTTAAATAAGCAGACATTCTAGTCCAGGGTCTGATTTTAAATGGACTTCCTCCAGTTTTCCCCCATTAAGTTTGTAGATTACTTCTTTGATGTAAACCTATTCCTAATATTAAGGAAATATCCTTTCAGTCTTGATTTAAAAAGAGGCATCTGGAGGAAAAGACGCCTTTAACCTTGACATTCTATAATCGTTTGATCTGTTTATAGTTTTTCCGATGTGTTCACTGTTTACTTCCTCTAGCCAGAATATAAGCTCCTTGAGAACTGGGGATCAATTTCATTCACTCTTGAGTCTGCTGCGCCTGGGAATGACTAAGAAAGTAAAAATTCGATTTCAAAAGTCATAAGAACTTCCTGTTACTGCAAATAGGTAAAAAGTCTGAAGTTAGAGGCAGTTTTGAAGTTATTTATTTAGTAATCATTTCAATTTTGCTATTTGAAAATTTTCTTTTTATTTTTAAGTCAACTTAAGTAATTTTCTTCTGGAGAACAAGTCATTTTACAAACACTTTATCATTGTTAATGTGCAATTTAAAAAGCATTCTTAATATTTCAAAATATTTATCTATACTAAAGACTCCTTTAATACTGATTTTCTATAGTTGTGGCATTTAATCTCTTAGTATCTTGACTACATCTGTCAATAATTTGTCTATGCATTTTTTTTTTTAAATTCGCTAGAATGTACCTAAGAAAGTATGAGTTTTTTTTCTTGGTTTCTGACTTACTGATCTTTGCTTTTATCTTTTTCTCTTTCCTCTTGGCATTCTTGTTCTCCCTTTACAACCAAGTGAGATTAACATTTAAGACATTATGCTACCCTGCTTCAAACTATACTACAGGGTTATAGTAACAAAATAGCACGTACTGATACAAAAACAGACACATAGACCAATGAAACAGAACAAATAACCCAGAAATAAGACCATATACCTACAACTATCTGATCTTCAACAAACCTGACAAAAACAAGCAGTGGGAAAAGGACTCCCTATTCAATAAACAGTGCTGAGATAACTGGCTAGCCATATGCAGAAGGTTAAAACTGGACCCCTTCCTTACATCATACACAAAAATAAACTCAAGATGGGTTAAAGACTTAAATGTAAAACCCAAAACTACAAAAACCCTGGAGGACAACCTAGGCAATACCTTTCAGGACATAGGCATGGACAAAGATTTCATGACAAAGACACCAAAAGCAAATTTGCGACAAAGGCGAAAATTAACAAATGAGATCTGATTGAACCAAAGAGCTTCTGCATGGCAAAGGAAACTATCAATGGCGTAAACAGACAATGTACAGAATGGGAGAAAATGTCTGCAGACTATGCGTTTGGACAAAGGTCTAATATCCAGCATTTGTAAGGAACTTGACAAATTTACAAGAAATAAACAACCCCATTAAAAAGCAGGTAAAGGACATGAACAGACACATTTCAAAATAAGACATACATGCAGCCAACAATCATGAAAAATCTCAACATCACTGATCATTAGAGAAATGCAAATCAAAACCACAATGAGATACCATCTTACACTAGTCAGAATGGCTATTATTAAAAGTCAAACAATAATAGATGCTGGCAAAGTTGTGGAGAAAAAGGAATGCTTATACACTGTTAATGGGAGTGTGAATTAGTTAAACCATTGTGGAGATAGAGTGATGATTCTTCAAAGACCTAGAGACAGAAAAACCATTCAACCCAGCAATCCCATGACTGGGTATATACTCAAGGGGATATAAATTGTTCTATTATAAAGACACATGCACAAGTAAGTTCATTGCAGCACTATTCACAATGGCAAAAACATGGAATCAACCTAAATGTCTATCAGTGACAGGCTGGATAAAGAAAATGTGATACATATACACTGCGGAATACTATTCAGTCATAAAAAGGAATGAAATCATGTCATTTTCAGGGACATGGATGGAGCTGGAGGCCGTTATCCTTAGCACACTAATGCAGGAACAGAAAAACTAAATACTGCATATTCTCGCTTATAAGTCAGAGATAAATGATGATAACACATGGACACATAGAGGGAAACAATACACACTGTCTATCGGAGGGTGGAGGGTGGGAGGAGGGAATGGATCGGAAAAATAACTAATGGGTACTAGGCTTAATACCTGGCTGATGAAATAGTCTGTACAACAAACCCCCAGGACGTAAGTTTACTTATGTGACAAACCTGCACATGTACCCCTAAACTTAAAAATTAAAAAGTAAAGAATTATCCAATCTGAACAACAAAAAGAAAATAATTGTTTTAAAGGCAAACAGGACCTAAAGGACCTAGGGAACTAAAGCAAAAGATCTAATATTTGTATCATCACAGGCCTAGAAGGAGAGAAGAGGGAAGGGCTGAAAAACTGTTCAAAGCTAAAAACTTCCCATTTGGTGAAATACATAAACCTACAGATTCAGGAAGGTGAGAAAACTCCAAGGTAAACCTAAAAAAATCCATGCCAAGACATATGATAGCCAAACTTCTGAAAACTAAAGACAAAGAAAAGGTCTTGAAGTCACAGGAGAAAAAGAAAAATTCATAATTACAGTTGGAGACTTCAAAACCCCTTTCTCAATAATTAATAGAATAACTGCAGAGAATATCGCAAGAAACAGGAGAATTTAACAACATCGTTACCCAACAGCAGCTAATCAACACTTAAAGAACGCATTAGTAAACAACCACAGAATATACGTTCTTTTCTCCCACTGAACATTCACAAAGGTAGACCATATCTGTTACCATTAAACATACTTCAACAATTTCAAAGAACTGGAATCATGCTGAGTGTGTCCTTTGACCACAACAGAATCAAAGCAGAAACCAATAACAGAAATATAAAGAAAAATATCCCAAAACTCGAAAACAAAATATTGCACCTTTAAATAGCCTCTGAATCAACGAGGTCTCAAAGGAAATAAATAAATAATTGAACTAAATAAAAATAAAAATACATCCACAAATACGAAATCTGTGGGATGCAGCTAAAGCATTATTTAGAGGAAAGTTTATAGCACTGGGTCCATATATTAAAAAACACAAACAGCCTCAAATTAAGTTTCTACATCAAGAAATTAGAAAAGAAGAGCAAAATAAACCCAAAGCAAGTAGGAGGAAAGAAATAAGGGTAAGAACATAAATCAATGAATTTGAAAACAAAAAGAGTAAAAATAAAAAAAAAAATTTAGTTTTTTAAAAAATTAGTAAAATTGACAAAAATCAAACTAGCAAGCTTCAGACCTCATACACATATCTTCTCAGGACTACAGACTGAAACATCATTATTAAAATATTTCCAAATACAGTTCAGCAATATATAAAGAAAATTATATACCACAAGTGAATGCTTATTCTACGGATGCCAGACTGGTTTGATACTTTTAAAAATCAATCAGTGTAATCCACTGTATTCACAAGCTAAAGAAGAAAAAAATCACACGATCACACCAACTTAGGGGAAAAAATCTTTTGACAAAATTCAACACCCATTTGACAAAATTCAGCACATATTAATAACAAAAATTATCAGTAAGGAATAGAGGGGGGCTCCTCAACTTGATAAAGAATGTCCTGTTTACAAAATGCTACAGTTAGCATCACACTTAATGATAATATGCTAAATGGCTTTCCACTAAAACTGAGATTTAGGTGAGAATGTTCACTCTCACAATTACTATTCAACATCATACTGGAAATTCTTACTATCATACTGTCTAATAAGAAAGGAAAAGTAAAACGAACCCATACTGATCTGAAAGAAAGAAATTCCCCTATTTGTAGATCACATGATTGTCTACACATAAAATCTCAAAGGATCTAAAAAACAAACCAGCAAACAAAACTTCCTACCACAAATCAGATCAATATGTTCACAAGATACTAAATCAGCACACAGAAATGAATTGTATCTGTACAAACGAATAAGGAAGAGAGATAAACTGAAACTGCAAATATAATACCATTGTAATAGCTACAAAAAAAATCAAGTACCTAGGTATAAATCTAACGGAACATGTATAGAATTTGTGTGCTGCAAATTACAAAATGCTGATGAAAGAAATCAAAGACAATCTAAACAAATGGAGAGAGGATCTTTGCTCATGAACTGGAAGAGTCAACATACCAATTTTCCCCAAGTTGCTACAAACACTGAACACAATTCCTATCAAAATTCTAGCAAAATTTTTATAAATACCAAAAAGATTATTCTCAAATTTATATGAGAAAGAACAATCCTAAGAATAGCTAAACAAATTTTGAAAGAGAATAATGAAGTGGGAGGAGTCACTCTGCCCTATTTCCAGGTTTATTATATAGCATTGAGACTATGGGACTGGCAGGGACGGGGATACACACAAAGATAAATGAGATAGAAAAATGGACCAGTAACAGCCTCACACAAGAACAGCCAACTGATTTTTCACAGAGGTACTAAAATAATTCAATGGAAGACAGGTAGTCTTTTAAACAAAAAATAAATCTCAACCTAAACCACACATTTTATACAAAAGGTAACTAAAAGTGGATTATAGGTTTAAAAGTAAAACACCAAATTATAATTTTTCAGAATAAAACACAGAAAAAAAATTTCAGGACTTGGGCTTGATGAAGAGTACTCAGATGTGGTATCAAAAGTTCAATTCATAAAAGAAAAAGATCCATGAGTTGAACTTTATCAAAACAAAAATTTTGCTGGGTGAAAGACTCCATTAAAAGGATGGAAAGATAGCTATAAACCCAGAGATAATATTTGCAAAACATATATCAGTAAAAGGACTCATATTTGTAATTTGTACAGATCTCTCTGAGCTCAACAGTAAAAAAAAAAAAGATCCAATTAGAAAATAGAAAATAACATGAAGAAATCTTTCACTGAAAAAGACAAACAGAAAAAAAGCACATAAAAAGTTCAACATCACTAACCTTAAAAATGCAAATTAACGTCACGGGAGATACCACAAAGCACCTACTGGAACAACCAGAATAAAAGCTAGTGACAACACCAAGTGCTGTCAGTAGTGCAGAGAAACTCAATCATTCATACGTTGTTAGTGGGAATATGAAATGGTCCCGACCCTCTGCAAAATCACTTGGAAAATTCTTGAACAACAACAATAACAAAGCACACAAAGATCCTATGACCAAACAGTCACATACCTGGGCATTCATATCAGAAAAGTGAGAGCTTGACAGAAAACTGTACACAATTCTTGGTAGCCTTTTTATTTGCAGTTGCCAAAATCTGGAGACCAGCAAAATGTCCTTCAATGTGTGAATGGTTACCCAAACCGCGTTACATCAGTGCCATGGAATACTGTTCAGCACTAAGAAGGAAAAACTCTTGATGCACAAACAGCTCCGAGGAATCTCTGGGGAATATGGCTGAGTGACAGAAGTCAGTCTCAAGGGTTACATAGTATATGACTCCATGTATACAATATACTTGGAATAACAAAATTTTAGAGATGGAGGAAGATCGGTGATTTCCCTGCTTTAAGAATCATGCGGGTTGCAGGTGGGTGTGCCTGTAAACATCTTCGTGGTGGTGAAACCGTTCTGTGTCTTGTTTGCGGGGGAGATTACTCAAGTTTGCATGTGATAAAATGACAAAGACCTACACACACATTGCACTAGTGTCAGTTTCCCTGTGTGGATATTGTATCATAGTTCATAAGCTGTAGCCATTGGGAGAAGCTAGGTGAAGGGATCATGAGACTTCCTTGTACTATTTTTGTAACTTCTTAGAGATCTGTAATTATTTCAAACTAGAAAGTTTTAAAAAGGACCTACAGGTGTTAATTCAATGTTGAACAGACGCAAGGGTTCCAGAAGGTCTCAGCTTGTCCTCACTTGCTTCCTGTGCTTGCTGTGCCCAGCAGACCAACAGTGACCCCAAGCCACACACCAGGCAGACCACCAAGGTGACTTCCCAGGTGGCAGGGACTTCTTGACTTCTTTGGCTGGAGGATGCGCCTAGCAAATCAGACTTTCCCACAACCTCCTGCCTGTCCACCTGCCCCTGAGTAGCTTGCTCTTGTCCTCTGCCTCCTGATTTCTTCTCCATTCATATAAACCATGACTCCTGTATCGACTCTTTTTATATTGGAATGCTGATCCAGGGTCTGTGTTCTCGGCTGTTTCCTCCTGGCCCTCTCTCCACCAGAGAGGCTCCTCAGGCTCTCAGCTTTCCTGGCTCCTGCATTACGAACGCAAATGTCCGTTCCTCCCTGAACTCCCTCCCTTCTGGTTCACCTTGTCGTGCCCTGCTTACATTTTGCTACCAGCTCATTTTCCTTAAATGCTAAACCAAAAATGTCCTTAAGATCATTAAATTCCATAGACTTAGGCTGGCGAAGAAGAAATCAAGGTCTAACCATAGGAGAAACAGCTTCCCCAGGGTGTTCGGGTGCCAGGGATGGATAACATCTCTTCATTCTCAGTCTGGTCCTAGAAATTCTCACCAGCTTTCCAGTTTCTAGCCCAGCAGGTATGAACTCCCTGGTCTGTCCTCTTGTTGGATGACGTCACATACGTTCGTGGCTAAATGTGTTGACTGAACACATGCTTCCTGGTATTTATTCCTGTCTGTGTGTGGAGTGGCTTGGGGAAGGGCACGCTAGTCTTCTCATTCCTGTGAGGTTGGAAAGGCCATATGTGACCAGGCCGTGAAGGGCATCGAGTGCCAAGCACAGAGGTCGGGATTTTGTTCTATAACAATGGGACGCCACTGGAGATGGTTGTGGAAGAGATATAAAGGCCATATTTGTATTTTATTTTATTTTTTATTTATTTATTTATTTATTTATTTATTTATTCGGAGTCTAGCTCTGCCGCCCGGGCTGGAGTGCAGTGGCGCGATCTCCGCTCACTGCAAGCTCCGCCTCCCGGGTTTACGCCATTCTCCTGCCTCAGCCTCCCGAGTAGCTGGGACTACAGGCGCCCGCCATCTCGCCCGGCTAGTTTTTTGTATTTTTTAGTAGAGACGGGGTTTCACCGTGTAGCTCAGGATGGTCTCGATCTCTTGACCTCGTGATCCACCCGTCTCGGCCTCCCAAAGTGCTGGGATTACAGGCTTGAGCCACCGCGCCCGGCCCATATTTGTATTTTAACAACAACGAGTGGAGCAGCCATGAAGGGACTGGGGCAGTGAGTGAGGAAGAAGCACTGGAAAGTGATGTAGCCCTCCAGGTGAGGGACAGCAGGAGACGGGGCTGGTGCAGCCCCCCAGGGGTGACGAAAAGCATCTAGGGTGGAACCCACCAGCTCGGACTGTCTGAACATGCCTGGTAGGGGAGGGGGCTGTGATGACACTGTCGTGTCTGGCTTGGGAGACTGAGGGGTTGGTGAACCACAGACAGAATGGGAAACAACAGAAAGTGAGTATGTGGGTGGAGGGAGAAATATTTTTGAGCACTTTTGGTTGGGCTGACATTTGGAAATGCCTCTTTGACATCCATGTTGGTGTTTTGACAAGATCACAGGAAGTGTGTGCAGAAGAGCGTCTGAGCACAGGCTCAGGATGGAGGGTGTCACTGGTGTGTTTGAAATAGTAGCCAAGCAACTTACAATGGGACAGCAAAAGGAGAGGAGGAAGAAGGGCTCTATCCAAACACATGAGAAATGCTTAATGGTGGGTAGAGAGAGAACCACAAAGGTCAGCACGTTGAGTATTGCCTTACTGCAGAAGAAATGACAACGGTCTCTGCTTCCGTCAGCTGACAGCTCTGAGTCCTGACTCCAGTTCAGGGTGTCCTGGGAGACAGAAACAAACACTGATGAATTGGTGAAGTTCCTTCCACTTCATTCATTTTGCTAGAAATAGTCTGAATAATAATAATACCTACAAATTGCTATTAGATGTTTCATATACATTATCCCATTTAATCTTCACATCCTATCAAAAAGTTTTAGAAGGTCCAGAAACCTGCCCAAGGTCACAGAGTGGTGACAGGCAGTTGGGAGTTGGCCCACACCAGCCCTCGGGCCCTGTAGCCCACCTCTTTATGGAGCATGGCGCTGGGGTGATACTGGCACAGTTCTGCCTGTGCCTGGGCTCAGGTCTGGTGCACACATAAAACTCTCTACCCATTTCCCATGGCTGCCAAAATGCAGTGCACGTCGTGAACACTTTTCCAGCTCTCCTCTAGTAGTATCATTTAACCCAATGAACCTTTTCTTCCTGTTTACTAAGTGTTGACACTGTCCTTTTAATCAGATATTAGAAGAGCAGCTTTTTCCTCTGCTTTTAACTAGAAAGGACTCATTTTAGAGAGAGTGTCTTGCACTGCTTTTGTCTGCTCTCCCACAGAATCCATTTGTTGTCATTTTCATTCTTTCTCACCAGAAAGTGCCGCTCATCAGAGTGACTAAAAATATGAAGCATAAAACTGTATTTCCCCACACCCCAAATTAAGCCTTCCAGAAGGACATTAATATGCCCCAATTCTCTCTATCTGTTGAATTTTTCAGCAACTCCATCCCGAAACCATTTTTATATTTGGTCACACATGAGTTGGATGAGAGTAATTGACACTAATGATTTCAGCTCATATTTACTTGCTCTATTGTTTCATTTTGACTCTGTTTTTCCCTCTCCATTTCTGCCTTTCTCCCCCTGTACGTTAAGTTCCACCGAGATCTATCTTTGTTTCACAGAGTTCCACAACTCAGAAGCTAATCATATCCCAGAACACTGATCCTGGTGTCCTGCGGTGTTTGGAATTTACATTAGTTGTTTATTCGCCCACTTTCGGTTAGGGATCATTTCACTGTGGATATCATACTCTGGCAAACACATGCTCACGCAGATACACACACATTCACAAACAGATATCTCCAGTTAAATATTCATGATACTCAACATTATCATCGGGTTTTTCATATAAAGAAATGGCCAGTGTTGTCATTCAAGGCCTGGAATACCTTATGCAGAGAATACTAAACAGCCCATTATTACCTCCACTGTGTGACAGACGAGCTTCAACGGAAGAGACTAATAACAATAAATTAATGTATACTGGGTTTGAGGGGGAAAAGCAGGACAAAGGAACTCTAAAATTGGAGAAAACTGTTACCGTATATTTTGATTTGGACTCTCTTGAATTAGGTTTGAATATCAGATTAAAATTTTTATAACGTTGTCCATTTCTGAGAGACTGAAGTTGACTTGGAGGAAGATAGTCAATGGTAGTGATTTCAGTTAAATCAAATGGAAACCAAGTTTGAAAAGAAAACAGATTTATCTTTCCACTTCTTGGGAACGTATTTCAGACAGGCAGCATGTTCGTCTCCTATTATTTAGTGATCTTTACAAAGAAAAACATCCAACCTTTGAATTGAACCTTCTCCTTCATTTCAACTTAGATACGGATGTCCTCTTAAGGGAATTAAATATAGTATGTCATGTGCCAACAGAAGGAAGGTAAAATTTAGAATTCGCTCCATAGCCAACGGATGGCAACTGGCCTAGGGAAAATGGATGATTACAGAATGGAAGAGTCACTTTGCAATCCCAAACTTGTACCCTATTGAAGCCACAAAGACTCTGGGTTTCAATGTGAAGCGTCCTCCACCCTGATTTCCACCACTTCTGTGAAAAACAGTGTACTCTGGGCTGTATGGTAGCTGTAATTAATTTAATTGAAGCTGCAAACTATCTTATCACAAGTTCACCATCGCATTCATATAATTTAAAGAAAAGGTCACATCTTAGCTTGGAATAGAGTAGAGATCACTATGGACATGAATATTTTATGTAGAATAAGGTGTGTATTTACTTAGAAATGCAGTATGCACATATACTAGTTATCCCGGATATATTAATTCATTCATTCAATCAGCAAACACTTAGGAAGTGCTCACTATGTATTAGGTGCTTTGCTGAACTCCAGGGACCCAAAACTGAATAAATCTTTTAACTCTATGGAGTTCATGATTTAATTTAACCATATGAGGGTTTAGAAAATACATGTCTGCAGAGAGGGTACTGAAAAGGCTAAGAAATCAGGTTACGATATGAAACCGTGCCTCGTAATAATTGAGAAAAGCTATATATTTCAAAAAGATAAATTACTGGGACAAGTTTCTGAAGAAAGTGACACAATGTGTCAACATCAAGAAAAAATGTCAATAGTTTATCTAAGAATGAAATGTTGTTGGAAGCTTTGAATGGGAGAGCTCTAACAGTCCCCCTCACTGTCTGAATTCCCTCCTGGTGTGGAGGCTGAGTGAGGCCCTGCATTCTCATGAGGGCGAGGATGGTGCCCTTGCGCCAGGTGAAGGCAGGAAACAGGAGCCAGGAAGCTCATCTCCAATAGTTCTTCCAATGAAGTGTCTAATCCCAAAGGACCCAGAGCTAGGCAGGAGTGACCAGACAGATCCGCAACATAAAGTGGGTAAGTTCAGGTGTGTACGAATCTAGAACAGCCGCAGAATGCTTCCTGGAAGGATGCCTGAAGGGGCAGGAGCCATTGAAGGTGGAAAGCAACTGGTTTAGAGGCTCACCGGAAATGCCCAAGAACTGGTAAAAGACACATGTGGAGAGATGTGTGAGCTATGCACTTCTCAAACGTTCCCTTGGCTTTTGGATAATCGATCAGCAAATATATCTAACTGACCGCTGTGTATAAGACAATGTACTTTGGAGTCGGGGATGGGTATAGAAACGTAAAACAGGACTCATGCTTTAAACAACTTTCCATCTGTTTAAGTAATGTAGATCTGACCTACATCAAATTTTTATAGCCCTATTGCCTACAGCTGAGTGAAAATTTGAGGAGTGATTTTAGGAATAAAAATATATAGGAGAGAGGGATGCTGTTCTAATAAAAAGAACACCACATTTGAGATTGAAGTGTTGTTTCTGTCACCTATTAGTTGTATTACTTTTATGCAATCTTCTATACACTCTGAAAATCAGTTCTCTTCTGGAAAGTCCGAGCACCATGTCCACCTTACCAATCAGGCTTATTTGGTTTTGAGCAATGGAAGTGTCTTATGACCAACTGAAGCAGCAAATGGTTTCATTGAAAGGATATTATGCAGCTCATAGTAATGAAAGGAAGACCGGAGAAACATTCTCATAAGGAATAGGACTCAGGACATCATCTAGGGTCAGAGTAGCAAGAACCCTTCAATGGTCATGTCAAGAAACTACTATTAAAACGAATGAGGTCCAGCCATTTTTTAAAGTCTTTGCACATTATGTTCAAGATTCAGTACACCAGGAGAGAGTTCCATTGGCCTAGCTTGGGTCCTATAGCTTGCTCTTGAGGGATGGGAGGGCAGGGAAACTGACAAGTGAGATCCACTGGGACTGCACACATCACGAAGAGGTTAGATCCTGAAAGGAAGCCAAAGCAAAGTTAATGAAGGAAGGGAGCAAGAAACAAAACCCCACAAGCCTTCCCCCAGTTAGGCTATGCGGAGGGAGTTCCCTTCCTTTCTCCAGCAGCAGGTGCCATCAGTGTCTTCAATGCCCACCCCTATGCCCATGGCGCTCTGAGATCTGGGCACACAGACAGCGTCCTGCTGAAGCTCTTGCCTGAGGGCTTTCTATGGCACGCTGTGTCTGCACACAAGGCAGGATTCATGTGTTGGGAGCCGGCACCTGTAGGAGCAGCTCTCATTCAATGATGTCTGGGAACTGAAGAGTAAAGAAGCAGACTCCTCATCCCCCGTGCAAGGCTCCGGAACGTGTTCTCAGCTCCTCCCAGGGGTTTCCAGCATGACTGAGCACTGGTCGCCCATACCAGAAATGTGTTCCTTGATGACACTTTCCCTGGCTGCCTTCCCTTCTCTGTCTCACTTTCCTTCCTGAAACTCCTCCTCAGTAAGTTACATTCACTCTAACATCTTTCTTTCTCAGGGTCTGCTTCCGGAGAAGGAAACTTAAGAGACGAGGAACCAGAAGTAGTTCTAGGAAGCAGAGACTCAGAATTGGGCCATGGGATGGGAACCTTTACTGGTGGAGAGAAGATAGTGACAACATGGGGCCTGTTGCAGCATCGCAATGACTAGGGCTCTCGTCTGACCCAGACCAGGCTGAGTGCAGCTGAGTGCAGGGAGGGACTGGCTCACACATCAGCATGAACATGAAGGAGCTGGGTGATTGCTGATGAAAACTATGGAATCTGTGAAATATAAAGTAACATCATAAAAGCCAGGAGGCCTACCTGGAAGCATTTTTAAGAAGATCTCTTCTCTTGTAGCCCAAAGGCAAACTTTACTAAAATTTAAGCCCAAAATATGATTTCAGGAGTGGTAGAGTTTCAGAGAAGAGCTGAATTTGCTTCCCTGGCAGTTCTCTTACACTAAAGTCACAGAAGTGGGAAGCCCTTGGCACCTGGGCTGGGACACTGGGAAGATGGTCTTCAGAGTTTAGGTCCTGGACTTCCCTGAGCACTGTCCGGCAGAACCGATGAACTCTCCCATCGTCTGGAGACCATGCGGACTCCATGCCAGGCTGGAGGACTTGCAAGACAGATACTGCCTTCCCTCCTTAACATCAGCACCTCCCCTCTCAGTGCTGCCAGACCAATAACAAGACAAAATCTCAGCATGGCTCAACCAGGAAAACTGCATTGGCTCCAGAAGGAAGGGATCATTGTAAAAGGAATCGCCCTCCAGAAACTGGAAGGACATGACCAGGAATGGGTATGGGGTATGCTAGACCAGGGAGGGTGGCAGATACAGCTGGGCAGGGCAAGGCCATTGATTTAGAAACACTTTCTCATGACCCAGAATTTAACATCTTAGAAGAAAATCTGCAGCCAATCCAAAATGTGGGTGGAATCACTACTGAGCTTGGAAACCATGATTATTTACATTAGCAATGGCCCTCAACTCGGGTTGTTTTGTCCCCCAGTGAACATTTGGCAATGTCTGGGGACTTTGTGGGCTGTCACAATGAGGGAAAGTGCTACTTGCATCAAGTGAGTAAAGACCAGAGGATGCTGCTAAATACCCTACAGTGCACAGGACAGGACCCCTCAACAAAGAATTACCCAGCCCAAAGCGTCAATAGAGCCCTGGACTAGAGTCAGCAAGTTGGAAAAAATGGCATCTTTAAATACATTGATTTTATGAGAACAGAAAATCCACTGGCCAGCTATGTTTCCTGGTTTGGTGTAGGAGGCACTCCTTCTGCTGGCACTGTGAGAAATGCCCCAGGGAGAGCCACCAGCCGTGAAAAGCCTAGCTGTGGGCTGTCTTCAGGCAAACAGGGCTGACATAAGAAATGTTACTTTGCAACAGGTCTCCTGAGTGTTAAAAAGGATGATAAGACTTCAGAGTATCAGGGGGCAGTCGCTGAAGGTTAGAGGGAAGACCAATGTAATTACTGCACAGAGCAGCACGGCCTAAGTGGCATCCGGGCCTGGACCCGTGGGGCTCTGGGCCTGGCTAGTAGACCCTGGTACTTCTAGGGCAGATACAGATAGGAAGCCAATGAGGATATTGCTTGACTCACATTTCCAAGAGTGATTTTAAAAGGTAGACCAGCAGAATTCCTTTGTCAGTTGCGATAAAATCATGAGCCCTCCTCCAGTTTCCCAACAACATCCATCGATGACGTGAGAGGCAGGGCTCCTTGCAAGGGCTCTGCAGTGTTACCCTAGTTGTACATGGTCATGGCTTTCACTGTTTTTGTCCAATGGGACTTGTGGTCATTTCTAGAGTAACTAGTACTCTAGGGGGAAGGACAATACCCAGATCTATCAAGAGATACTAGATACAGAGTTTGAACAGACACTTATACCAGAGAACCCGAAGCACTATCCTGCCCCTCTCCCTGTGAAATGGGGACACACAGAGGTCAGAAGATACGCAGGGCCCTGGCCTAAGTCCATTTCCAAGTGGCCTCTGGATGGAATGGCAGAGATTTGAGGTAAGTACATAAATGGATACTTGGGAAGTGACAAAGAGCTTAGCTGGAAAGAGCAAAGCTGGAGCATTAAAGATGAACAGGTCTGCGCTGGAGGCATGTGTACAGATCTGCAGAAATGAGTGCAAAGTGTGCATATCCTTGCGTCTTATACCACACCCACCAGAAAGCATCCAGCTCAGAGCGGCCATTGAATAAGCAGTGGACAAGATGATCCAACCAGTGGACAGAAGCCACACTCCTTCCTCATCCACCAGCAGCTGCCCAACGGGCTCATGAATCGAGTAGTCACGGTGAGAGCTGGCAGCTGCAGAGGGGCCCCAGGGTGGCTTCCTCTCACTGCACCTGACAGGGTCACTCCTGTCGACCAAGGCCCTCCAGTCCCTCTTTTTCCTTCATAATGTGCTTCAACTTTTCCTTCAAAGATTTGCTTTGTGAATTCATTCATCCACTCTAGATTGTGATTTTCTGATTTATTGCTTTCTACCTTATTATATTTTTCTTCTGTTTTCTTTAAATTAGAAAGGTTTGAAGTTATTTTCTGAATACTTGAGTTGAATACTCTGTGTTTTCTAGCAACTTAGAATGCCAATGGTGTAATGCATTTCCTTGTGGGTGTGGCTTAGTTACGTAGATCTCAGTTTGTAATATTCATGTTTTATTTTTTCTATACTTACACTTTTAATTTCTTCTTTGGATACACAATACTTTATAATACCATTTTTAAATGTATAGAACTAATTTTTTCCTGAGATTCTTATTATTAGTTTCCAGTTTCATTGTGTTTTCTAAATGAGTTGTAGTTGTTATGACTTAAAGGTCACTTTGTGTTTAAGAAATGCACGAGAATATTAGGTCTTAGTCCTCTCTTCTTTAAATACTACATTTTTAAAGAATTATTTCCTTGATTATTGCCGTTTTCTTGATTTTGGAAATAGAGACCTCATTTTCTTCACTTTATTCTTTGTTTTCCTTTTGTGATTTGGAAAGTAGATGTCATGTTTAAAATGTCACCACTAGTAATTCAGAACGTTTAAAATAAATATTACATTAGTCTAATGTAGATTTTAAATGGTGAAAATTTTCTTTCTTTATTCAGTATGAGAAATTTATGATGCTTTTTGAACTTTCTGCTGCATTTTCCGTTTCTTTAAACTGCTTACAAGTCTTGTGTTTTTAAATAACATGCTTCTTATATGCAACATTTTTACCCTTGACATTTCCAAAGTATGTGGCCATTTGCATATGTTTGATCATTTTAGTGTTTGTGGCAAGTCCTAATCTATCATGAATTCCTTTGATTTGCTTACTGACCAGAGCAAGACGCTGCAAGCTCCACCCCACAGGCCATAGGCCATATCCAGACACACCCTGACTGTGAGTGGCCTGTGAGCTAAGTACGCTTGTAACATTTTTTGGTAACTGCAAAAAAGATTAAAAAGTGAATACTATTTTGCAGCATGTGAAAGTTAAGTGGAATTCACATGTCAGTGTGTGTAAGTAACAAAGTAACAGTGTAGTGGGACACAGTCATCCTCACTCTCTTCCGCAGTGTCTTTCATCCTACTGTGGCAGAGTTCAGTAGTTGCAACAGAAGCCATATGGCCCACAAAGCATAAAATGCTTACTATCTGTCCCTTTGCAGAAAATACTTGCCCACGCCTGATGCAGAGCAGTGAGTGAGCCTTTCTTCTACAGACACACATGGATGATGATGTGTGTGGAAGCCCAGTGCCCTCCTCCATGCCCTGAGTCTGTGGGAGAGGAACCCACTGCAGGATTTATAATCGCCACAGATATCAGTGGTGTGGCAATTACTGTATTTATCACGAGCTGCATGTAGAGCGACGAGGCCACCCGTGACAGCTAGTTCCTGAATTCTGACTATAACTCCAGCCTCTCCATCATTCTCAGTCAAAGCAGGTCAGAATGCAGGAGAATGAAGCTGCTCTCACCCTAGAGACAACCCGAAATCTTCCCTAGTTTATTATGCTTTTGAGGAGTCAGTTGCAAACTCTCTTGCTTCTCTGCGATGAAACATTTCCTGTGACACGCCTCTCACCTGGAATGTCAGGGGTGATCATGGCTGAGAGGTTGACTCAGGTGCTGGCTTCAGGAGAGCTACTGGGTAGCATGTTTTCTATAACATGACAGATGTGAACATGCCTTTCTGGCATTTTGCTGTTGCCTGGCACCCCTAAACAAGAGGTTCTTAGTCTTATTCTCCAATCTTATAAAGATGCATGATTGCCTCTGGGTCAATGCAATCATGAACAAAAATGTTCACACATCAACACAGTCCCAAAGAATATCTGGTTCATGGGATCCATCTCCATCCGTTTCTAATCCTAAAGCATAATGAGTTGGAACTCACAGTTTCCTGCCCTCATGGAGGTTACAGTGGGGTAGTAAGATAGTCATTAAACAAAACAATGGTTACATGATTTGGTGAGAGGGGAAGGGAACATGAGGCTCAAAGGAGTAGGACTGAAGGTATAGGGCCACTTTGTTGTTGTTTGGTTGGTTTTTTTTCTTTTTTTCTTTTTTCTTTTTTTTTTTTTTTTAGAAAATAACACATCAGTGGAGCCTTAAAGGCTAATTTAAGGAGAATGGGAGAAGTATTTCTAACAGCAAAAAAAAAAAAATAGAACACATGAAGGTCCAGTGACAAAACTGCCAGTTTCCCCAGAGTTTCCTGTTACGAGCATAGTGCTGAACACATCGGCAGCATTAATGCATATACATTCCTGGGGTGCAATAGTATGATTTAAAAATGTTATTTTTTTTGTTTTCTTCTTTAAAATACCTTAAACTAAGGCAACTAGTAACTTGCACAAGCAAAAGTCTTGTGCTGAATTTCATTGTTGTTCACCACTCCTTCTTCAGACTCCTGTATTTTTGACATCTCTTGAAGGCCACTGGCAGGTGGTCAAGTGCAGAGGATGGAGTTTGTCATTTTGGTACACAGAGAGTTGCCTTGTTTGGGAGTGAGTGGGTTGGAGTGCAGTCATGAGCCTCCTAGCCTCATGCTGTACCAGACAGAGCGCTGGTACTCTGAGCACACCCTGGCCACCTGTTCTCACTCCCTAGGGCTGACCATCGAGGTTCGGCCCCTCCCTTGTGGTGGTCAGGGGGCAGTGGGGAGCCAGGAGCCCCTCTCACTTCCATCCTTGTTGAAGCGTTGGTTTGTGTGTTGACTGGTCACCTGGAGCTAGAACAAGGCTAATGTGAGCACAGGGCAGTATTTTCACCAACCTTCAAGCACAGTGGCAGAGAGGGGTGTTAAGATTCAAGTCAGGCATGAGGCTGATGCTGCATCCCGGTCATCTGGAATCCCATGACCCCTGTAACACTGGTGTCAGGGAACAGAAGTGGCACGTGAATACCGGTGTGTATTCCGTGTTCTTATGTGCCTGAGACCCGTGGTGTATTGAATCTGCATACTTGGATTTTGAAATCGTTCTGCTAAATGTCGAATTTGACAATGGCTACAAAATACGTGGATGACAATCTGAGAAGCTCCCTTCCTGTGAATGATGCGGCTATCCCAGTCAAATTTTAAGACATAAATTAAGGATGATTTGAGCATATTTTGAGTTCTTCTTTGTTATATTTTGAATTATAAGAGCACTTTGCTTGGCTTATTTTGGGCTTGGTAAGATATTCAAAATTTCATGTCTTCTTTATGAACTGAGAAGCAGACACTTAGCGTGGTTTCTTATTTTACAAGTGTGGTCCATACCAGAGTAACAGAGCTAAAATATTTACAAGGCTAAGACCTACCTGTATGGAGTTTCCTGATTATAACTGCTGAACATTAAAGGATGTGGAAATAAGTATTTCTAGCTTTGGACTTCTTCAATATTGTATACATTTAAATGCTTCATAGGGCTGAGAAACCTCCACTTTTGAAATACTAGAGTTGTGGTCTAGCCAAGTGTTTTCAGAGCAATGCTTCCATAATTTAAAAGAAAAGATAACATGCTTGCCATTCTACCTCCAGAAGGTTTGCTTTGCAGCATCATCATAACCATCATCATCAGTATTAGAAGTAGCAGCATTAATATTATAACAGCTGCCAGTCATGGGTCACTGATCTGCGCCAAGCTCTGTGCTAAGCACTGTGCATGCTTTACCTTATGCAATCATAGTAAGAACCCAGTTGACACCCCATTTTTACGTGAGCATGCTGAGACTCAGAAATTATTTATCCAAAGAAACACAGCTAGGAAGCAAGGGAGCTGGGGTTTGAATCTACAATATTAGATTGCGAATTCTTGCACTCCACCTAGCGAGTCTGTGTGTTCAGTTATAACAAACACGTTTCTTTCACGACATACCTCAAAACAAACCGGTACCGTTTATTTAAATAAACACAAAACAGGAACCCAAAAACGTGTTATAACTGTTTAAATTGGAAAAGAAATGCTCAAAGATGATGTCATCTTTAAGCAGCTTGTTCCCGAAGTGCAGGCTTCAGGTCTACCCTCCAACCATTTCGTTATAAAATACCCACAGATGTGCAGCTGCTTTGTTAGTAACTACCACATTTTCGTCAGTGTAAAGATAAGCTGAATCACACCTATTTAGTTATCTTTAGTGACCACTAAGTGACTCCCTTGTGAGTGCTCAGTACATTATAAGCTCTGCATTCTTTGGTCACCAGAGAACCTGCCAGAGAGGCTTGAGGCTCCACTTTTGGCCTAAAGAAAATGGCATGTCAGACAGGGAGGCATGGACCTCAGGTCACTGAGCTGCTAAGAAGCCTAGTCGGATTTGAACCCTAATGTGTTTATTCCAATGTCGATGCTATCCTCACTAGGAGGAGAAAATATTATCTTCAAATTGTAGGGATTGGAAAAAAAAGTAAATTATTCTTGACATGACACATGTACCCCTGTCATTTGAAGGACTTTTCTCTAATAACATTCCTCTGAATTTTTTACTTGTTTTAATCACTTTTGGTTAAACTTAGAATTTGAGCTAAATAATAAAATAAAATTATGAACAATAAAACCTTGTTTTTTTTTCTGGAATGATGAAGTTTTTCCAACGGGGCCATGTTTCCTTTATTAGAAATAATAGATCAACGGAACTTAGTGTTAGCCAAATCCTGTGGCCCCTTGATGGTAGACACTGTGCTTTATTTTTCATTTTCAGCATTTTACATGGTCCTCGGCTGATCACATGTATTCAAATATTTTGTGAATTTGATAATAATGTCAATCTTAAGATGTTTGGGATGAGACATTTGGTAATATGTAAAATTACCTAAATACAAAACGATATTTTAACATGCTAATACGCAGGAGAAATTTAGGTGACCATGATCATTATATTAACAACACTGTCTGGTTTAGACTCTGCTGTATTAAAAATGTGAACAGAAGCATTGAAGCCATTTTGTTTCCTAAATGGCGAGAGAAATAAAAACAGTAGTGAGAGCTTATTTAGTCTGAAAATTGTATTGATCTCTATCTGCTCTTATAATACATTAGTCTAGGTACCAAACCAACTTTCTCTTTGTCCAGTTACAAAGAGAGAGAAAGAGAAATTGTGCATTCAGCCTTCCAATATCGAAGTCCTATTATAAGTTTCAAACCTACTACTTTACATTTACCACAAAAATTGCATTCCCACGGACAATTTGAAAGCATTTTATAAAAATTAATTACTTTAAAATGCATTGCACCTAAAAATCTAATGCCTTCTCTGACTACTTTAAAGTTCTTTGAAGACATTTTCATTTGTCTTTACAGTTATCTTGTTTAAAACAATACAGTCTTCTATTACACGGTTTTGAACCAGAAAACCTGCTGGAGAAATCACTGTTTATTCAACATTAACTATATAATTTTCTTAATTTTTATCACAAAGATACACACTGGATCTTCAAATTTGTTTAATTCAAGTATTGAAGAAAACCCTCATTCACTACTGTGAAAAAGATATTCTATTTATCTTCTTATTTGCAAAAATAATTTTTGTTCCTGCCTCCATGGTGAGATATTTGCTCACCCAGTTTCTCTAGTTCTTTAGTTCTCTCTTTTTTTTTTATTAATATGTGTGCAAAAGTCTACATCAACTGTAATGTGACAATTAACACACAATTCCTGGGAGGACATGTGTCAGCCAATTTTTATACACCATGGTAGGTTCAGTGGTCGTCAATGAAGGCCAACTACAGCTTTACCACTAAGGATGCTGTACTCTTTTTGGAGAGATAGGACATAAACATATTCAGGATAAAAATCACAGTAACGCCACATAGCCATGTGGGAGGAGACTTACAAAACACCACGCACTACTGCATCCGTAATCGTGAAAGAGGGGCTGATGCAAGAACCATAACCGCAGAAGAATGAGGATCGCCATGGGCTGGAGGAATATCTACCCCACTCTAGCCCTTTAACTCTCTGGGGATAAACGATGACGATAATTCATGTTTCTCTTCCACTCTAGATATTCTACTATTTTCTGAGTATTATCATATTAATGAATTTAAGAGAAAATTGTGGGAAAAAGTGGGATCTGTAAGAAAAATATGTTTATCATGATCTCAATTTGACTTGTGATTAAAATCAGGTTTCTACAGAATGTCCTGTGTTTGATTGATTTGGTTGTGTTGGCGGTTGTTTTCTTTTGTTGCTTTTTGAAGTCTCTTCTGGATTTAGAGATCAGATATCAGGAGGTTGGAAATGAATGATAACAATTCCTCCAAGACTGCAAAATCTCGCAATCATTGTTTCCGGGTTTATTAAGTATCTCTATGTCTTTTCCCATAGAACAACAAAAGAACATGTGCCCATTAAAAAATACGCACACACTTTTGCCAGCAATGTTTCTAATAAGGCAGTTTCAAGAGATCAGATGTCTGAAAGGAGTGAATGATATTACCTGGGGGCCTTTTGCTGAAGTGGAGACATTCTTAGACTTCAACTTTTCTCCCAATGGTTAAACTTTTACTTAAAAGCATGAGCTGAGCCAAATGTGTAGATCTGGAATTCACTAAATTACTTCCTCTGACTTCCTTATTTCTCAGTTGGTAATAATTTGATTATAATTGAGCTTCATAATTGAGCGACATACAAATATATATTCTGCAGAGGCTTCCAACTACCAAAATATGCTTTCACCTGAAAAGCATGTCTAATTATACACACATATTTATTCTAACTTACTTGATTAAAAAAATAAAATAAATAAATCAAATAAGCCTTACTTGGTTCTAGTGGGAAACACATTTCAAGCTCTGGGGAGGGAGGAGAAAAGAACCCAATTGTGATTAATAATCCTCATTACTGAGTCACTCCTCTGACCAGCACACACTTCAGAAGGTCTTACTACTCCCCTTCTGTAAGAAATGAGAGAAAATGAAGGGAGTGAAATATGGAAAAAGCAAATAGCTTGGTACATGTCTAAAGTTGGCTAAAACTTTATTATTTAGGTAACTTTCGGTGCTCTCTTTGGGGCTTACAGTACATACCTAGGAGCAGACATACAGTAACTGAATTGTTTCAACTTCTCTAAATAGCATTGAAATGGACTTAATTGTTGCACTAGAGGAAAAATCGTGTGTCTCCAGAGACTATTAGTGTCATTTAAAAGGCTAAATGTATCATAAAACCTGTCTTTAACAGAATAAAATTGTACAGACCAACACAATTTTCACTAATGTTTTCCACATTTCTTGAAAAGAAAGAAGAAGGAAAGAAAGAAAGAAAGAAAGAAAGAAAGAAAGAAAGAAAGAAAGAAAGAAAGAAAGGAAGAAAGAAAGAAAGAAAAGAAAGAAGCCAGCCTACTGGGCCACGGAATTATTAGGAATACTTTAATGCTATACACCACCAAATGCCTTTTTAAAAATTAAAAGGATCTTGTAGCAAGACACTTGCAAGGTAGATTTGAATAAAAATATTCCAATTCTAGAAGATAAATGTAGCTGATTATATTTCTTCCATAGTGTGGTTTTTAAATACAAATGCAACCTAACTTACACAAGTGATAAGATTCAAGCCTCTTCCATTTTGTGTCTTCAAAGTGAAAGTGAACTTTGTAGCTGGTTTTATTGACTCTTTATTTTCCTTTTATTTTTTGTTCCAGGGAAATACTTCCCTATGGTATTTTTCTTATTGTTACATATGTTGTACCTGCTGAATTGTGTGCTCAGCTTCCTTTTGAGTAAAGTAAATAATGGTAGAGCTCTTCCAAAACAGAAAAAGGTAGAGAGAAAGGTTTAAGCATTGCTTTTATTCCATCAAAGAGACAAAGGGATATTTCTTTCCTCTAAAGAAGTTCAGAGTATAATGGGGAAAAATCAAGAACAGAGAAATAGTGAATCAAACCTCAATTGAAAGAACAAATCTTTCTATTTATCTGTCTCATCTTTTTACTGGGGTTGTAGATCAACTATCAGGAAAGCTATTTCAAATAACTTCTGCTAACATAATTGTTATTTTATATGTTTAGTTGCTATGGTAATACATGACGTAATCACCCATTACCACCACAATCCGTTATTTTTTCGTATCTAGCCAGCATATTATTTCTCCATTTCTTCCCTTAGTCCTCTATGATGCAGAAGGAGAAACAAAACACAATACAATTATGTATATGTTATTTCCTTTTCGGGCAAGCCTCTGAGTGGGGATGGGATCACTCATGTGTAGGAGCTTTTCCCGTAACTGAGAAGTTTCAGATTTTCATGCAACTGCCACCATTATCACCAGATCCTCATTAAACTGTGGGCGAATGGAAACAATTGTAATTTCTTCACTGTTTCAATGTGGATGGTGAACGTTTCCAGAAGATGGGGACAACGCAGCAAATTGTTGTAACTGAGGGATGCCCATGCTGATGGAGACTGGCTGCCTAGGGCCACAGTTTTGCCATCTTGTAGAGAGGAGCCTGGGTTAATTAAAAGCAAGAATGGCTGCGGTCCTCAGTGACCAGCTGCCCAGAGCTGAAATTCTAGAAATAATCATGTGATACCAGCAGTGTGAGGGTTAGAGAGCACATGTTAAGGAGTTGACATGTTTTGATGAGATACTTATTATTATTATTATTATCCCAAGTGACTAGACCCATGGTAAAGTCATGCCCTCCACAATGTGAGTTTCCATACCACTCCCAGCAACCACGACTGTTCAGGAACAGTCTCAGGATGTTGTGCACATGAAGCAGAAGCATGGTTCATCCCAGGTAGCACTAAGGATTCCTTAGTGCACTGGCATTTGCAGCTGGCTAGACGAGAGGATGGCCATGCTCAGCCATCCACAGAGAGGGCTGATGGTGGCTGGGAAAACTGACCTTTGCTCCTCATCTAAATTACTCTCTACCTGTACTCAGCTGTCCTAACTCTAATAAATATCTACTTCCAAACGGGACTCTCCTATCCCTCGACCTGTCTGGTGCTCCAGACACACATATCTGAGCAGATCCTGGAGGCTCAGCACCTCTTGTCTTGACTTATGCTCTTTCTTTTTTTTTTTTTTTTAATTATTTTACTTCAAGTTCTGGGATACATGTGCAGAACGTGCAGGTTTGTTACATAGGTATACATGTGCCATGGTGGTTTGCTGCACCTATCAACCTGTCATCTAGGTTTTAAGCCCTGCATGCATTAGGTATTTGTCCGAATGCTCTCCCTCCCCTTGCCTCCCAACTCCCGACAGGCCCCAGTGTGTGATGTTCCCCTCCCTCTGTCCAAGTGTCCATGTGTTCTCATTGCTCAACTCCCACTTATGAAAAGCTGGCAAAAGTTTTGGCCTTTATTCCTCATCTAAGTTACTCTCTACCTACACTCAGCTGTCCTAATCTTAATAAATCTCTACTTCCAAATGGGACTCTCTTATCTCTCCAACCATCTGGCACAGCAGCCACATATATCTGGGCAGATCCTGGAGGCCCAGCACCTCTTGTCTTGACTTATGCTGTTTCTTAAAACCAGAGTTTTCTTGTTTTTCTTTCCAACTCTTTTAAAATCCCAATTTATCTTCCCACATTCATCCCAGAAGCCACCTTTGCTATTAAGTGATTTTGATCATTTGTCAGGATTAATATTTCTGTCTTCTGAGGTTCCCTCTTTGCTCGTTCTGCTCCATATTTTTCGTCCATCTGTCCTTATTTAGCATGCTCTCTCCCTCTTTCTCTCTCTCCCTCCATCTCTTTCTCTCTCTGTCTCTTGACTATAAGCCTCTAGGACATGGTCTCTCCACCTTTATCTCACTGCCCATTCTTGTAGCACTCAGAGTGTCTGGCAAAGTGTTTGAGATGTCCTGCTAGACAGCTTTTCACTTATGAACAATGGAACCCAATTCAAACCTCAATTCTGTAATGTGTGTGCAATTTAAACAGTTAGTACCCTAAAAGTTACAGATAGTATGTGATATTATGTTCTTTTCAACATCTACTCCCATATCCCGTACACCAACCACTGAACCAATTTCTTGATTTTATTTCCTATTATCTAGGGGACAGATGTTTTTCAAATTGTGGGATTTAAATATATACTGACCCTGAATTAAGTCACTTTCTTCGCCAGTTTAGGAAAAGCCCCAGATTCCACTATTCCCTGCACTCTTGTATATTTTCCTTGATATATATCATAGAAGGGATTTCTGAAAGCTTCTGAAAAACACATAATAAATTTGGTGCTTCTCTTTTCTTATGGTTTTGTGTTATATTTAGAAATATAATAGTTCTGTTTCATTTCTATATTCCCATAAGCATAGCGTGTAAGGAGTGGATAAATATTTATTGAATGCAAGAAGAGAGAAACAGAAAGAAAGAAGAAAGAAAGAAAGAAGGAAAGAAAGAAAGAAAGAAAAGGAAGGAAGAAAAATGCAAATTGGGGGAGGAAGAGGGAAGAAAGCAGAGAGGGATGGAGGGAGAGAGTGAGGGAGGAGGAAATAATGCATCATTTCTTTTTATTTTAAATTGCAAATCTGCTACATTGCCTCTTCTCTTGGTTTCAAGATCTAGTGGATGGCTTTTGTATTCCAAGTTTCAGCGCAACTGTAAGGGTCGCAATGAAGTAACAAGTCACTAAAAAGAAAACTCAAATGACTCATATTTAAAATGAAACAA
The DNA here is from genome assembly GCF_000951035.1 of Colobus angolensis palliatus. NCBI lineage: Eukaryota > Metazoa > Chordata > Mammalia > Primates > Cercopithecidae > Colobus > Colobus angolensis. Next base: position 2,849,106 of record NW_012116121.1, on the reverse strand, counting down.
TTATAATTACGGCCACATACTACTGCAGGCAAACATAATAACTCTCCTGCTTAACTCACTGATTTGCAGACATTTTACTGCTAGTTATGCACAGACATACATTTGCAACTCACAGATGCCGAACCTATGCTTCTTTAGTCATTCTCGTTGTGATACTTTCTTCACAAATGGTGTTTGGTGATGCCCTTCTTTCTAATTGCTTTAAATTAAAAAGCAATTAGATGCCTACTAATTTCAGATTGGATTCTCTGGGTCAGGACTGAAATGGCTGCAGCATCATTAGGAAGTGAGCATTACACAGTTCCCTCCAATATCAACTGGGCCTTCACAGAGCAGAAGGTCAGGGCCTGATCCTGCAGGTGGCAGCTGTCTTTATAGATGGCAAGATGGAGCAGAAAAAACTCATTGATGTTGTACAGCTCCAGATGATGCAACTGGTCTTCTGACTCTATTTTGAAATAAATTGAGGCATGGCTGGTATTTTGAAGCGTCTTTATCGTTTTGCATCCCCAGTGCATGAGACGCCTGGTAGGTAACAAGCTCAGTCTTTAAAGGATTCATACAATATTGCTTTCTTTTGTTAAACAGCTTACTAAGGGCCTTTTTAGATTACTGAGTTTAAGTTTCAAAGTCCACATTTTCAGATGTTTATCGCTCTACCCATTTCACAGACGAGGAAAGGAAAGAGACTTGGTGACTTGTTCAGTCTTTTGGTCAATCACAGAGTTGGGACTACAGATAGGGTCGTCAGACTCCAGGATTGTCTCCACCCCGCACTCCCACTATATCTCGTAATTCAGTACAAATGAAATTATCCATCTTTAAGGATTTAGGTTATATACTTTCAAATGATTAAATCTCCTCATTAACCTTCATGATTCTATAATAATTTTGTCCTCGATGCCAGAACCATGACCTGAAAAAAGATGTCGTCAATATTTTAGTTGAGTAAGGCAATCACTGCGGCTGTGTTTGCTTTCTCCATCACTGAGACCTTAAAGAACATATGGACAATTTCAGCAGTAGCTGGATTTTGGGAGCCCGTGGGTGTCAACTGTCTGTCCATTTCAATCACAAGCTTAACAGGTTTTCTCCTCAAAGAATTTTGTCTGCATCACGCATCTCTCCAAATCTTTCTTCAGTTGGACTGAAAAGTGTTACTTTTACTTCCTTCCTACCGGTTCATATTCAGGAGCGTGATTTAACGAGTTGGTATTATAAGCAGTTATTTCATTCAAATGGCTTCTTAGAGGAACTACCCACAACAAACTGGCATATTGGCATAGGTGAACCACCCAAAACCACTTCCTCATTCCAGGAAAATTCGGAAGCTTGTCAAGTCAAACTTTCCCTCTTGTGGAAAAATACGTAGTGAAACAACTTATACTGATTAGTTTTTAACTAGTTATCTCTGAATTGGCACCTTAGTATTATATCTATTAAGGAATAATGACACCAAAAAAATGTTTAAAAAATTTCTCTTGCAAAAAGTAAACGTGAACGGTCAAAAAGAGTGCTGATATTTGGGGTCTCCAGTTGTATTAAAATCTTAAGTTTCAACGTTAAAATTACGTAAAAATTCTTTCTCAACATCAGCTAACGTTTTTGACTTAAAAAATAAAGTATAAGTTCTTAGTTATAAAAGTGTATTTTGAGAAGATACTGGAAATACACAAAAATATGAAAATATATAATAAACAACTTTCATAATATGAATCTTTTAAAAGGTTCCTATGCTTTCTTGAGTTATTTCTCCATTTCTTCTTTTTTTACTTAATTGAGATTTTTCTTCTCAACTTTGTATTAATATCATATCAGAATATTTCATTGTATCAGTGGTCAAAGTGTTATAACTAATGCTTATTTATGAACATTTAGGTGACTTTTGAATTTTTGTTAGGATAGGTTTAACTGTAAAAATATATACCCATCATTTATAAGTTATGCCTTTCATATTAATATATTCAACATAACTATATGTTTATAAAATATAAATATTTGTGTAATTATATTAATATGTTTATAAAACATGTTATATGCTTATAAAATAATTTTCCACATACCATTTGCCTAAGCAACATTAAAAGTTTATTTATAACATTTAGGAATATAAGGAACTTTTACATTTTTGTGCAATCAAATTTAGTAATATTTTTCCTTGTGGCTTCCTTCATTATTTTTAGGTATATGTAAAAAAGTACATATATATATATATGTATATATTTTTTGAGACAGAGTCCCACTCTGTCGCCCAGGCTGGAGTGCAGTGGCACGATCTCGGCACACTGCAAGCTCCACCTCCCGGGTTCACGCCATTCTTCTGCCTCAGCCTCCCGAGTAGCTGGGACTGCAGGCACCCGCCACCACACCCGGCTAATTTTTTTATTTTTTTATTTTTAGTAGAGACAGGGTTTCATCACGTTAGCCAGGATGGTCTTGATCTCCTGACCTCGTGGTCCACCCGCCTCAGCCTCCCAAAGTGCTGGAATTACAGGTGTGAGCCACTGTGCCCAACCCTAGAAATGTAGTTTTGAATAGATAGTATTTTTATTATTTGCCTTGGCTAGCTTTTTAAAAAATGAAACTACTTTTTAGATAGTAGAAATATGATTTTAAAGGTTACAGCAATGTATTGTTATCTTGAATGGTTTCACCAATTCATACGCCCCCACAAAGAGTTCAAGGTTTCAAGTCTCACTACTCCCACTTTCAATTAAGTGTTATAATTTTAAGTTAGTCATTATATCCGTTCTCATTCTAAAGTTAATGCATCTTTATCACAGGAAGTTTTGAAAATACCAATGAGTACAAAGAAAAAATAGAAATCACTGCTATCATTCAACCCAAGGATAAATACTGTTAACTATTTCCTATATTGCTTTCCTGTCCTCTTCTCTTAAATATTACTTGACATATAAATTTTTATCCTGCTTGTATTTCCTTAACATTATATGTGAGCATTTCCCCACATCTTTACGTACTATGCACTCACATCATTTTTAATGGCTGCTGTTGCCTTGTTGAACGTGTAATTAGTTATTCTCCTATGCTGAGCCTGGAAAATCCTTCCAATTATTCGTGATTTTTAAAAAGGATGTTGTAATGAATATCTTTGGGAACACACATTTAACAGCATCTCTTTAATTTCCTGAGAAACAGTGCTAGTACTAAAATGTTGGGATCAAAGGATATGAATTATATCACTTCATTTCTATTGTCAAATTACTTATGTGGTAGGTTAGAAAGAGTATATCATTAATTTTGCTTTTCAACTTTCAAATTTTGATTTTTTACTACACTTAAGCACGCTTGGCAAAATCATTAAAAATTTATATGTCATCTTTCATGCAACAATATTTTCTGTTATTGAATGTTTATCCTGTGGAAACTCTTTCCTAACCTTATCCTTTGCACTCTCTATATTTCTTATCCTTGAGCTCTCTATGTATTATAGCTCATCAGTTTTTTCCTGCCTGTTATTTCCCTGAAAAGGGAAAATTAAGGTTTTACGTGTGCAGTCTATGGCTATAGAGAAGTTTTGCAATTTTGTGTGATCAAATTTAAAATTTAATAGTATTTGTTATTTCCTTCATTAATTTTATGTGTGGACATTTATTTTCTAAGCAGGGATTATGTAGACATTTTTGTGTCTACAGTATTTTCTTCTTTTTTTAGAATATGGTTTTCTTTTACTTTGAGACAGAGTTTCCCTCTTTTTGCCGAGGTTGGAGTGCAATAGCACAATCTTGGCTCACTGCAACCTCCGCCTCCCAGGCTGAAGTGATTCTCCTGCCTCAGCCTCCCAAGTAGCTGGAATTACAGGCGTGTGCCACCACGCCCAGCTAAGTTTTTTGTATTTAGTAGAGATGGGGTTTCACTATGTTGGTTAGGCCAGTCTCGAACTCCTGACCTCAGGTGATCCACCCGCCTTGGCCTTCCAAAGTGCTGGGATTACAAGTGTGAGCCACTGCACCGGGCGGGTTTTCTTTTTTGTACTTAATGATTTTATCTATTCAGAATTTATTCTGGTGTATTTGTGAAGAGAAGCTATTTCTGTACTTTTTTCTCAACTTGCTAATCATTCATCAAATCATCCTTCCTTTGCTCATTGCTTGGCATTGTCATTTTTGTTAAATATAAAAGTCTCATAACATTTTTATATTCTCCAAAGTCATGAATGTTCTCCAAAGTCACTAATATGTGGTTGTGGTTCTGTTTCTGGCCTATATCTTCTGTTTCACTGATGTGGCTGTTTGTTGTTTGTTAGTTTTTTGTTTGTTTGTTTGTTTTTAATACTTTAAGTTCTAGGGTACATGTGCATAACGTGCAGGTTTGTTACATATGTGTACTTGTGCCATGTTGGTGTGCTGCACCCTTCAACTCGTCATTTACATCAGGTATAACTCCCAATGCAATCCCTCCTCCCTCCCTCCTCCCCGTGATAGGCCCCGGTGTGTGATGTTCCCCTTCCCGAGTCCAAGTGATCTCATTGTTCAGTTCCCACCTATGAGTGAGAACATGCGGTGTTTGGTTTTCTGTTCTTGTGATAGTTTGCTGAGAATGATGGTTTCCAGCTGCATCTATGTCCCTACAAAGGACACAAACTCATCCTTTTTTTATGGCTGCATAGTATTCCATGGTGTATATGTGCCATATTTTCTTAATCCAGTCTGTCACTGATGGACATTTGGGTTGATTCCAAGTCTTTGCTATTGTGAATAGTGCCGCAATAAACATACATGTGCATGTGTCTTTATAGCAGCATGATTTATAATCCTTTGGGTATATACCCAGTAATGGGATGGCTAGGTCATATGGTACTTCTAATTCTAGATCCTTGAGGAATCGCCATACTGTTTTCCACAATGGTTGAACTAGTTTACAATCCCACCAACAGTGTAAAAGTGTTCCTATTTCTCCACATCCTCCCCAGCACCTGTTGTTTCCTGACTTTTTAATGATTGCCATTCTAACTGGTGTGAGATGGTATCTCATTGTGGTTTTGATTTGCATTTCTCTGATGGCCAGTGATGATGAGCATTTTTTCATGTGTCTGTTGGCTATATGCGTGTCTTCTTTTGAGAAATGTCTGTTCATATCCTTTGCCCACTTTTTGATGGGGTTGTTTGTTTTTTTCTTGTAAATTTGTTTGAGTTCTTTGTAGGTTCTGGATATTAGCCCTTATTTTATTAAGGTCCATGATATGTAAGGAGTTAAAGGTTTTGTTAGAATTTAAGACACAAAAAAAGGCAACCGCTTAATTGAAAATATAAATAAATGACACTCAGTGGGAGAGCTCCATCTTAGTGGGGGCCCCGTGGCAGGACACCATGATCCACGGGTGGATTTGGAAAGGGCTCTGCTGGTGTGCAGGAAGGAACTGTGCAGAGGGAGGGTGTGAAAGGAAACTCATTCAGCGTACACGGAGGCAAGGTGCAGTGAAACACAGGGGAGTGCCAGGGAATACCAGGGCCAGGAGGCACAGGGCTAGCTGAGAGGTCGGGGACCCAGCTGCAGGGGGCTACCTGCCCTGCCGGGCCTGTATACTTGGTTGTATTGATAGACTAAAGCACCTGTTTTCATGAGAATTCAATGTCAGCTTAGCTTTCAGATACTTAGAAAATGGACCGGCATCTAAGAGGAAATGTACATGTGTGAAAACCCTTATATTTCCTTCCTGGCCATCGTGAGACATCCCCTCTCCTACTGACTGTGAGGGAGATCTTTCCATTTGCATTGACGTATGGATGGGAGCTGATACCACACTCCTTCTTATTTACTATTCTGCTACTTTCTACTTTCCAGGAATCTTCCCACCCAACAAAAAATATCTGTGAATATGCTACCATGTGAAAATATTTTTTAAATTACAGCTATAGTCTTTCTCTGGAGAGCATCTCTAGCCTCCACACTGACAATACCTGCCGGGCGTGTGGACGCATTGCTGAGTTCATCTTCATTATTTGAAAAGTTGTTAAATAAATTCACTGTCTGGTAGTACTGTGCTGCCCGACCGATCTCTGTGCTGTGGGACCCGCTGCTTTTTGAGGGAACCACACGTGTGCTCCTGGCCCCTTCCTTCCAGGCATGTGGTCGGATGGGATGACAATTTCTGTCCCCTTGTCTTTTTGGCCTGTGCTGCTTATAGGCAGAGAACGTGGTGTCCTGGGTAAGGTCTCTCTCTCTGCCACAATGCCCAGCAATTGTCCCCGACAACGTTCCCAGTGTTCCCAAATATGCTCTATACTTTTGCAACTGAACTTGCATCTCTAACCCCTGCGTGCCTGAGGAGTAATTACAACGCTAGATGATAAAACAAATGAGTTTCTGTGAGTTGGTATTTCTTGTGACTTTTGATTCTTAATTCCTAAAGATATTATGTATATTTCCTATTTAGTGTTTTCCTTCACCAATTTCTCATTGAATATGAGTCCCATATTCATTTGAGTCTCACTGAATAAAGTCCCATAATGGTATGAATTTTGGTTGCATGTCTTCTGTCAGTTTCTAGTAAAAAACACTTTTAGACCCACTCCCTTACACAAACAAATCTGTAGTTTAACTAATCTGATTCACTAAAAGGAATACACTATCTTATGAGAAATAAAAATTTTAAAGTTTATTCCATGACTTCTTTTCCTCTTGGCTTTGAAAAACATTGATTTAATCTCTGAAGTATTGTTTCCCCTTTCTGATTTGGCTATTGTTTCAGCCTCAATAATACAAAATATCAAAAATAATCCATTCTCCTTTTTTATTATTTTATTTCATTTTAGCATTTCTTCTATCATTCTGCAGGCTGGTCCACAGTTTGCTTTCTGTTCTTCTGGCATTTCACATGTCATCTGTACAATGCCTTTTCGGCCCCTATCCGCCCCCATCCCCGCTCCTGTGCATCTACCTAAATCACATTTTACTTCTGTCCCGGAAGGCCTTATGGTAATTAAATACTGGTGTTTCTTCTAATATTTCTAGGAATGCTTTATTATTTTATTCTGGACAGATTGGATGCTGTGAATTGAAATGGACTTCAGGCAATTGCTTACTCTCACTATTGGTTTGTCTTTAGATTATGTCCAAAGGACAAAATCAAGCATGTTCAGTTTTCGGATGTAGTAAATGAGATTGAAGTTAAGACTATTTGCTTGTCTATGAAGGCAATGTGACAAGTCATAAAAGAATATATTTTTCTTCTTTCCTGTCAGCAAAAAGGAGCTAGTACCAGTCATGTAAGGATACACCAGAAGCTGAACCACGAGTTTTGTTTGAAAGGCTAAAATCATAGACCAAGATTCACATTTGAGACGGTATTGACCTTCGGAGCTAATGACTGTGGTTTGATTTTTTTTTTTTTTTTTTGAGGTGGAGTTTTACCCTTGTCACCCAGGTTGGAGTGCAGTGGTGCGATCTTGGCTCACTGCAACCTCTGCCTCCCAGGTTCAAGTGATTCTCCTGCCTCAGCCTCCCGAGTAGCTGGGAATACAGGCACTTAACAAAAACAAAAGGAGCTATAGTATATGGGAGGCAGCATGGTACATTATAGGCAGTGCCTGAACCTTGGCTTCCTCATTCAGAAAACTGGGTGAAAATCTCTTCATCAGACTAGTGCTGGGAAGATTAAGTGGGATAATTTCTGCAAAACATTAATTTCCCTTCTCCTGAACTTCTCAGTGCATACAAGATGAATAAAAAGTGCTGTCTTCTTTTCCTGTGGTTTCCAAATGTTTGTAATAGCTGCAATGTACTCTGATGTTCAGTGCCTAAATTTTAATGTTTCTAATTATAAAGTTCCCTATTTAATTGATTGCAGCACACATACATTCTATTTAGTTAACTCTTGACATTAGCATTCAACACAGTCAGAATGGTTTGAGGTACGCTCTTAATTTTGTTTTGCATCAAATTCGTTTATGTCCTTGAAGAGATGTCAGTACTGGATTAGGATCTAGAGATTGAAGCTCTGTACACATAGAGATATGATGCAGTAAAATTCCGTATGAACACAATTTCTGCATATTTTAGAAAATGCTAATCATAGATGAAAACTAGTTGTTCTCCAAAGTCATTAGTGTAAGGTCAAATAGCATATTATTTCAGGAACTGTTCCAACAAAATTTGTAAGTTTCATGTTTTTTAGGTACATGTAAACTTTTGCATCCTTTAAATGTTGAGTGTTTTTTAAAAAAATGTTTTAAGAGGACAAGCACTGCCAAATGTTTTTGAAGTACAGTATGATTTATCAGCAAATGGAATACAACATTTCAGAATATTCAAGAGGTAATGAAAGCAACAGTTAACATATAGCAAGTCTTTAGTAAATGTTATTTTTTTAACCTAGAATTTGACCAAAGGAAATTATATGGTTTAGAATTGAGCTGTCCCCAGGGACTTGAAAAAGCCCTTAAAACATATTATTTTCTTTCTTTCTAGAGGCTTATATCAGCTGTTCCTCCCTTAAATAAAACGGCAAGCTACTATTGTATCTATTTCACAATAGCATCAAAATTTCTGTTATATATTTCCCTTTGTGATTTAAATGATATTAAAATAGAAGATTTATTCTGGACTATTCACTATGTTCTTAAATCAAAAATTATCTTTGCTAGCCCTAATTTTAAGTGAAGCATTAATAATAATGCTACTTAGCATTTGCATAGCACCTTATACTTTTAAAGTGCTCAAGATTATTAATTAGATACTGTCCCCAGGAGCCCTGTGAGGTGAGTCAGCCTTATCCTCTCTTTTTACAGCCCCAGAGGTTATGTGGCCCGCCCAAGGGCCCAGACATTCCAATTGCACTTGAACTTGGAGTTTGATTTCTAATGTTTGGTGCTGACCAGAGAACTCAACTACTCCATATTAACAGATTAAAATATAGCAGACAAGAGCAAATCAAAATAGACTTTTAACTGCTTCATGATAAAACAGCAAATATTTGAAGTTAGCTTTCCATTTTAGCCTGTCTTAGAGCTTTTATAAGGAAATCATAGCTCATTTTATAAAATTACAGTAATTTTAAAACAATTAGAAAATTAAACAAGGTTTCTGGTAGAGAGGTCAGTTTGAGGAAGAGGGCAACCCACCTCCTCCTTAATGACTGAGTTAACTGAAAAATGGCCTGCTTTGCCACTGCCAATTCTGGTCACTTTCACGGGGCCTCTTTATAGTGCCTGCTTCCACCAAAAAGTAAGTTTAAGCAGAAGAGAGGTATAGTCATGGGCTCCTTGTGTCCTGTGAGTTATTAACTCTTTGATGTCAGCTGCTTCCCTCCCGGCACACACATTTTGGATGTGATCAATGAACTTGTTGGATAATGACCTTCTCTGAGCTGGTGTGTGTGTGTGCCAGAGACTGATCTCTGACTTGTGGAGTCAACTCAGACTCTCTTGTCTCATACTAGTACCTTGCCTTGTGCCAATAAAACCCAAGACTCCATTTTTATTTTCCATTTGTTTCGGAAAGAATGTTGATCTTATTAGCATTGGCAAATCTGTATGTGTCTACAGAAACCTCAATTCTTGTCTCCTCAGAAGAAAGAATTTGACCAAGGGGCATAAGGCAGAGGGAGAGACAGAGGCAAGTTTCAGAGCAGGAGTGAAAGTTTATTAAAAAGTTTTGGCTGGGTGTGATGGCTCACACCTGTAATCCCAGCACTTTGGGAGGCTGAGGCGGGCAAATCTCAAGGTCAAGAGATCGAGACCATCCTGGCCAGTATGGTGAAACCCCGTCTCTGCTAAAAACACACAAAAAAATTAGCTGGGCATGGTGGCACGAGTCTGTAGTCCCAGCTACTCGGGAGGCTGAGGCAGGAGAATTGTTTGAACCTGAGAGGCAGAGGTTGCAGTGAGCCGAGATCGCAGCACTGCACTCCAGCCTGGTGACAGAACGAGACTCCATCTGAAAAAAAAAAAAAAAAAAAAAAGGCAAAAAGAAAAAAAAAAGTTTTAGAACGGGAATGAAAGGAAGTAAAATACATTTGGAAGAGGGCCAAATGGGCAGCTTGAGAGATCAAGTGTGCCATTTGACATTTGACTTGGGATCTTATACATTGACCTGCTTCTTGGGGGTTGCATCCTTTCTGTCCTGATACTTCCCTTGGGGCGGGCTATCCATATGAGCAGCGGCCTGCCAGCATCTGGGAGGGGCCACATGCACAGTGAGTTTACTGGAGTTGTGTGCATGCTCACTTGAGGCATTTTTCCCTTCTCAGTCGAGTGTTCCTAGAGGAAGGTCCTCTACCAGCTGAGTTCCACCGTTTTGCCTCTTAGTGAGCAAGCTTGAGTCCACTCGTCCGACTCTTGAGATTTTATTGGGAAGCTTCTGATCACCAGCTTCAGGTATTTCTGTGGATTGGGAGACTGACTTTCCCTGGCACTGGCTATGCCCAATTATTATTTTAGCTTAACAAGGGCTTGACCATCACCTGATGGTCCCTGACATTCCTGGTGACCTGGGACCCTCTTTCCTGCCCTGCTCGTCTGACTAACTACCTACTGTAATAATGCAAGTCATTTCTCAGAAAACAGCTCCTATGTCAATTCTTCAGGCTTTTGGGGAACTTGATGGATTCTTTTCCTCAGCTAAGTGCCCTTTGCTTATCAGCTTTTGAAAAATGAAAATTATAGTTTTATCTTTATCTCCTACAAAACCTAGTTCTCAGTTTTTACACATGGGATTTTGGCTAAACAAGAGGTGAAACCGCATTTGTCTTGGCCTAGTCAGAGGGTTTGGCACATGCTCTTGTGACTAAATACTACCGTTGTTTTAAAAATAGTTATTTCTTGTAAAAATGGTGAATGACAAAGGGGAAAATGCATTCTTAAAATTTCTGTCATGTCCCTAAAGTGATGAATCTGAGATGCAAACAGGAGAAGGAAAAAATAGAAAATCTGCACGATCTGCAGTGTTAGGAGGTGAGAAAAGCAAGCGTCTTGTGGGGAGAAGTGGACCCTTGGACCCACGTGTGAGCTTCCACCTGGGTGGGCCTCAACCCCTGTGCCAGCATCCCCGTGACTGACAGGAGGTCCTGGGCTGCACTCTGGGAAGGGCCATTCCTAATGAGGTATAGACAGCCTGCCCTGCTCACTCTGGTTCAGAATGCTTGCGAGGGAGCAGGCATTCAACTGGACTATTTGTTGACACAGATTCTGAAGCTCTCATTGCCTTCCTCTCCTGGGAGGTCACACTGTTGTCCAGGTCCTGGTCGTCCTTCATCCCAAGGGGGCTGCATGTCTCAAAATGAGACTCCGAGTCTTGAGAGGGGAAGGACTAAGATCTGGATGTCTCTGTAGGAGATAGCAAGCTTTTGACTTAGTTTATGAATATTTCTTCAGTGTCTACTCTACACCAGACATTGCTTCACGGATTAGCACAGATCGAAGAACAAATCAGGCAACATTTTTGAATGTTAAAACCTAGTTTTAATTGTAAACTGTATTTGCATACCTGAAGAAAATTTGTTGATTTTATTCTTTTTGGAAGATGACTGAAAGAGACTGTTTGATTCGACATCTGGAAAGAATGTTTTGATTTTTAGTCTCCATTATTAGGATTTATTGGAAACATTAGAATAACCTAATACAAACACAAACTAAAAGCCTTTTCTACCTTTTGTGTATTATAATCTAATTTCTCCCTTAAGAAAAGGCTGAACATTTTTTAAAAAACAATGTTAATAAGGTGATAGTGAAATAAATAAGTTAGAGAAAGAAAGTATCAGGGATGATAAGCTAGGAGAGATGGAGCTTCTAAGAAAGGAAGGCTCTTCTAGGCCATTGGTAGGTGGAGGGGGATCAGGCAGTCAAGCCCAGGAATTATGAATCTTGTTATTAAACAAAAGACAAAAATTTCCAAAATTTGGAATGTGAACACATCTAGCAAGAATTTTTGAGAATTTACTCAATATATTTGTATCAATTATGAATCATGTACTACCATAAAACACATACATAAAGAAATTTTGAAAATAATAAATTAAAAACAATAGTTTAATGTGAAAGTATATATGTTAAGAGTATAAAATTATTTAAAATACAATAGTGTAGTGATAGTAATGCTTCATTACTTTTGAAGATTTTGGCTTAGGGTTTAAAGTACAGCAATTCAAACGTCTATTTTTAAGTTCAGTTTACTTTACTATTTGGTTTGAAAGGCTATCATAACTGAATGATAAAAAAAACCTACACAAAGATGTTTAACTCCAAATAGAAGAAATGCATCATGAACTATGCTTAATTAAGTTATAATATTTGTTTTTCAGATCTATCCTATGTTTTTCAAAATTCTATGCCAAGATTTTGTAGAACTCGCTACTAAACCTCCATCTTCATTTACGTCAATCAGTTGTATCAGCAAAGTAAAAGAAAAATGTGTCTTCTCCTTTTTTAAAAAATATTCCTAGACATTTTTCTGGGGAGAGGAGGGGGAATTGTGAGCAAATCAGAGGATTCTAAGTTTCTGAAGTATGCAGATATAGGATTTATTTAGAGATAATTTATTTACATCATCTTTAACTACAGAGTTCACATTAAGGAAACACAATCATCTCTTTCTTTCAAAATATTTACAAACATCTTTTTCCAAAAAGCAGCACATTCCATCATTTTGTTAATTTAAAACTGTATCAGCTAAGATGCATTTGTCAGCAAATAGCAGGCAACCTGACTCAAAACGGCTTCTGCCATGATGGTATTGAACAAAGTATGTAATAAAAAAGGCTTTAAGATGGAATAGAAGATCTGTGATGTCATCAAGGATCTAGTTTCTTTTTCTCTCTCTGCCATTCTTGGCATGCTTAGTTTTCTCCTCATGTTCATACCCCATGGTTGCAAAATGACTGCTGTGGATCCAGTCATCCTGTACTCACTCCCATGAGCATCCCGAACAGATAGGAAGAAAGTCAGGGGAGAAACCTGTCTATCTTTTCTGTTATCTGTCCTTCATTATGGAAGTTCATGGCTCCCTTTTCATTGGCTGAAACAGCAGTGAATGGGAGAAGGAGGCAGGTTTCTTCCCTGTTTAATATGCCTGCTTATTTGTATCAGCGCAAACCTGAAGCTCTTTTCCTTGAAGCTTTCAAGCCACTTGTCCATTTTGTGAAGGTGAGCTGGCAAATGCTAGATAATGTCGTGTGGATTCCTTTTGACAAGATTTGCAGCCTCTGCGTGCACAAGTCCCTGTGTGCCCTCAGGCTGGCTCTTGTGCTACACGTGTCAGGGGACCATCTGATGGGAGCTCGCCAGTGTCACTGTGGGTATCCAATACCAGGGAGGTTTATCTCTTTTCTCATCTATGGGAAGAGATATCTGCTTCTCTTCCAAAAATAGTTTTTTTGCAGCCCGTGGGAATAAACATCCCATTTTGGGGCCCCTTAGGCTAAACAACTTATTTCATAGTTCACACACAAAAAATTTGTAAATGTCTTCTTACTATTGACCTTTAGTGGGTTAACTCTTGGAGCTCCATAGACCCTTCCCATAACATACAGCCCTCATCTCTACTTGCTTGCTAATGTCATCAACTAAACTCTTCCGCAAAATAACTAAAACAGAAATGAACTCATTTCTTTCCTCCAAAGCTTTCTGAGAGCTACCAGAAGAAATGACTCTTATGCAATGTAAAATATATGTCATCCAAAAGTATAATCTTTAGACGAGTATATAGAGACAATATAGATAAAACCATGCTCCTTCTCTTGGCTAAAGTAAACAAATCCAGTAAGATAAAAGATCAAGGATTTTAGCTTAACTAAAGTCTGTTACTAAAGTAAAACTTTAGGAAGTAAGTATAATATATTGGACGGGGGAGGCTAACATGAGGCAGTTCCGTGGTATTTTCTCAGCCTCAAAGGACTTCCATTTTGAGCTTACAGGAAACCAGAAATGAGACCTTAGGCCTCAAGGTGAAAGTTGAATTTCTGTTTCCTAGAGCTAAATGATAGTTGGTTTGCTCCTTCTTTTAGACCTTGAGGATATTATATTCCTTCTCCATGTGAACATTCTGGACCATTCTTTATTTTTCTTTTTAAGCATTAAACTTAACACGACTTAAATCTTAGAAAATATGTCAATGCATTTCGGCGCCTGGGCACACAATTAATCTTCATCTATCTCTGGTAATACAAACACACCTGTGGGATATTTTCCATTGAATACATGAAAAGAAAACTCATAATAAATCTCAGACTGATAGCTTTATCATGACTGACAGTGCTGCTGGAGGCTCCTTCTTTATGAGTATAATTTGGGAGTATATAAAAGCAGGAGATTGATTTCTACAGAACCTTGCCTTTTCTTTAGTATTTATTCCAACCTGTGTGACTCTTCCTCTTTTTTAATAAAAAAAAAACCCCACAACATGCAGTTCCTGTATTTAATTTCTATAACGGAATGTATACATGCACACACTCACTCTCACACACATGCATTATTATTTAATGCCTGGAAGACACAAAATGCCGAATGAGAATTCTGTATGTGATTTCCTCCTGCACGTCTCAGGCAAGAGTGTCCTCTTTAGGACTTGCTGCTTTGGTGAGGCAAGAGAGAATAATTTGATCCCTTAACTAGAATGGGTGCTCCTAGGATATCCAAGTAGTAGATTTACTGTCACTATTAGAGTTAAATTATATTTACTGTTAGTAAAATGTTAATCAAATCTCTCAAATCAAATACTCATATTTTGTAGTAGAAACTTTTAAATCCTTTTGGCATGTTCTGGGGCCATGCCTTGGAGGTCTGGGATGTGGGTGGGAAATTCCATGTGGGAAGGCTAAGTAGAAGAGGCTCAAGCCCCGCACTCTCTCTTTCATTCCTACACCTTTGCTTTTATCTGTTTCATACTTTGGTGCTCTGTGCATGATGTCTAAAACCATGCTTGTCAAATTAGTTTATACTGGTCTATGGTATACAAGAGTAAATAAAATTTCCAGAGAACCAGAGAATAATTCTTTTTCACTTTAAAGATCTTTAAATAAAGATCACACTTTGTTTTCAGAATTGATTAATTCTGTGTTGCTGAATTCGGTGCTCATATCTTTGGACCCATAAGGGTAGACATATTATATAGTAAGCAGTTCTCTCATTCCCCACTTTGAATTTGGTGAAATTTCCCCAGTACTAGAGAGAACAGTGTTTTATTTAGGAGGACCTGGGAAGAGAAAAATTTGAGTGATAAAGATTAACTTTTAAAAAACTTTTCAGGCTGGGCGCAGTGGTTCATGCCTGTAGTCCCAGCACTTTGGGAGGCCGAGGAGGGCAGATCACCTGAGGTCAGGAGTTTGAGACCAGCCTGGCCAACATGGCTAAACCTCATCTCTACTAAAAATACAAAAATCAGCCAGGTGTGTTGGTGGAACCTCTAATCCCAGCTACTCAGGAGCCTGAGGCAGGAGAATCACTTGAACCTGGGAGGCAGAGTTTGCAGTGAGCTGAGATTGCACCATTGCACTCCAGTTTGGGCAAAAGAATGAGATTCTGTCTCAAAAAAATAAAAAATAAAAATAAATTAAGAAAAAAACTTTTCAGTGCGATATAATTTTAGACGTAGACTTATAGAAAAGTTGCAGAAAACAATATGCATATTTCCCACATACCTTTCAACTAACTGCTCCTACTGAGGACAGCTTCCATCACCGTAGTACATTTATTGAAACTGAAGTAATTAGCAGTGATAACTGATTTGAAACGAATCTATATACCCAATTCAAATTTTGCCAGTTTTTTCACTAGTAGCTTTTCTTCTTGTTCAAGATCCAATCCACTCTTCCACATTGTGTTAAGTTGTCGTGTCTCCTTGGTTTCTTCCACCCCATAATAGTTCCTTAATCTCTGTTTTTTATATAAAGAATAGTTTTAATAATTAAAGGTTTTCAGTTCATCAACTGTATAGAAATTATCTTTGTTACATGTGGTTGTGTGCTGAGAGGTTAAGACTGCCTTTAACCAACTGATTTGAAAATGGGATTGAATATTTGTCAGATGCTATTCAGCAAACATTCTGAAATATGACAAAGCAATAGACAATGGAAGTTATTACCTACGTCGATAAAACAGCTGTTAAAATCCTAGATTTGACAACTTACCGTCTGTGTAGGTTGGTAAAATTTTAGGCCAGATTCTAATATTCCACGAGCTGAACATAAATCTGCAGAAATATGTAGCTCTAATACCTTGAACTTAACTGGGGTTGGTTTTATGTTCAATGGACAAACAAAGAAAACAATAAAGGAATCATTTTAATTTCATTTTAGGATATGTGTCTGTTAGTTTGCAAAAGTGTGGGGAATTGGGAGGAAGTAGTTCACTATGCGCAAATAACTTCTAACTGTATTGTTTTGTAGCCGAGTAATAGTATCTGTATAATGTTTAGATTGAAAATTTTCTTCTAACAGAGTATGTGCTCAGTTTTTTGAAATGTATAAGTTTCAAGTGCACTTGACAATAATTTGTATTCTTTGTTTGGTGGGTGTAGGGCTCCACATACTTTTATTAGGTAAATTGTGTTCAAAATAATATTCAAATATTTGAAGTATCAGCATTTAAAATGGTATGCTGCAGTCTCCAATGTTCATGAGTTTTTCAACTTCAATTTCTCCTTTCAGTACTCTCAATAATTTCTTTATAGGTTTTATAGTTTCTTTGTTAGAATACAAATTTGGCAGTCTTCTATCTTCCTAGTGAATTACTCCTTGTATTATTGTGATCGTTAATTTTTATGTTTCAACTTGGCTGGACCATGGTGCCCAGATATTTGGTCAAACATTATGTTTATAGGAAGGTAATTTTAGATGAGATTAACCTTAAAGTCACTGGACTTCAAGTAAAGCAGATTCTCCTGCATAATATGGTGGGTGGGCCTCATCCAAGCAATCAAAGGCCTTAAAGAGCAAAGACTGATCTTCCCTGCGTAAGAAGGAATTCTGCCAGCAGACTGCCTTTGGATTCTGTGATGGTTTATTTTGTGTGTTAATGTGACTGAGCCACAAGGTGCCCAGATATTTGGTCAAACATTATTTGGGGAGTTTCCATGAGGGTGTTTTTGGTTGACAGTAACACTTCAATTAGTACATTGAGTAAAGGATATTTTTGCTTTCTACAGCATGGATGAGCTTCCTCTTATCAGTTTAAGATCCAAGTAGAACAAAAGGCTGAACCTTCCCTGAGTAAGAGAAAATGCTTCTGACTGATGGGATCTTAGAACTGGGACGGCAACTCTTTCTAGTTCTATAGCAGTTTTCAGGCTTCAGACTCAAGCTGGGACATTTGCTGTACATATTTTGGTTTTGCCAGCCTCCAGAATCATTTGAGCCAATTTCTTACAACAGATCTCTTCATCACACACACATACACACACACACACACACACACACACACACACTGTTTCTTTGGAGAACTCTAACTAATATAGACTTGAGCTGTAACTCTTCTCTGAAGAATTTGAAGTTCCCAAGCCTCCACAATCACATGAGCCTATTTCTCCAAACAAATCGTTTTCTCTTTCTATATACACACATACTGTTGGATCTGTTTCCCTTGGGAACCCTGATTTAATAGAGTTATGTTGTGCCCTATTTATTCCTAATAATGATTTTTGCCCTAATGTCAGTTTTGCCTGACATTAATGGTGCTGCACCAGCTTTGCCTTTGGTACTGTGTTTTTTCCATCCTTTTAGTCAGTCTTTTTGTGTTGTATTGGATGATGTTTCTGTAAAGCTCTTAGAGCTGGATTGTGCTAATTATCCAGTCTGAAAATCTGAGTCTTTTAACAGGTGAATTTAATCTACTTATATTTATATATGTTAAATGTATATACATATATGTATTTACACACTCACACACACACTCTTCTAATTTAATACCTTCACAGCAACATTTACAGAGGAGAAAACAATGGTAGAGAAGGATTAAATAACTTGACTGAGGTTGTGTAATTAATAAAGGCCTTTCCAGAAGCTATATTCTTAACCTCGTTATACTAATTCTCAAGTTAAATATTGTATTTCTAATCTTTAATGATTAGTATTATATTTATACAAAGTTTCTTGATATGATGAAGTCCAATCAAGTCCTTCAATGACAATCAATGAAGTCCAACACGTTCTTTCTGAAGAGCAGAAGGGTCTTTAAAAAACCTTTTTTCCTAGTCTTTTCTTCTGTATTTTCCCCAGATTATTATTGTTTACTAATTTTATACCTTTTTAACCACCACCTTACAAAGACGTTATTGTTTTTTACAGAAGGACTTATTTAGATATACTCATTTTTTTTTTTTTACTTATCATTTTTCTTGCATCCTATTTCTTCTTTTTGAGTTCAGTTTACTTCTTCCTGAGGTATGGACTTCAATCCTGGTAGTAAGTTCTAATGAGTGTCTGTAAATGGCAAAATCTTTTGTTGGTTGTTTGTCTGCAAATGTCCTTATTTTTGCTTCAATTCTCACAATTTTTGTATTATCATTACTCCTCAGTAATTTAAATGTTTTGGCAGCTAATAGGCTGATAAGAAACTTCCTCTCAGCCGTTGTATTGCATAGGTAATCTTTCCAGAAGGCCTATTTGATGGCTGTCTATGTTGCTTAATCTTTTTTTTCCAGCTTTATTGAGGTGTAATTGACAAATAACAATCTACATGTACTTAAAACATACAGCATGAGATTTTGATATACATATGCTTTGTGAAATGATTCCCATAATCAAGCTAATTAACATACCTAAGACTACATATTCCACATGTCATATGTGGTGACAACTATTAATATCTACTCTCTTAGAAAATGTTCAGTATACCATATACCATACATTATTATGAACTGCAGCCACCATGATGTACATTAAATCCTTATGGCTTATTTTCTTTATAAGAGAAAGTTTGTACGTTTTGGCCAACATCTCTTGATTTTCCCAACCCTCCATCCCCTAGCAAGCACTATTCTACCCTCTGTTTCTCTAAGTTCAACCTTTGAGATTCCACATATAAGTGTTATCA
Organism: Colobus angolensis palliatus; assembly: GCF_000951035.1. NCBI lineage: Eukaryota > Metazoa > Chordata > Mammalia > Primates > Cercopithecidae > Colobus > Colobus angolensis. Next base: position 2,830,123 of record NW_012116121.1, on the reverse strand, counting down.
TTGAATATTTTGTCTTTCTGTTCTGGTTTATTTCATTTAGTATAATGTCCTTCAGGTCCATCCATGTTGCTGCAAATGTCAAGGTTTCTTTCCTTTGTAAGGATGAATAATATTTCAGTCTGTGGATATGTTTGGTGTATGTGTCTGTGTTCCACTGTATGTGTGTCTATGTATGTTTATGTGTATTCAGCCTTTTTAAAGACTAGGTAATATTCCATTTTATGTGTACGTGTGTGTATGTGTATGTGTATATAAATTTCTTTTTTCAGTCATCTTTTCACAGATGCTTACATTATTTTCATATCTTGGCTACTATGAATAATACTGTAATAAATGTGGGAGTGCAGATATCTCTTAGAGATAATAGTTTTATTTTCTTCAAATATATAGCAGTAGTGGCTTGCCTGCTATATAATCTAGGCATGTAACAAAATTGCATATGTACCTCATACATTTGTACAAATAAAAAATAAAAATTATGAATTTAGAAAAGTAAGATTAATGGATCACAAGGTAGTTCTATTTTTAATTTTTTGAGAAACCTCCAATTGTTTTCCATAATGACTGTGTCAATTTACATTTGCGTAATTCCCTTTTTTCCACATTCTTATCAACACTTGTTGTCTCTTGTTATTTGATATAGGTTTCTAACAAATGTGATAAGATAGTTTATTGTGGTTTTGATTTGCATTTCTCTCATGATTAGTAGTATTTAGTGCCTTTTTATATACATGTTGGTAATTTATTTAACTTCTTTAGAGAAATGTCTATTGAGTTGCCTTGCCTATTGTGTAATTAGGTTATTTTATTGTTATTGAGTTGTATGACTCTCTTGTATATTTTGAATATTAACCCTTATCAATATATGGCTTGCAAATATTTTCTCCCATTCTGTAATTTGTCTTTTCGTTTTGTTGATTGTTTCTTTGCTGTATAGAAACATTAGAGTTTGATGCAGCCTCACTTGCTTATTTTTGTCTGATATTATACCAAAAATCACACCAAGGTGAATGTCTAGGAGCTTATATTTGTCTATATTTGCTTCCTAAAGTTTTACAGTTTCAGATCTTTCATTTGTTTTTAATCCATTTTGAGTTTTTTTTAATGTTATGTAAGCTAAGGATCCAGTTTTATTCTTTTACATGTGTATGCCCAATTTCCACAATATTATTTATTTAAGAGATTATCCATTCCTCATTGTGTGTTATTGGCCCTATTCTTGCCACTTTTGTCAAAGATTAGTTGACTGTATATATGTGGGTTTATTTCTGAACTGTCTTTATTCTGTTCCATCCATCTATGAGTACATTTTTATATATAAGTACCATAACCATACTGTTTTGATTGCTACACCTTTTAAATGTTTGAAATCATGAACTGTAATGCCTCCAGCTTTGTTCTTTCTTAAGAGTGCTCTGATCTCCAGGTTCTTCTGCAGTTTCATGTAGAGTTTTAGATTGATTTTTCCATTTCAATGAAGAATCCCATTGAAATTTTTGTAGGAATTTTGTTAAATCTACAGATTGTTTTAGGTAGTATAGGTATTTTAACAATATTAACCTTTCCAGTCCATGAATATGGTATATCTTTTCATTTATATATATTTTATCATATATATATCATATATATCTTTTCATTTATTTATTTTTAATTTCCTTCCTCCGTGTCTTATAGTTTTCAGTGTCTGTACAATGAAAACTTTTGAGTTTCACCTCATTGGTTAAATTCATTCCCAAGTGTTTTATTATTCTTGATGTTATTATAAATGGGATTGTTTTCATAATTGCATTTTCATATAGTTTGTAGTAACTACGTGGAAAATGCACCTGATTTTTGTATGCTAATTTTGTATCTTGCAACTGTACTGAATTTGTTTATTAGTTCTAAGAGTTTTTTTTTTTTTCTTTCATGATGCTTTAGGATTTCCTACCTATGTCTTCTGCAAATTGAGAAAATTTTAGTTTTTTCTGATGGAGATTTCTTCTTCTTCTTCTTCTTTTTTTTTTTATGTGTAATTGCTTTGGCTGACTTCCAGCACTATGTTGAATAGAGGTGGGAAGAAGCAACATCCTTGTCTTGTTCCTGAGCTTAGAGGAAAAGCTTTTAGGTTTTTCACTGTTGACTGTGATGTTAACTCTGAGTTTGTCAAATGTGGCTTTTGTTATTTTGAGGGATATTTCTTCTACACCTAATTTGCTGAGATTAGTTTTTATGACATGATATTGGACTTTGTTAAATGCTTTCTCCGCATCTATTGAGATGATCATCTAATTTTTATTCTTCATACTTTTAATGTGGTGTATCAAGTTTATTGATTTGTATATGTTGAATGATCCTTACCTCCCTGAGATAAGTCCCATTTGATAACAGTAAATAATCTCTTTAATATGCTGTTGAATTCAGTATTCTGACATTTTGTGGAAGATTTTACATCTATGCTCATCAGGCATATCAACCTGTAATTTTCTTTTCCTGTAGTGTCCTTGACTGATGTTGATAGCAGTGTAATGCTGGCCCCATCAAATAAATTTGGAAGTGATTCTCCCACTTCAATTTTTGGGAAGAATTTGAGAAGCATTAGTGTTAATTATTTATCAATGTTTGGTAGAATTCACCACTGAAACCATCTGGTTTTGGGCTTTTATTTGTTGAGAGGTTTTTGATAATTGATTCAACCTCCTTATTCACAACTCTTTGTTCACATTTTTTCTTTCTTCCTGATTCGATTTGGTAAGTTGTATGTTTTTAGGAACATATCTATTTCTTCTACATTATCCAATTTGCTGGCATATAATTGTTTGTAGTAGTCTCTTATGATCTTTTGTGTTTCTGTGGTTTAAGTTGTAATGTCTTCTCTTTCATTTATACATTTGTTTATTTGAATCAATTTTCTTAAATTTGTTAAGGCTTTTTTTGTGGTCCAACATATAATCTATCCTGGTGGTATGGTCTCAATGTTTGTGTCCTCTCCTTCAAGATTCATATGTTAAAGCTTAGCTCCCGAAGTGATGTTGTTAAGAAGTAGAGCTTTTGGGAGGTAATAAGGTCATGAGAACTCTGCCCTTATGAAAAAAGATTAGTGCTATAACAGAAGAGGCTTCAGGGAGCTTATTTATCCCTCCTACCATGTGAGGCCATATAGAAGGCCCTATCTATGAGGAACAGTCACACACCAGAAAACAAATCTACTGGTGCCTTGATCTCGCATTTCTCAGCCTCTAGAACTGTGAGAAAAAAATTCAGAATAATAAAAGCTATTTATGACAAACCCACAGCCAATATCATACTGAATGGGCAAAAACTGGAAGCATTCCATATGAAAACCAGCACGAGACAAGGATGCCTTCTCTCACCACTCCCATTCAACATAGTACTGGAAGTTCTGGCCAGGACAGTCAGGCAAGATAAAGAAATAAAGAGTATTCAAATAGGAGGAGAGGAAGTCAAATTGTCTCTGTTTGCAGATGACATGATGGTATATTTAGAAAACCCCATCGTCTCAGCTCCAAAGCTCCTTAAGCTGATAAGAAACTTCAGCAAAGTCTTAGGATACAAAAATCAATGTGCAAAAATCACAAGAATTCCTATACACCAATAGTAGACAAAAATAGAGCCAAATCATGAGTGAACTCCCATTCACAATTGCTACTAAGAAAATAAAATACCTACGAATACAGCGTACAAGGGATGTGAAGGACCTCTTCAAGGAGAACTACAAACCACTGTTCAAGGAAATAAGAGAAGATGCAAACAAATGGAAAAACATTCCATGCTTATGGATAGGAAGAATCCATATCATAAAAAATTGCCCTACTGCCCAAAGTGGTTTATAAATGCAATGCTATCCCCATCAAGCTACCATTGACTTTCTTCACAGAATTAGAAAAAAACTACTTTAAATTTCATATGGAACCAAAAAGGAACCTGTATATACAAGACAATACTAAGCAAAAAGAACAAAGCTGGAGGCACCACACTGCTTGACTTCAAACTATACTACAAGGCTACAGTAACCAAAACAGCAAGGTATTGGTACCAAAACAGACAGATAGACCAACGGAACAGAACAGAGACCTCAGAAATAACATCACACATCTACAACCATCTGATCTTTGACAAACATGACAAAAACAAGCAATGGGGAAAGGATTCCCTATTTAATAAATGGTGTTGGGAAAACTGGCTATCCATATGCAGTAAACTGAAACTGGACCCCTTCCTTACACGGTATACAAAAATTAACTCAAGATGGATTATAGACTTAAATATAAGACCTGAAGCCATAAAAATTCTAGAAGAAAACCTAGGCAATGCAATGCAGGACAAAGGCATGGGCAAAGACTTCATGACTAAAACACCAAAAGCAGTGGTAACAAAAGCCAAAATTGACAAATGGGATCTAATTAAA
>NW_012116121.1:2793704-2824864 GCF_000951035.1 Colobus angolensis palliatus | reverse complement strand
AAAAAAAAAAAGACTGGATAAAGAAAATGTGGCACATATACACCGTGGAATGCTATGCAACCATAAAAAGATGAGTTTGTGTCTTTTGCAGGGACAGGGATGAAGCTGGACACCATCATTCTCAGCAAACTAACACCAGAACAGAAAACCAAACACCACACGTTCTCACTCATAAGTGGGAGCTGAACAATGAGAACACATGGATACAGGGAGGGAAACATCACACACTGGGGACTCTCAGGGGGGTGGGAGGCTAGAGGAGGGATAGCATTAGGAGAAATACCTAATGTAGATGATGAGTTGATGGGTGCAGTGAATCACCTTGGCAAGTGTATGCCTATGTAACAAACCTGCACATTCTGCACGTGTATCCCAGAACTTAAAGTATAAAAAATAAATTAAAATGAAATAAAATAAAATAAAACAAAATAAAATAAAGGATCTGTTTTGGGTATCAAATGTGATGGTTATCAACTAATGCTTAGTATACAGTTTGCACTTAATAAATATTTGTTTACTGAATGAAAAACTTCTGTTATTTATAAAGTACTCAGTCTAAGATATTTTGTATAGCAGCCTGAATGAAGTAAGACATCTGCAAAATTTTCTGTGTGCAATTGAGAATAATATGTATTCTGCTACTGTTGGATAGAAAGTTTCACACATGTATATGAGGTTCATTTGGCATAAAGAGTAGTTCATGTCCATTGTTTCTATATTGATTTTTTTTTGTCTGGATATTCTATTCATTTTGGAAGTGAGGTATTGAAGTCTCCTACTATTATTGTATTGCTCTCTATTCATTCTCTTAATTCTGCTTATATTTGGTTTATATATTCATTTATTCTGATATTGAATACATATTTACTTACAATTGTTATGTCTTCTTAATGAATTGAGTCCTTTCTAATAATTATATAATAACTTTATTTGTCTTTTGTTACAGTTCTGGACATAAAGTCTATTTCTTCTGATGTATGTATAGCAACTCCTTTTTTATTTCAGTTTACATTTGCATAAAACATCTTTTTCATCCCTTAACTTTCTTATTAGTGTTCTTGAAGTTTAAGTTAGTCTCTTGTAGGTAGCATGGAGTCTTTGGGTTTTGTTTTTTGTTTATTTTTCAATTCATTCAGCCACTCTATGTCTTCTAACAGAAGATTTTAATCCATTTATATTTAACGTAATTGTTGCTATGTAGGACTTACTATTGGCATCTTGCTAATTGTTTTCCGATTGTTTTAGTTCTTTGTTCCTTTATTTCTCTTCTGCTGTCTTCCTTTGTTAATTGATTTTTTTGTGATAGTATGCTTTGATTCTTTTCTCTATGTTGTTTGTATCCACTATAGGTTTTTGGTTTTTGATTACTGTGAGACTTACATAAAGCATATTATATTTATAAGTGGATTTTAAGCAGAGAGCAACTTAACATTTTACATTTTGATATATTGTGTCTACAGTAACAAATTATTATAGTTATAGGTGTTTTGAATACTTGCAACCTTTGAAGTACAGTTACAAGTAAATTACAGAGCACCATTCCTGCATTAGAGTATACTGAATTTCACTATATATTTGTCTTTACTTACCTTTCACTATTACCTTTACAAGTAAAATTTACATATATATAATATTATGTATTATTCATGGAATATATATATGTATATTAATGCTATTAATTAACATCCTCTTATTTCAGCATGAAGAACTCCCTTTAGCATTTCTTCTAAGGCAGGTTTAGTGGTAATGAACAACCTCATCTTTCATTTCTCTGGTAGAGTCTTTCATCTCTCTTTATTTCCAAAGGACGACTTTGCTGAATAAAGTATTCTTGATTGGTAGTTTTATTCTTGCAGCACTTTAAGTATATCATCTCACTCTCTCCTGGCCTGCAAGGTGTTTCCTGAGAAATTTGTTGATTGCCTTATAGGTGTTCCTTCATATGTGACAAGTTGCTTTTCTCTTGCTGCTTTAAAATTCTCTCTTTGTCTTTGTTGCCAATTTAATTACAACATATCCCAATAAAGTCCTCTTTGGATTGAATCTGTTTTGACACTTTTGAGATTTATAACTCTAGGTATCCGTATTGCTCCTAAAACTTGTGAGGTTTACAGCTATTATTACTTTACATAAACTTTTTGATCTTTTTTCCTTTCTTTTATTTCTAGGACCCCCCCATATGTATATTTGTTCACTTAATGGTGTCCTGTAAGTCTGGTAGGCTTTCTTCACTATTTTTTATCCTTTTTATTATCCTCTGACTTAATAATTTCAAAGGATCGGTCTTCAAGTTTGCAGATTCTTTCTTTTTCCTAATCAAAGTATGCTGTTAAAGCTATCTATTGCATTTTTTATTTTGTTCGTTGCATTCTTCAGCTACAGAATTTCTGTTTGGAGTTTTTTGAAGATTTCTTTCTCTTTGTTGAACTTTTTTACTTGGTTCATTTATTTCTTTCCTGTGTTATTGAGCTGTTTATCTGTCTAGGGTAAAGTACTATGATGCTCTGTTCCTGGAGGGCAGGGCTCAGCAGAGACATGGGAACCTGAAGGCAGGGCACAGTGTAGCAGTAGCTCCTGCCCCTGAGAAGGGGACACAGTGGTGGCTCCTTATCTAGGGAGAGCACTGCATCATGGATTCCAGGCAACTCTGTCTGCTGGGATCAGCATGATGAAGACACTGGGGTGTCCTTGTTGTCTAGAGCTGCAGGTGTCCATAACAGAGAGGAGAATTGCTATGGTCCCTCTGCTCTCCTATTCCCTGCTGGGAGAAATCCCTCTCTTGGGGATCCCTCTTGGTTTTGAGCTGCTCTGGAATGGAGGATGGGGTGACAGAGGTAAAATGCTTCCCAATTTTTCTGTGTGTCCATCCTCAGTTCCTATGCTCCACAGGGTTTCTGTTGCTCCTCATTAAAGTCCAGAGATTCCCCAGACCTATTTTCATTGTTATGTAGTTGTTTATTTATTGTTTTTGTGAGGGAACAAGCATTGGGGCCTTCTATTCCATCATCTTGTTGATTTCACATGTCTTTTTTTAACTAATCAATCTTTAAGAGTAGATACAGAGAAGTTGCCAAGATAATACAGTTTCTCTTCCCTTGATTGTTAACATCTTAAATTAACTATGGCACATTATTACAACTAGAAACCAATGTTGGTACATTCATATTAAGAAAATCCCACACTTCCACTAGATTTTTTTCCCCTAATTTCTTTTTTTTTTTTTCGTGTTCAGGATTCCATCCAGAATACCCTGTTACATTTAATCATTGTGTCTCTTTAGGCTCCTCTTGGCTATGAAAGTTTCTCATACTTTCTTTGTTTTTGACAACCTTGATAGTTTTGAGTACTGGTGAGGTATTTTGTAGCCTGTCCCTCAATTGTAATTTGTTTTATGTTTTTCTCATGATAAGACTGGGATTATGGAAGGTGAAATGGCATTTTCACCTGATAATATCAAGAGAACATGCTATCAACATCACTTGTTATTGACGATGTTAACTTTGATCCCTTGGCCAAGGCAGTGCTTGTCAAGACTTTCTCTACTGTAAAGTTGACTTTCCCCTTTGCCACACTACTCTTGGGCAGCAAATCACTAAGTTCACACTCAAATCACTGAGCCCACACTCAAAGCGCAGGTTATGGGGGGCAGGGGTGGGAATAAAGCTCCTGCCAATTTTTAAAATATCATTGTATTTTTTATTATGGTGTCCATTCTTGTAAAAATTTCTGTAACCATCTTAAACCTAAGCATTATCTTATATTCGTTCATAAGGCTGTATTATTTCTGTTTCTTGAGGGGTCCTAATGTTCCTGTGAATTAAATCTACTGGTTCTCACTCATACTGCTTCATTTCTTCAAGGGGTTTGCCATTAGTTTATCGTCCAAAGGACTTGTTTGTTTTGTGATCATCCTGTATTCTTCCATGTTTTTGTTTTGGTTTCATTTGGCTTTTTGCTCATGCTGGACCCCTACTGTTTCAGTGGTCCAGGCCTAACATTTATATTAATTTCTTGGTTCTGAGTTCCCTCCATGGATTCTCAAAGCCAAACATCATGTCTGAGAGCTTTGATTTCTCCCAGATGGCTTTTCCTGTCCATTCTAGAATCTGGCCAGGTGGCAAGCTTCCTTGCTGCTTCCCAGTGCCAACAAGTGAACCCATCTCACTCATACCCATCTCACCCACCCGATGCCCTCTGAAGTTCTGTGCTCTGCACTGAAGAGTGCAGCCCCAGTCCTGCCCTGCTTAGGCTGTGGCAGCATCTCCTGTGTAACCAGAGGCCAGGTGTTGTGTGGGGTCTTCTCTGCTTTCCACAGAGCCTTTGGCTCTTCTCTTAGTTTCTGAAACCTACAGATTTTCCTATCTTTCAAATGCAGTGGAGTTTTAAATGATGCTTTTTATTTTACCTAGTATTTTTATGTGTTTGGAGCTAACCACTCTCTACCATTTCTATCTACCATTTTACCAAAGTCTCATTTAATTCTTCTAGTAACACAACATCTCCTATACTGATACCGCATATTCATTAAAGGAAAGGGAAATTTTGATCAAGGATTGTTATTCACACTCAGGGTTGCTGTCAGTCTTCTGAATAGTCACGTTTATAATTAAAAATATGTATTTCTAGTACTTCTTCAGGGTAAATGCAACCTGAACTTTTGAAAGTAATTATCGAATATTTATTGAGGATCTATGCATAAGGAATTTATTGAGGATCTATGCATAAGGAATATTTATTGAGGATCTATGCATAAGGAATTTTGTGATGAGTCAATGATTAAGACATAGTCCTTGCTTAAGGAGTTAAACTATAAACATGGAGAACTATTTTAAAAGGTGGAATGTTACAAGTGACATAAAATAGTTACAAATGTGCTGCAAGAGGCCGTAGAAGGATGAGCCAATTTCCAGCCAGAAAGACCTCAAAAGTACCATGCAGGAAGACAATAAGCTGGGCTTAGCAAATAGGTGTCATTTGGAGATGCAACAATTGCTTGTTGGCAGATGTCAGATTATACTTAGAGTCAAATAGCAGGGAATGAGAACATTAAACAACCTGGATTTGTGGTGCATACACAGGGTACCAAATAACAGCTACTCAATGCATGGTCATCAGTTTGTTCAAAGAGCAAAGTGTTTAAAGTGATTTCTAAAACATGGAATGAGAAGGTCTTGGAAAAAAGCAATTGTTAAGGACAAGGTAGACTTAATTAGAGAAAACTTTTTGACAATTAAAAGAATAAATTAAAAATAAATACAGAAACCAAGTTTTCAGCAGTCTCACCCAGCTCAGGTCCTCACCCTTGGCAAAGAGTCCCCATAAATAGGGTGAGAGCACCCAGTGGAGGGGCTACTCCCTGCAGAGAGGAAGCTGAGCTGCACACCAGAAGTTTCTGTCCACAGAGAGTGGAAGAGAAAGAAGACCAGGAAGCAAGAACCCAAGTGCTTGTTATTCCACTTCCCCTGCATAGTCGCTAGGGAGAAAGCACTGCGGTGTTCTAAAGCAAACATTTAAAAACATATTCACTTATTAATAACAATAACTAATATTAATAAGCATGTATACAGCTCTCTTTGTCTTCAAAGCGCTTTATGAACATTAGCTAATCAATTAACAATGGCCTCTTCCTGATACTAATCTTCAGTCTGAACACAGAGACCCTTGGGGACATCAGAGGGGATGCTGGCCTAGTCCTGAGGTGGCTGCAGTCATCAGAGGCAGGGCCTGGGCCTCCTGGCCTCCAGGTGGCACACTGTCCAATTCCAATAGTTCTGCTTCCTACGGCAAATCTCAGAAAAACGCCTGTGTATTTCTTTCCTCTCTTCTTCTTCTTCTTCTTCTTTTTTTTAATGTTCGCATGACTTTTGGGTAGAGAAAACCAGACTTATTTTCCCCCTGGGGTTCTATTTGTTCTTTCTGTGTTATTGTTTCTGATATAAGCAAATAAACCAACAAGACTCCAACGTATTTCTTTGTTACTCCTTTTATTTACTGTTGACAGAGAGGCTTAATTAGATTGCAGTCTTTCCTCTAGGACTCCGTGTCCATGGGGCATGGACCAAAAGCTGCACAGACCGCCATGTCTAGGGAGGGACTCGATCCACTTGAGGGACGTCGAACTTACCAGGAGCAGCAAGAGCCCTTTGGATGTGTCTGCTTAAGGATGTAGAATTTACACGGATCCCCTGACCCCAAGTACATCTGTGGAGTGTGGGGATTTGAGCCTCCCCTGCTGGGGTGTATCCCTGGTCCCTTTGGGATTCCCTGGGATTCATAGTGCCTGATGCTGAGTGCTCCTCAGGAATGTCTGGATTTCCCTGGGTGCTTGAGAATGTTTGCATTTATTTTGCAATGATCTTAGAGCAGAATGCTGAAATAAGATCCTCAAAAAATCTCACCACTCTGCTCCCTTCAAGATTTTAGAAGCTGCCTTCTGGTGAGTCACAGTGGAGCTGCTGTGGGGGTTCCTGCCCTGCTTCATGATGGGCTTCTAGTGCTGGTGAGCATCGCTGGTCTGTCATGCAGGTAAGGGAATGGAGCCCTGGGCTGCACAGCCACACCTGGCCTGATGCTTAAGGCTGATCACACACTGAGCATTGCCATGACAAAGCTGTATCCCCACTCTTTCCCTGTCAATATCCCATCAGTCATTAGTAAGCAGTCGTGTTAGACAAGGCCTTTAGGCATTTTTCCAATGCAAAGCCGCTTAGCATTAGAATTGCAGGATATATTTTGGCTTCTCTGCAAGCCGTTATCCAACCCATTTGTAAACTTACCTTGAATCATGGCAGATTCTCTAGATAGCTATCACTTTGACCTTTTATCTCCATCTCTACAAGGTATCAGGAACAACTGTGCCAGTTAGTATAAACTTTTTCTGTTTTAGTAGGTCTCATGGAAATATGCTAAATGAATAAAATGAAGTAGTTTTTGTTTGTTTGTTTTTTACGATTTAAGAGTAAAAATCCTTTTTTTTTTTTTTTTTTTTTGAGATGGGGTCTCATTCTGTTGCCCAGGCTGAAGTGCAGTGGTGTGATCATGGCTCATGGCTCACTGTACCCCTGACCTCGTACCTCCTAGGGCTTATGCAATCCTTCCACCTCAGCCTCCCGAGTAGCTGGGACTACAGGTGCATGCCACCATGCCCTGCGAATTGCTATATCTTTTGTAGAGATAGGGCTTTACCATGTTGCCCAGGCTAGTCTTGAACTCCTGAGCTCAAGCAATCTGTCCACCTTGGCCTCCCAAAGTGCTAGGATTACAGGCATGAGCCACCATGCCCGGTCTGCATTTGTATTATTGTTCCAACACTGATATTTTTACAGTCTAATAGAAACAATCTTATCTTCTAGTTTTAATTTACATTTCAGAGGAAAAGGTGCCTGAAGAATTAAATATATGCAATCCTGAAATTTAAGAGACAAACATTTTAGAAATTTTAAACATGTGAATTGGTGATTTTAATCTAATTCCCAGTTTTCCCCCCAAGAGGAATGAGGACATCCACTAACAACCCTCTGCCCATTAGAGGCAACAGGCCAGAGAGGAGGAACTCTGGTAGGTGTTTCCTCCCCCAGCCCACCCAGACACTCTGTGTGTGTGTGTTTTTAAGTTTCTTTTCTGATTTGTGTCTCATAAATACATTAGTTACTGAGATACTGATCATTTCTTTGGAAGAAAATGCACATCTCGTAATGGAAACAGTCTAGCACAAAACCAAAGGTCAAAATCATTGTGACTGATTGTTTCAGAATAAAGTGCAAGTCCCTTAAAGAGAAATGGAAGTTGACAGGAAGAATAAGAGAACACAAGGCATCCTGGGGCTCATTTGCTTGTCTTCTGCACTGACACAGACTTGCAGTTATTCCTGCCACGTTGGAAGGTGCACTCACTGCTCATCAGCAGAGAAAGCCACCGTGGAAGGCAAGCATTTGCAAGTCCATGTTCCATTTGGAATAAGCCCCACATGGAGGCAGATTGCAGGGCCTAGGTCTGTTATACCTGGAGCACCCAGGGAGACCGAAGGTGTGGAGTTGTATGCAAATGTTTCACTTCCTTCTGCTTTTTTTTTTAATTTTTATTTATTTATTTATTTTTTTATTATTATACTTTAAGTTCTAGGGTACATGTGCATAACGTGCAGGTTTGTTACATATGTATACTTGTGCCATGTTGGTGTGCTGCACCCATCAACTCGTCAGCACCCATCAATTCATCATTTATATCAGGTATAACTCCCCAATGCAATCCCTCCCCCCTCCCCCTTCCCCATGATAGGCCCCAGTGTGTGATGTTCCCCTCCCCGAGTCCAAGTGATCTCATTGTTCAGTTCCCACCTATGAGTGAGAACATGCGGTGTTTGGTTTTCTCTTCTTGTGATAGTTTGCTAAGAATGATGGTTTCCAGCTGCATCCATGTCCCTACGAAGGACGCAAACTCATCCTTTTTTATGGCTGCATAGTATTCCATGGTGTATATGTGCCACATTTTCTTAATCCAGTCTGTCACAGATGGACATTTGGGTTGATTCCAAGTCTTTGCTATTGTGAATAGTGCCGCAATAAACATACATGTGCATGTGTCTTTGTAGTAGAATAATTTATAATCCTTTGGGTATATACCCAGTAGTGGGATGGCTGGGTCATATGGTACATCTAGTTCTAGATCCTTGAGGAATCGCCATACTGTTTTCCATAATGGTTGAACTAGTTTACAATCCCACCAACAGTTCTGCTTTGACTTACATTGCCTTAAATATAGAAAGAAGAGGCTTGAAATTCAACTGAAACTTGCATGATGTTTCAAGAAGAAAAATAATCATTTCCAGGAACACAGAGCAAGTCCTTATTTGGTTTCTTATGTTTTTCTTAATAAAATAACATAAAAATTTTCCAGAACAGAGTGAAAAAATACAGATTAAATATAAAAACCTTCAACAGTTAAGGAACACAAAAATTTTTACCCTCTGAATGAATATTTCAATTATATTACATTTCCTTTTAATAGCTTTCCATGGGAAACTCCACATGTATTCAGAAATATACTTTAATTTACTTATGCAGAACATGAGCCAAAAATTCTATTGTCTAGTTTTCCAATTGGTTTGCCATTTACCTCAACCCTTTAACACTAGCAACTTACACACACACACACACCATGTAAATATATGTCTAGATGTCATATGTATGCACCTACACGCAAATATATGTAAACATTTATAATACATATCTGCAGATTCATATATATGTATATGTTTGTAATATTTCTGTGACAATTTCAACTTTTATACAACATTATATGTCTGTCTTAGCTCCTAATTCTATTTTAGGTATTTTGAATATAAAGAAAGACGCTTCCAATACTTGTAATTTTTCATGGTGCCTAAAATAATGACCTACTAATTTTGCAGTTACCGATTTGAGACTTACTCCATAATTCTAAAAAGGTAGTTGGCTAATAGGTTTATGAGACACTTAAAATGACACTTGGTTAATAGATTAATGAGATTTAAAAAAAAAAATACAAGGATGAAAATGAGTAAGACTGTATCAAAATGTTAGATGTGTTAATTTGACTTTATCTGAAGAAGACAGAATCACCGACGGATGGAAGAGAATTGAAGCCCCACAGTGCTCTCAGCAAGTTGTATCCCACAGACTAGGTAGTTTTCCGACATATGACACCCACCCTTATTAGCCACAGAGTAGGAATAGTGAATCAGATAAAACTTTCTACCTCACCAAGACCAGTCAAATGCACAAAGGAATCAGACTCTCCGGGACATGTTTTGGAGATTTATTCACAAAAGAAAAAATATCCAATTTTTAATTAAGACCAATGAGACTCACACATTTTCTATTTTTTGAGAGCCATATAAAAATGAAAATGCCCAACTTCAATTTGGAAAGTGGACTTTTTTGCCCAACCAACATTGGGTGTAATGAGAAAGTTGTTCCATAATGGACATGTTCAATTCTTAAAATGGATAAATGTTCACACTTATTTTAACATTAAGAAATTATATGAGTTTAGTTTAGGGACTTCAGGATTTAAAATCATGTTTTCTTGTCAGTCCCCTGGCACTCACATCCATGAAATACTTATAGCATTCCTGTCTTGGTGGAGCATAGCTCTAGGGAATGTGAGGTGAGGGAATAGAAGTGATGGCCATCAGGTAGAAGTCTTGAAGTGGAGAGTTCAGAAATGGCTCAATTATCAATGACGATGACTCCAGGGTATGACCATGGGAGTTTGCAGCAAAGAAAGGGGGAAGCAAGGGTAATTGGGGATGAAGAAGTTTAAAAAACTGAGAAAATCAGATATTAGAAAAACCATCTCTCTGCATGGATATTGAGATCACTCAGAATAGTGACAGAAGTAGGGGTATAGAAGACAGACCCAAAATTATCAATGATGGCAGAAACAAAGCCATCAGTGACTGAGTGGTAAAGAGGTGTTTTGGGTGGTAAACAACCAAAATTATCAGTTTATCAAAGAATAAATATATTTGGCCAATAAATGGCCAATAAATATAAATGTCCAGTAAATAAATATAAATATAAATGAACCTTTTGGTAATAATATACAAGACATTTAAAACTTGATAATATATACTGTTGGCAATTGCTATGATTTGAATATGTCTCCCAAAAAGCATGTGTTGGAACTTAATCTCGAATGTGACAGTTTCAGAAGGTGGGACCTAGTGTGAGGTGTTTAGGTTGTGAGGGCTCCACCTTCATGGATGGATTACTGCTGATTTTAAGTGAATTTGAGGCTGTGAGCTCTACTGCTCTCACAAGTGCGTGCTGTCTTGCCCTGTCACCTTCTGCCATGGGATGGCACAGCAAGAAGGCTTTCACAACATGCAGCCACTTGGTCTTGGACTTCCCAACCTCCAGAACCATGAGCCAGATAAATTTATTTCCTTTATAAATTACTCAGTCTCAAGTATTCTGTTACAGCAGCAGAAACTGGACTAAGTGTAAGAAAATTCGGCATTCCCAAACTCTTCTGGTGGGATTGTAAATTGACACAATTTTTACTAGAGCACAATTTGGAAAAATATTTTAAAAATTGAATTTTAGTTATGATTTGACATAACAATTCTACCTGTATGGATAACATTATCGAAAAAATTATATTTGTGATTATATAAGAAAAGAGTAAAATTCACAATGTATTGTTAAGTGGAAGGGAAACATTATCATATAACATACATTTTGTAAGAAAATACATTTTCGTGAAGAAAAAATGAAATATAATGTTGGATAAATGTGAAATCTTCGATCATAAGATTCTGAGTGATTTTTATTTTGTTTCTTCAACTTGTATTTACTTAGAAAAACTATTTGCATTAGGTATTATCATTCCCATTTTATAGACAAGAGAACATAGGCCAAGAGATAATAACTAATGTTCCAAGAAAAAACAGCTAATAACTTGTGAAGACGTAGTTTAAACTCACAAAATTTTGTTTCTCCCAAAAAGAAACAAGGTTTATGTTCACATATCATATATTATGTCAAGTGACAAGAACCAATTATTATAAATACTCCTTCAAAAAAGACAAAAGATATGACAGTTGAAAGATTAGACCATCATTAATTATAGTCATTAGTTTCAAGAAAAGAAGTCTAGGTGCCTCTTTCAAGGAAGCACTGTAAATAAATAAGGTGTTTCTTACTTTGGTGATATGGGAAGTTGTAGAAGAGCTGACAAATGAGATAATTGTTATGCAAATTTAGCAGGCTGAGTAGAACATCTGTAAGCAGAATGATGTTTAAAATTGTTCATAGCTTATTCTCAAGATAGTTATAAGTTTTGATGCTGAAGTCATAGACCTGGGTTAGGAAGAGAAAGGTTCCACTCAGGTTGTTGTCTTTTCTGTGTATTCACCACCACCCTTAGTTAACTTTCTTTCTGGCTCCCATATGTCTTTTGCCAATCACATTGTGTTGCTGACTTCTTATTTACCTTAAAGTAAGGGAATCTCCAGTTTAAACTGTTTATGAATGACTGCTGAGCGCTTCCACCATGAAAACTTAGATACCTAGAGCCAGCACCTCTCAAGGCTAGGCTAGGGCACCCCGCAGGGCAGGCCTCAATCACCTCTTTTCGTCCAAAGTCCTTGTGTTCTCTTCTCATTTTGCCCTTTAGTTGCATTGCTATGTTATTGTCTCTGAGAATTTGAAAACCATCTAGTTTACGTGATAAAACTAATGATTTCTAATGTGTAACTGGGAAAGTTTGGAGGCAGGAATTAGCAAACCATGGTCAATAGGCCAAATACAGCCCACTTATTTTCAATTGCTTGTTTTGGGTTATAAATACGGCAAAATTGAATAGTTGGCCCACAAAGCTAAATATATTTATTGTCTAATGCTCTGCAGAAAACGTTTGCCAACGCCAGTTCTAGAGGACTATTCTAAAGCACCATTAGAGAATTTTAAAAATATAATTTCCTCCTCTTCCCCAAACTGAGGTATACTCTGTATGATGATGATGATGATGATGATGATGATGATGATTATGATTTTTGAGAAGGAGTCTCACTCTGTCACCCAGGCTGGAGTGCAGTGGTGCGATCTCTGCTCACTGCAGCCTGTGCCTCCCAGGTTCAAGTGAGTCTCCTGCCTCAGCCTCCCAGGTAGCTGGGACTACAGACGCGCACCGCCACGCCTGGCTAATTTATGTATTTTTAGTAGAGATGGGGTTTCGCCATCTTGGCCAGGCTGGTCTTGAACTCCTGACCTCAGGTGATCCACCTGTCTTGGCTTCCCAATGTGCTGCAGTTACAGGAGTGACCCACCACACCCAGCCTATTATTTCTATAATTATTATAAGAATCTCCAGTCATTTAATCCATTCCAAGTGAGATCATCTGATTACTTTTGTTATATAATTATCTTAATTATATTATTTATCTGCTTAAAAATCTTCAGTGGAAATGTATTACCTTTCTTATAAAATCATATTACACTTGGAATTCAAGGTTTACTCCATCTGTCTGTTACTTAAATTTTCAGTCATGACTTCCACTATTCAAGCCAACCTCTGCTACACACAGCTGCCTCAAGATGACTTCTTTGCCTTGCTTATGTTTGGTCACTGTTTATTTTGAATCTGCAAACTTTTCAGCATTTCTCTTTTCAAAAGGTACAGCTTAATTTCCCTCTGGATTTGGCAAATCACTTCTACTGAGTAGAATGTGGTATAAATGATGCTATGTGACTTTCCAGACTCTGCCATAAAAGGAACATTCCAGGCTATGTCATAAAAGGAACATTTCCAATCAGTCACTCTGCAGAGCACAGCTGCCATGTCAGGAGGACACTCAAGCAGCCCTTAGATGGATTTGGCAGCTCCCAGTAGCAACCAGCACCACCTTGGCTGCTGTGTAGTGAGCGGGCTTGGAAGCTGATCCTCACCCTTAGTCAATATTTCTGGCGCACATCCCTGGCTAAAATCTCGACTGGACCTCATGAAAGACCCTGGGCCAGAGAACCCAAGATCCCAAATTCCTGACCTACAGAAACTGCGAGAAATAATTTTAGACTACTAAGTTTGGGGGTAATTTGTTATGCACCAATAGATGCACCCACTTCACACCACCACCACCTTCATCTTTTCTACCCTTTCCACCCTTTCCTTGGAATTGAACAGCTTTGAAAAAGCTACTTGAGCTCTTTTACCTTAGATTTCTCAAATAAGCATAATAAACATCTCTATGATTGATGAAAGGATTGTATTAAAAAAATACAGGGAGAATCACAGTCCCTGATACGTGGTAATGAGAGACAGGACAGGCTGGATTTCCTAAGCCGAGGAAGAATCCCTGAGCCTAGCTGGGAAGGTGACCGTTTCTACCTTTAAACTCGGGGCTTGCAACTTAGCTCACACCCGACCAATCAGGTAGTAAAGAGAGTTCACTAAAATGCTAATTAGGCAAAAACAGGAGGTAAAGAAATAACCAATCATCTATTGCCTAAGAGCACAGCAGGAGGGACAATGATTGGGATGTAAACCCAGGCATTCCAGCCAGCAACGGCTACCCTCTTCGGATCCCTCCCTTTGTATGGGAACTCTGTTTTCACTCTATTAAATGTTGCAACTGCACACTCTTATGGTCCATGTTTGTTACGGCTCTAGCTGAGCTTTCGCTCGCTGTCCACCACTGTTGTTTGTGGCTGATGCAGACCCGCAGTTGACTTCCATCTCCCCGGATCCCGCAGGGTGTCTGCTGTGCTCCTGATCCAGCGAGGTGCCCATTGCTGCTCCCGATCCGGCTAAAGTCTCGTCATTGTTCTTGCATGGCTGAGTGCCTGAGTTCGCCCTAATCGAGCTGAATACTAGTCACTGGGTTCCACGGTTCTCTTCTGTGACCCACGGCTTCTAATAGAGCTGTACACTCGTGGCATGGCCCAAGATTCCCTTTCTTGGAATCCCTGAGGCCAAGAACCCCAGGTCAGAGAACACAAGGCTCGCCACCATCTTGGAAGTGGCCCATCACCATCTTGGAAGCAGCCTGCCACCATCTTGGAAGTGGCCAGCCAACATCTTGGAAGCAGCCTGCCACCATCTTGGGTGCTCTGGGAGCAAGGACCCCCAGGTAACAGTAAGGCTCATTAAGTGTGGCTAGCTTGAGATTTTAGGACTGACACTGTCATCACAACTGTGAGTGCTTTCCTCTCTGTGAAGATGCTCGTGGCTTTCTTGTGGTCCTTCTGATTCCATAACTTACGTTTTGCTGACTGCTCACCTGTTTCTCCCTCTTGCTGAACTATAAACTTCTATCAGATGGGGACACCGTCTTTATGCATCTTTCATCCCCAATAGGTCTGACTTCAGATCGGCACACTCCACTAACACTTGAAGTAAGCAATATGAAATGTTTAAGCAATTTCGTATTGATGTGAAGATCTTTGAGGACAAATGGGATGCCCTGAATGACAACACATCCATAGCCCACTCCCCGTGTCCTAGGCAAACTCAGCTGTTAAGATCCCCTAAAAGTCTGCTCAAGTGATTGAGGCTTAGTGTGGATTATGGACACTGTCTCCCACTTGCAGATAGGTATGATAAAATATAAATTTCAAAATCATTTTATTTCTGCATGTTTCTTACTGTTTTTCAATTTCTGGACCAAAAAATCAGCATGTCTTCATCATTTCTCAGAACCGGTTGGGAGCTGATGGAGGATATTGCTTCTGCTTGGGAATATAGGTCTGTGTGCTTAGCTGCCTTACATTTACATTCTCAAGCACAGATTTTACAAGGTGCTAATCTTAGGCAGGCAGAATCAACATTCGAATGGTAGTTATTTAGCAAGAAAATGGATCCATTTGTCCTGTGCTCCATGAAGATGAGCCGAGGTCAATTCACGTTGCCTATTAAGATTTTGAAGATACCTGGTTGGATTACTTTTCACAGTAAAAGGTTGTTTTCCACTGGGGTTTAGAAAAGATTTAAAAAATAAAAATAAAAACAAAAAACCGCGAAGACTAATCTCTAATGTTAAACCTTAGGGAAAAACAAACTTTTAATAAAACTGCAATTTGCCAAGACTCAGCGAACTGCCTGTGTGAATAACTCACATACGAATAGCGTTTAGAAAAGTGGTCCCATTGATGAAGGAAAACTACTGTTAGCTAAACCCATAGTGGGTGATTCCACACGGCATTCCAACCTTTCCAAACAGGCCACGCCAGAGTTTTTGAGGGGACCTCTCAGAAGTTTTTGAACCAGAGCAACTCTATTTTGAACAGGAGCTGGGTAAAATGAGGCTGAAACCTACTGGGCTGCATTCCCAGATGGTTAAGGCATTGTAAGTCACAGGATGGAATAGGAAGTTGACACAAGATACAGGTCTTAAAGACCTTGCTGATAAAACAAGTTGAAGTAAAGAAGCTGCCTAAAACCCACCAAAACCAAGGTGGCGACAAGAGAGACCTCTGGTCGTCCTCACTGCTGCACTCACACCAGCGCTGTGACAGTTTACAAATGCCATGGCAACGTCAGACCATTACCCTACGTGGTCTAAAAAGGGAAGGCATGAATAGTCCACCCCTTGTTTAGCATATCATCAAGAAATAACCATAAAAGTGGGCAATCAGTAGCCCTTGGGGGTGCTCTGTCTGGTGTAACCATTCTTTTATTCCTTTACTTTCTTTTTTTTTTTTTGAGACAGAGTCTCGCTCTGCCGCCCAGGCTGGAGTGCAGTGGCCGGATCTCAGCTCACTGTAAGCTCCACCTCCTGGGTTTACACCATTCTCCTGCCTCAGCCTCCCGGGTAGCTGGGACTACAGGCGCCCACCACGTCGCCCGGCTAGTTTTTTGTATTTTTTAGTAGAGACGGGGTTTCACCGTGTTAGCCAGGATGGTCTCGATCTCCTGACCTCGTGATCCGCCCGTCTCGGCCTCCCAAAGTGCTGGGATTATAGGCTTGAGCCACTGTGCCTGGCCTATTCCTTTACTTTCTTAATAAACTTGCTTTCACTTTGCTCTTTGGACTTGCCCTGAATTCTTTCTTGTCTGAGATCCAAGAACCCTCTCTTGGGTCTTGGTTTGGACCCCTTTCCAGTAACAGACCCACTTGACATTTTTCATGAGAATCAGTGTGGTCCACAATGGATCAATCACAATGCTTGTGTGAACCTGTGCAAGATTTTCTAATAGAGACCTTCAGTCTGTGTATTCCTCCATGAGGACTTCATAAAGAGGCTTACTGATGCATACAATCCAACAAGGCAGAAGAGATCATAATTTTTTTTCCCTCAAATAACCCCTGGCCCAAAGCTAAGAATATGGGGACACTAGGAATATGCTGCTCAGGCTAAACTATGGTGTTGAGAAAGCACCTTGCCATCCAAGCACATGTGGCAGTTTGGCTTGTGCTGTGTGTAGCCCGGATGTTCATCTCATTCCAGAGTTATGCAGGATATTTAGTGGCAGATTTCATCACGCTATGGTCCTCTCATCATATTTTCAAGGTGCATTTACTTGGGTAGCAATTATGGGATAGAAGCAAAGGAAAAATAGATAGTCATCAGGTTTTCAGATAGGTTGGTTTCAATCAATGCATTGAAGCTGAGGGTTATGAACTTAATCATGTGTGGATAAATTGGGAATCATTTTAAGCACAATAGCAGAGTAGAAGTAAGGCTTTCATAGCTGACACCCAGAGCTGGCCTTGCTCCTCTAGTCCGAGTTGAGTGCTACCCTCTGTGTTCCATAAAAGAAAAAAATCTAAAAGGGAGAGTGTTATAATACAGTGAGAAACTGTGTTTGAATATAAGAAGACATGATTCATTGAAGGTAAAATAACAGGATTTGGCAACATCCTGGAGAAAACAAAAATAATTATTGGGATATTTTTGGAAATTTAGTCACTCCAAACTATGTGGAAGATATTACAGAAGAGAAATTAGTAGCAATAGCAACATGCTTAACAAGATTTGCTCCTTTAAAAGGTGGGCTGTCCTCACGTTGTTGGAAATGGACATGGAGGAAAGGTCCAGGGAGCGGGATTTCATCTGGTTGCATGTTACGGAAGTCCTGACCGCAGTGACTTCTGGGTAACTGTCTTCCATCTCACATATCAGGAAGTCTGGGATAGACACGCTAGGGCAGCGGCGCCATCCTGGAGAAGGCGCTCTTGTGAGTTCCCATTCAGGACCTGGGACAAGTTGGCGTTTGTCGTCCCTGTCGCTGTGACAAGGTCATGCAGTGACTGCTTCCCCTCCTGATCTCACTTCTCCATTTGAGGGAGAATAGAAAAAAAGGAGGAGGGCATCTTTATCAAGAAAGCCAAAGCCTTTCAGAAAATGGTGGGGTTTGGCTGATCTATCGCCTCTGGCTGGACTGTGTCACATGGCAGTTGCTGTCTACAAATGAGAAAAATTTGGAAAGTGTGAATGCTTTTTGTACACACATTACCATTTAAAATGCACTCGCAGCTCTGGCAATTGGAAGAAGGTAGAATGTGTGTAAAGAAACTGTGATATCTGCCACACCCACGCATAGGAATTTCTTACCGGAAGCACCATGAGATCTCAGTCTGGACCAGAGAGGTGAACTGAAGAACTCCGCAGGCTTTCTGACCCTGAGCCCCTGTGGTTCCTCAAGTCCCTGTGCCAGTATCACCATGGATTGGTACCACCTTTGGACTCGAGGTAAGAGGTGCACCCGACTTCTGTGTTCATACAACACAACATCACGAATGGGCATTGTAAAGATTGTGTTACGTGCATCAACAAGTAAATACACCCTAATTTTAACATTTTATTTTGCCTTTTGATTTCAAAAAGTTATGTATTAAATATTATAAATAAAAATATCAATCTGTACTCCTCCCTCAGGAAGGTCGAGTGTAAGTTCCCACGGTTATGGGCTGTACATAGTGTCTTCCTTCCAAAATATGGAAGGAATTATGGAAGGGAGGAATTCTCCAGTAGAGAAACCTGACAGACACCATCTCAGTCGGGTGACAAGGTCAATATCATCCTTGATAAGTTGTGTGGACCATAGGTACCCCTCCTGGGGTGTGATAAAAGTGGTACTTTATCTCCGTGGCCTTCTCAAAAATCCACAACCCTTGTCTGACCAAGAGAAAAAAATCGTACAAACCAAAACTGAGGGACATTCTCTAAAATACCTAATACTCCTCAAATACGTCAAACTCATCCAAAACAATGGAAATTTGAGAACTGTCATAGCCAGGAGGGGTCTAAGGAGACTTGGCAGTGACATGTAACATGGTGGCCTGAATGGGATCCTGGACTAGAAAGCGGACATTAGGGGAACACTAAAGGCAACTGAACAAACTCCCGAGTTTTTGATAATGACAGGTCAGCATGGGCTCGTGGACCGCGACAAATGTCCGGTGCTGAGGTGAGATGTTACCAATGGAGGAGGCTGGGTGTGGTGCATATGGGAACTCTCTGTATTAGCTTCACAATCTTTCTGTAAATCTAAAGCTGTTGTAAAATGAAAAGTTTATTTTTTAAAAAGTCAACTTTTGTGCACATCTCTACTGAAATACATGAATTCAACTTTTTCATTAAGCCTGAAGTTGGCTGAGGAAGGCCATTGCTTCTCATCCTAACACCTTCCCTGCCGGGCTGGTGGAGCTGGCCTTGCTGCAGAGACCTGGCTCTGTTCTAGTAGAAGCTGGCGTGTGGGCATAGTGTTCAGAGCCCTCTCCTCTCCATGGTCAGTCACTGGGGTGTACGTATATGGATGCTGGTACTCTTCATTTCTGATTAAAACACACACACACACACTTGAAGAAAAAGAAGATTAAAAATAAAACGTCCCAGGGCACCCATAGTTATCTCAATTATTTATGGTATTTTGGAGTTCACTGAAGATCCAGCATAAGAAAAGCAGACTTATGGGTCTGTGTTTTCATTTTCCTGGTGCTAATGAGGAAAGCACCATAAGCTACATAAGCATATGATATAAGGAAGTTTTTCTTTCAAATTGTAATCAATACCAATATGGAAAGCAACTGAGGTCCCAGGATTTATATCCAGTTACTTGTTTGTTTTAAATTCAGTGCTTTCCTTTCTTTTATTCAAAAAGTAAGATTACCTATGGAAAGGGCATGGCTGCAGCCTCCTGTAAATACCTGAGACCCTCTGTGGCCTTGAGCAAATCACTCAACCTCTCTGGGCCCTAGTTCTCAATCTGCAGCCCCACCAGGAAAATTTACCATCCCCACTGCAGGTTTCCAAAAGCTGAAAATGTACGGACTGATGCCTGTGAAATCAGAAGTCCTCTGAGATTGGTACAATGAGAAAATAACTTAGGCTTTACTATTATGAAGAGATTTCACAACACAGTACATGCAAATTGAAGGTATAAATATCTGTGTACACATATACTCTTGCGTTTATGAGAGTTTGTAAAACCAAAGAAGCCTTCATTGATTTTTGTCTTATTGTAAAGTAAAAAGTAAGCAATAAAATGTACTGTTCATAAAACACTAAAAGTACTCCCCTTACCAGTAAAAACATGCTTAACTAGTTACAGTTATTGCTATTTTGCTGGAAATTTGCATATCAATACAGTTCCTGAAGTTTGTCTGTGATGATCATCACATTATATGGAGCTTTCTGTGGGAATATTCCTCCTGATGGACACAGTCTTGGTTTTCTGCTTTTACTTGGCCTCCTAGTGTTTTCTGACTGATGGCAGTGTGTGGCTATAGAAAAGAATAGGTAATGTGACGGCCAAAGTCACCTAACTTCTCTGACCCTCAGTTTCCTTCTCTGTAAAATGGGCAACTGCTTGAATGTCTGAAATCATGTCAGCAAAAAATCTCTTACTGTGACATTCCACAGGCCCTGAGAAATATCAGCTCTCTTTGCTCTTCAGTGGTGATTTTAAAATTTCAAAATTTATTGTCTGATACATTTTACTTAATGCTTGAGTGTCTAAATTAAACTTTGTGTTAGTAAATGTTGTACAAGAAAGACATTATGTGTGGCTTTAAAAGCAATTTCCTCACTCTCAGAAGAGTGAGTTGAAGATATAGACCCTAAATGTATTTATGTAATCTCCTTTCACGTATGCCTTTAGCCATACATTCAGCAACTCTCAGGATTCTTCCCATTCTTGAATCCTACAGCAGGTAAGAAAACTAGCCGTGTCAGTCACTATTCTAAGGTATAGCTTAGGATATGGCATGCACAGATAGGAGAGAGCTCGGATCTTCTGGCTCGGCATCACGGCTCTAGGTTTCCTTTTGTAAAATGGTCAAAGCTAAGTTATAATGATTCTCCAGAACTACAGAATATTTTCCTGATGGAAAGACAGGATTGTATGAAATTTATTGTGGAAAGAATTCACTTACTTTCAAAAGATTTTCTTGGTCTTTTATAATCATGTGTCATAATTATAAAATAAAAGGATTTTTTCACAAATACACATAATTTGTATCTTTTTATTATGTTTGTATTTTATTTTATTTATGTATTTATTTATTTATCTTGAGACAGGGTCTTGCTCTGTCCCCTAGGCTGAGTGTAGTGATGCAGTCATGGTTCACTGCAGACTCCACCTCCCAGTCTCAAGAGAACCTCCCACTTCTGCCTCTCAGGTAACTGGGACTACTGCACATTCCACCACACCCAGCTATTTTTTGTACTTTTTGTAGAGATGGGGTTTTGTCATGTTGCCCAGGCTGATCTCAAACTCCTGGTCCCAAGCTGTCTTCCCAGCTCAGCCTCCCAAAGCATTAGGATTACAGTCATGAGCTACTGCACCCACTTGGCCTTATGTGTGCATTTTAATGTTAAATATAATTTAGAAAAATGAGAAAGACCATTTTTTATAGGTTTTCCCAAATCAATATACATATAAAAATAAAAACTGGTCTGTTCAATGAACTTAAAGGTATTTTAAAAGCATACATACACTTGGGCTTGCTATGATTGTATCATTGTTAATTCCTGTTGACCTGATTTTATAGTGATTTATTTAGATTTCTCCAAGAGACTCAAATCAAATGTCCAGCAAATTGCACTTAGATGGAACTAGATAATTCTAATGTATTTTAAACAATTGTTAAATTACCTACATTGGCTTATCTCATCTTGGAAATTTGCTGATACTGCTTCTGAATACTGACCATGGTTCCGGTTTTTTATTTATACTGTTTAATCTTAGATCTGCACATTAATTATAGCTATGCAGTGCGACATAACTTATTGTAAGCTTCATTGTGTTTTTGTACCAATGGGAAAAGGAACTGACTTTCCACGTAGCTGATACACAGCCTACAGCCTCCAAGCACTGAGAAAATGTACTTGGCAGAGCTACAGATATAGCAGATACTTATCACATTGTGTAAGAAGTGCTCTTCCTAAATGGAAGCTGTATTCAAAATGGGCAAATGTGAGTAAAAATGTATGCTTGCTATCAACATAAGTATTTTTTGGGCAAACAAGATAAAATACTACATATTAAGTGTGAAATCCCTACCTCACATCCTTCTAACTTGAACATACAGTATCTACAGGCGTATTTATTACCAATTATAATAAAGAGCTGATTTAGGTAGAGTTAAGAGTAGTAATGAATAAATGTGAGCATATCCTGCAGAATAAAATATCAACTTGATTGTACAGAGTTTGTTAAGGGAAGACTTCCATAGCTTAATATAGTTGCTAGGGGTTTTTTTTCTTTTCTGAACAATCTTGTAGGTGTCTGAAAGAAGGTGTTTTTCCTCTCTATATTATAAAGATGTGTTTACTGTAAACAGAAGTATAGAATTAATCTTGTGAAAGTATAACAGGTGATGCAATAAGAATGTGTCAGTCTCCCAATACAACAGCAACTGCACAATATAAGAGCCCTCTCTCTTCTAATGCACGTGAAAGGTCATAATGATGGAAGATGCTTATTCAGAAAACTTTAGGAACACTAGTTTAATAAATGCATAGCAATAGTTTTTATTTTCTCTTAAACAAAAAAAAAATCATTTTTATTGGTCTGAGGACATATTAGTTTTCATCTAGATCTATATATTATTTATATTTGGATGGCATAACATTCAAGATGTGGTAAGTGAGCCTAACTTGAAGCTAACATTTTGACACAAACATTTTCTATTTGTTTTTTCTTTATGTCTGTGTGTGTGTGCGCACGCGTATGCATACATATACATAATGGTTTTCTTTATTCATCATCCTTCTCAACCACCTGAAATGAATATTTTAAAATATTTAAACTGTAATCATAACATCTCCCACCCAACCCACACAGATACCACCAACAAATTAATGAAGGAAGAAACACAATCAGTGCCTATATTGAACACTTCATTTAAAAAAGTTCCTGTTCCGGCCGGGCGCGGTGGCTCAAGCCTGTAATCCCAGCACTTTGGGAGGCCGAGACGGGCGGATCACGAGGTCGGGAGATCGAGACCATCCTGGCTAACACGGTGAAACCCCGTCTCTACTAAAAATACAAAAAACTAGCCGGGCGAGGTGGCGGGCGCCTGTAGTCCCAGCTACTTGGGAGGCTGAGGCAGGAGAATGGCGTAAACCCGGGAGGCGGAGCTTGCAGTGAGCTGAGATCTGGCCACTGCACTCCAGCCTGGGCGACAGAGTGAGACTCCGTCTCAACAAAAAAAAAAAAAAAAAAAAAAAAAAAAAAGTTCCTGTTCCATTTGGATTCACCAAGGTCATGACTGATTTAAAAAATACCTCACCATCTTTCATAATATAAATATAGAAATTTTAGCTGGCAATTTTGTTCAGATAATTCATTACAACTGTAAAATAGTGGTTCCTGGTAAAAGGAAAGAAAAAAGCCTTCACCATTACCTTAACCAAAATAAATAGTTTATGAATAGCTCCTATGAATCATTTTACTGAAGTTCAGCGTTTTAGGATCCTAAGAGCACTTGTTGCAGGTGATAGTTTTCATTGATATGGAAGTCAAATTTTCTTAACTTTACCTTTAAAAATTAAAAAAAAAACTATGTTCAAATATCTAAGCAACCTGGGAAACAAAACAATGATCAAAAATGACCTTTAGAGGTAGCTTCAAAGTTTAGAATTTTATAAATTTACTTCTTTGAATGTTTAAGCTGTATTGTAATACATTGCATGATAATTATTTTTACTGTATTCAAATGGCCATGGCTAAGTTTTTGAAGACAAATGAAACCAAGGAATTTAGTATCACTATTCATGATAAAACCCAATAGAATAGAAAGTATTTATTCTGAATACCACACAATTCTTGGTTTGCTGGGATTTTAAAATTTAAATTATTTTCCTTCTTCTAAAGGCATTGACCCTCAAATAGTCATTTGGACAGAGTATAATGAGGGTATTCTTTGCAAATCATAAATCAAATATGTTGCTAGTTGATTCTCTTCACCACTATGACACTTCGACATCAGTTTATTTGAAAGTATCTAACAGAGTAAATTATATAGTCGCTGTTCTATTTCCTCATTATTGCTTTCCTCTTGGCTACATCTAGTAATTTTTAATTCATATCACTAGACACTAGGTGCATTCTACATTTTGAAAAATGCCTAAATGCATATATGGGCTGCATCTATGCAACAGTCTCATTCTTAATGGTGCTCCAGTCCGGATAGAATGAATGTAAGGCAGTGTCAGAATGATATTTGTTCCCACTTTGTTGCACACAGTAAAGTTTATTCATTTTGCCATTAATATCTAAGATATCCCTTTGTGTTTGTCACAATGCACACATACATAACCATTCCCATCCATAAATGGGCTAAAGTCCACCATCAAGAAATTGCAAGATTTCTCTCTAAGTTAATTAAGTATAATGGTATATTTGTTTAGTGTATTGCAGCTGTCCTCATTAGGAGCTATTGGTTCACGGTGCAATGTTTGTTGAACTTGGCCAAAATGATAAATTGGGATTCTTTCTACTCTCATGTCTCCAAAGCTATTTGTTTTTCCTTTAAAAGCTCGTTATAATGTTTCCTTAATGTGGATGGTAAAATAAATAAACCTTTAAGTTCAAATGTAAGTGTCAACGTGGAACCCAATAATTTGCTGATTGTTGATGAAAATTAAGCAGTCTATAAACTTTTGACAAAATGGATGTATAAACTAGCTCTACTAGACTGCCGGGCATGCTG
Source organism: Colobus angolensis palliatus (assembly GCF_000951035.1). Classification (NCBI taxonomy): domain Eukaryota; kingdom Metazoa; phylum Chordata; class Mammalia; order Primates; family Cercopithecidae; genus Colobus; species Colobus angolensis. Next base: position 2,800,224 of record NW_012116121.1, on the reverse strand, counting down.
TAGGAACTCCACACAAGTGCTCCAGATGGATAAATGCATACAATAAATTGTCTTCAGCAATGAGGCTGACTTTTATAATGAAGATGCCACATCTGCAAATGACACAGTGGACAGCCTTCCATTTGGGAGCATCAACTGGAGAAGTTATAGATGGACTCGGTTTTGGGAATTCCTTCAGCACCCTTACCATTTTCTTGACTCTTCTGAGTAATGGGACATCTAAGCCCCCTAAACATAGGTTTGAGTTTTTGTTTGACACTTGTGTTATCTGTTTATCAAAGCAACACAGCTCAAAAGGACTTCATGGAAAGTACATGCTCAAGCAAGCTGCAGGCATCTCGTGAAAGTGCTAGGTTGTATCCGTCTTCAGGACTTTCCATTTATTGCCTGGTCTTGTGATGGAAAGTGATGACTCTTATAATGTCTTACTTTCTTTCATCATATTATAAGCAGCTAGAGGGAAGAAACCATGTCCTTTTTACTTGTGTAATTCCCACAATGCTAAACATAATTCTGTACACCTAGAATGTGCTCAGTAAATGAGTACTGATTAAATAAAAATGCTTTAATAAAGGTGTGTGGAGGGGGTACTGAGAATACTAATGTTTCCATTCATCTCTTGAATTGAAGTTCTCTTGTTCTGCAGTTCATTCCTGGTTACTTGTTTCTTCACAAAGCACTGTTTTATCTGGCTTCCTCTGAAAGACCAGAACAAATGTCAAGACTTTTCTGTTTCTGTTCATCACTCAAAGCACTTGGCACGATCTTCACAGAAACTTTCCTCATGCTCAAGTTTTCTTTCAGAATGTGAGCATCTGTCTCTTGGTCTACACTGAACTCTTCAGCCATCATTCTCACAGTTAATCGTGTATTCGAATCAGCCAAATCTCTGACCTTTTCAACATTTTCCTTGGTCCCTACATGATAGGCTGACTGTACCTCACCCAGGATAGCTTCTCACCTGCTCTAAAATCTCTGTGGCAGCCGAAACTTTCTTCTCTTGACATTGCTCCTCTTATCATGTCACCTCTCTCACTTGTGGGTCTCTTTACCTTCCTGAAAATTATATTTTTTGTCTTAAATAATGAGATGGATTAATTCACTGACTTGAAACTCCATACACTACTATTCTCCCCAGGCACTAGCGCAAAACTGACTTTCTATTATTTAGAGTACTGATGCTTCAAGCCAAATTTTCCATAACACAGTCTAAAGCCACATCTTTACAAGCTAAACAATGAAAGCTGTTTCATTGTTGGTAGTGTCACGTTGCAAATATACACAAATAAAAGGAAGCGTTCTCCTTGGATCTCTCAACAAGAAGAAATGGCCTTTCCTGATGGCCTCATGGTGAATGTTCCATTTTATGTTACCTTTGTTTTAAAACTGTAATGTTTTGGTTTTCTCTCTCCAGAACGAGAACCCACAGTGTTTTCTGCATTTTAGTGGCACTTGAACATTTCAGATTTATCTGACACAAATAAGCTAAAAGTTCTACTTGAAAAATCATTGCCCCCTAAACATCTCAAACTTTTTTCACCACTAGATAGTGAATCCACTTCAATGGTTAGGTAAAATGATTACCGAAGTAAGTACTAGACTAGTAGGAAGTGGACATATTCACAGATTACAACTGGGGAATGTAAAACACAGGATTTTTAAAAACCATATCACTTTATGGATAGATAACAATTGTGAAAAGGTTTAAAAGGAAATATCTTGTTTGGTAAGTTGTATATTGTTCAGTGACTCACAGAATGACTAAGCTGCAGGAGTCTCTGCGGACAAACTAGTCCAATTCTCTCACTTTATGGGTAATGGGAACACTCTGTGGTTAAGTGATCTGCCCAAGGTATACAGCCAAGTAGGACAGGATACCAACTAAGGTGAAGATTGCATGGCACTTTGCACAAGTCTTTCCTAACCAAGAGATATTGATCACTGAACTACATCTTAGTTTGCAACTTTATACATCAACATAATTATAATAAAAAACCCGTACACATTCATTACTTCCCTAATCCTTTTAAGTATGAGCTATATGCCATACTCTACCATATATTTGGCATTTCAAGAAAAGGGTATGACAATATTATATTTTTCTTCAAGGAAAATGAAGTCCAGTTGGTTAGACCAGGATGTATCAGGTAACCAGAAGCTATTTCAGCAAATGGCAGTAGAGTGGTAGGTGTGGAAAAAGAGCAGTAGCAGAGGTGTTCATTTTCGAGCACTCACTCAGATGATGGTGGGAGATGCTCGTCAAACGAGCTGACGCGCGAAAAACAGTGTGGTGATCTCGGCTCACTGCAACCTCTGCCTCCCGGGTTCAAGCAATTCTACTGCCTCAGCCTCCTAAGTAGCTGTGATTATAGGCACGTGCCACCTCGCCCAGCTAATTTTTGTATTTTTAGTAGAGACAGGGTTTCGCCATGTTGGCCAGGCTGATCTCGAACGCCTGATGTCATGATCTGCTCATCTCAACCTCCCAAAGTGCTGGGATTACAGGCGTGAGCCACCACTCCCAGCCAGGTCCACCATTTTTTAACTGCATAACTTAGAGCAAATTCTCAGCCTCTCTGAGTATAAATGCACACAAAATGCAAATACTCAAATCTATCTTGTAGTTTTATTGATAGATTAAATACAGGGCAGAGGTAAAGTGCTTAACAAGAGTAGGTGTTCAATAAATATTAGTAATTGGTATTATAATATTCTCTCTGGTTGACTATAAAGAAAAACAAAATTAATACTCATGAGAACAAAGGAGAAGAGAGATGTGTAGTCTACTTAATGGTGTACTATTTTAATTTCTATCCCAGAACAGTAATTGAAAGAAACATTCATAGGATGTGACATCTATATGTTTGCTCAGTTTCTTCAAAGTAATTAATGTTTTGATCTGGTTCAAAAATTCTTAATTAGGCCTGTGAGCTCTTAGGGAATATATGTGTTTTTTAACTGGTCTATTTGGAAGACTAAGGATCAGTTTTCTCTCTGTTGGGTTGCATCCCATGTGACATACCCTCAGAATATACTCTGATCCTCAATCCATGTCAGCCAGCCCACGATGTCTTGTCTTTGTTTCCCGGAGGAAGGACGTGGGAGCACACTTGTGATTCAATGGTAGTGTGTTTTCCTGTTCTGTCTTCATATAAGGGGATTCATCTGTATGTTAGCTTCAAAGATGTGTGGTGTTTCATGGCTGGGTTCTCTATTTTGTGCACACGAGTGTGGATAAAAACAAAGCAAAATAAACTTTTGAGTTAGAACTAGAAATTGTTTCTATGTGCGCACATACAGTTGTACAGATGAATTCACCGTTTTTCCTTTTTCTTTTTTTTTGCATGTTTGCTTTGCAACTTGTCAAAGGCATTTGTTCCCAATGAGCCACTAATTTTTATACATGTAGGCCCCAGAGTGTAGTGGATAGACCTGGTGACTTTGAAAAGTGACTTAACTTCCCAGATATTCTGTTGTTTTATCAACACTGTATAAATAATAACACTTGCCTACTCCATGGGACAGATGAGAATGACTAGTATACCAAATAAATTGTATACTATATTAAAGAATTTTGCAAGTTGTAAACTCCCTTTAATTTGGGGTGATCTGTTTGTATTTAATAAAGTCTACAGTAATGTCTGTTTAATAAACTCTATAGTAATACCTAGATTGTCATCCTTTGGTTGATAGAAGTTGGCCTTCAAAACTTAACAGAATATTAAAACCTGGGTTCTGCAAAGAGAAGAGCGATTTTAAAATTTGTGAATTGCCCATTTGCTTACTCTGAAATTAATGAAAGTGAGTAGTGGTTCGTTTGCCTAAGTGCATGTTCATTGACTTGAGTTCTTAGCACATGAAAAATATTATCAGCATAAAGAAAGCTGAGCTTCCTGATGTGAACTGTAAGGCATATGAAAGTCAAACACCAGTCTATTTTACGAGAAGCCTGAATAGCCTGTAAGACCATCTCAAAGACACTTATAAAGCAAACTCATGGAAGCCATCTAAGCCTGAGTAATTCAGTGTCCCTGGATAACAAGGGGTCTGGAATGACTTTCTAAATTCAATTGTGTCAGGTCATTTCAAATGACCCCAAAGTAAGCCCCAAATAATGTGGTTGCTCTGGCTGTGCTAGCAGACATGCAACCTAGAAGCTTGTTATTCATACATGCCACAAATTCATGTTACTTTTTGTTTTAGGTTTTATCATATTATAATCCAAATCCTTGATAATGTCTAGCATTTATAAGTAAAGATTTCTGTCTCCAGATCTTTTTATAAACACTAACTGATTAATCCTCATCGCACCACTGTGAAAGGGCTGTGTAGGTGGTGTCAGAGTTATATATAGGTGCAGGCTAATTCTCATTATTTTGACTTTACTAAACCAGAGGGTTTGGCTCAGAAGGCACATTCAAGTTTCTTCCAACATTTTCAATGGCTACAGAAAGAAAAGGTGTACAATTCCAGCTCACTTTGTTAGTGTCCCAAAGCGTGTATTTCTTATCTGTCACTTCCTTTGCCATTCATGTCACTTCTGACACAAATCCTAGAGTTAGCATTTTGAGCTGTATCCCAGGCAGGGGAGAGCCACTGCAGCAAAGGCGAGACCAGCCCAGCTGATAGCCTTCCCAGGATGGCAGTGGGGGCAAAGGGCTCCACTCGCCCCACCAGACCCTGGCCCGGAGAGTCTATGGCACATGGGGATCTGGCCTCAGAGAGAGCCAGAGGCTTAGGTCACTTGAACCTTGAGAGCCCCTGGTCCACAGGTTGCTCTGTGGGTGAGGAGGTGAAAGCCCTGGGTAACCTGCCCAACACTATGAAGGAGTTCCCCACAGGAAACAACCTCCAGCAAGACAGTGGCTTCCAGAGCCACCTCTAGTCATGAGCCCAAAGGCAGAAAGGCTCTTCTTCCTGGGGAGATGGCGGGGAGCCAGAGGCTGCTGTGGGTAAGGAAGGCTCCCTGCTTCACAGAGAAAGGGGGAAGGTGGAGGGGTGAACAGAAATCTACAAGTATTTGGATTCCACCGACAGTGTCCATTCAATGTGCTATAGAAACAATGTGCTATAGAAACCCACCCTCTCGATTGAGACAGTCTGGAAAACTGAGGCAATAGCATTTTGCATCTGAAAGAAAGTGATGGCTCTTTGGCCAAGAGAAGAGTCCAGTGGTTTGTGCTTCTGTGTTTCTGGGCCATGCAGTTTTGTTTTGTGTTTTTGGATTTTTTTTTTTTTAAGAACAAAAAACAAATTGGCAAAGCTTGAAAATAGTAAAATGGTCCCCAAACCTTCAAGTACTGGCTCCCTGGTTCCTTCAGCACTTATGTTAGGGGGAAGCTGAGGCTGCCTGAGGGAAAGTCCTGGAAGTATTGTGCAGGGCGGTGGAGGGGGGAGAGAGAAAGAGTGAAAGAGAGAGACCAAGAGAGAAGAGAGGGGAGGGAGAGAGAGAGAGGAAAGAGAAAAGAGGAGAGAGAGAGAGAGAGAAGTGAGAGAGGAGAGAGGGGAGGGAGCGAGAGAGAAGAGAGACAGAGGAGACAGAGGGAGCCAGCCAGCAACAGAAAACACATCAGAGATTGAGAGGCAAAAAGGATGCAAGAGAAGCAGTGAACTTGGGAAGGTTTACCTGAGTTCATCTGAAGTTCATCTTCTTACCTCGACATTCCAGACTGCATGCTGCCTCACTGGGGAAAGGGTTTCTGAGATTTTTATTTTTAAATTTAAGATGGGGATTGTTATTATGTCATCTAGGCTGGTCTCCCACTCCTGGGTTCAAAGGATCCTCCCGCCTCGGCCTCCCAAAGTGCTGGGATTCCAGGTGGGAGCCACCGCACCCGGCGATTTCTGGGATTTTATAATCCCCATTTCATGTAGACCTTTCAGAGTCAGCTTTATGATGGCTCTAGTCCTGGGATCTCAGGACCTACCCTTACACTAAACACGCTTTGAAAGACTGACTTCTCTGGAACCAGGCGTCATGTTGGCTCTGGGAGCTGGGAGCTGGGTCCATAGGGCAGGCTTGACTGGGTGCTCCAGCTGCACCTGGGCCTCCGCGCAGGTGCAAGTGGGGCAGGTGGGGCATGAGGCAGGTGGGACGTCCCTGTCGTCCTGCAGGTGGGGCAGGTGAGGCAGGTTGGATCGGTGGGACAGGTGGGGTGTCTCCGCGATGCAGGTGGGGCAGGTGGGGTTGTCCCCACAGTCCTGCAGGTGCAGGTGGGGCCGGTGAGGCAGGTGAGAGTGTCCCCGCTATCCCGCAAGTGGGACAGCTGAGGCAGGTGGGACGTCCTCGCCATCGCGCAGGTGCAGGTGGGGAAGGCGCTCCGGCTGCCTGAGGTCGCGGTCCCCTTCCGAGGCCTCGCGGCAGGTGGCTTTGGGACCCCGCGCTGCTCCATAGAACCCGGCATCCCCGCAGGCCGCGCCCACCGCGCGCGAGACTTCTCCGCCCTGAGGCTCCCGAGGGACGCGGCCCCGCGGGTAACCAGGGAAACGCGTCGCCATGGTAACGTGCGCGCAGCGTCGG
>NW_012116121.1:2747973-2793444 GCF_000951035.1 Colobus angolensis palliatus | reverse complement strand
CGGGCGGTGCTGCAGGCGCTGGACGCGGGCCCAGCGGACGTGCCAGTCGCGGGGAGCCAAAGCGGCCAGATTTGCAAAGGGACGGTCCCACCCTCCCGTCTGTCGGAATCTCTAATTTCCTACGTGCATGCATGGCAGGGCTGGTGAGTTTCAAGTATTAGATATAGAATCTGAACGTTTCCAGCTGCACATTTGGCAAAGCTTTGCGGCCTAACTGGCCTTTCCAGGCTCCTATGGACAGCCCCGGATCTCCTGGGGCCTCCAGGCCTCCCCTCCTGACGGCCGCTGGGGACAGCGCTGCGCAGAGGAGCGGGCCTGGGCCGGGGTCCGGTTGGGCCTCTGGGGGCTGCTTCTGGAACTCGAATTCCTTAGGCATCAGCCGGGAGTTTGCAGGAAAAAATACAGGCCTCCGAAGAACCCACTCCCAAGATGCACACTTAGATCGGCTCATTGCGCTTAGAAACACGCGTCTCCGTCCGTTTTTCCTCATCCTTCCCTAAACCCACCGCGGTGAATGCAGGAACGAACGGGGAACGCTGGATGTGTCCACGTCCATCGCGGGTTGCGGCTCTTGAGAGACTGACCCCAAATAACCGTGGCATGCAGATACATTTCTGAGTAACTCAGATTCTTCTCTTCGTTGGAGAAGTTTTCAACCAATTCCTGCGAAACCCTAAACAACTCTAGGCCTGTCCCTTGCCTAACCCTGAGGTCTCGAACCTTTGCCTGCAGAATTGTTGCTTTCTTACTCATCACTCTTCATTAAAGAAGACAGTTTCTACAGTAAAGGCTGACGCCTATGCACAATACTTTCAAATGCTGTTTTTAAAAGCAAAAATATTGATAGGCAAACAAAGTAACAGAGGCGCATATTTCCTGAACCTCAAAAAAAAAAAAAAAATGAAATCAAGCTGCTTAATAATACATTTTCCTGAGCAGTACATGACTAAGAAATAATTTAGTGCTTTCAATAACTGATATGGGAAATACAAAAGAAGTGTAAACCGATCTCTGATGCACAGTTTTCTAATTTTCTTAAGACAAAAAAATGTGATGAATCTGAGAAAAGATATAAAAGAAAGTGTACATAGCATGTTCCTCTTTGTTTCAACTAGCTACAACAGAGGACCATGCATTGTTATCAACTAAATAAGAATTTTGGGTTAAAATAATCTCAGATATTTTCCAGTCCTGATATTAGATTACACGTGTGGTTTCTGACATTCCACAAAGCACTTGGATGAACAGCATCAGCTGTCATAGATTTTAAAAAAGGCTATGTTTTTTCCTTCTAGAAATGTTGGTCCTAGAAAAGTGATGGTTTTATCTACAGCAATATCTGAGGGGTGCAGGTGAGTGAAGAGAAGAAAAAGTCAAGCCCCAAGGCCTTGCCCATTCCAGAAGCAACTCTGTTCTGCTCCTAATTCTGAGGCCCTGGGTGGTGGTTGGCCTTGAGCTGGGTTTTACTGCTTTACTGCAGGATGATAGGGCCAGCCATGGAGCATGGGCAGTAATATCAGAAAATCCTGGATTTGAACCTTAGGTCTGTTGTGCACTGGGCAACTTCCATAGCTTCTCTGTTTCCCAATCTACCCTTTCATTCATTTATTTGTCCAGTGATTTATTCATCCTCTCCTGGGTGACAGGATAGAGCAATGAGCCATGCAGACAAAATCACTGGTCTCATGGAGCTTCTGTTCTGCTATCAGGAGAAGAACCACAAACAATTAAACTTAAATATACAACATGTCTGGTGTAGTAAGTGCTATTAAGGAGAATAAAGGTCAGGTGCAGTGGATTATGCCTGTAGTCCCAGCACTTTGGGAGGCCAAGGTGGGCAGATCACAAGGGGAGGAGTTTGAGACCAGCCTGGCCAACATGGTGAAAGCCTGACTCTACTAAAAATACAAAAATTAGCCAGACGTGGTGGCATGCATCTGTAATCCCAGCTACTCAGGAGGCTGAGGCAGGAGAATTGCTTGAACCCTAGAGGTAGGGGTTGCAGTGAACCAAGATCCTGCCATTGCACTCCAGCCTGGGCAACAGAATGAGACTCTGTCTCAAAAAAAAAAAGGAGAATAAAAACAGTGTGAGAGAGGGTCGTAAGTAAGGGGGTGATATTTTATTTATTATGAAAGGCTTCTGTAGTAAGGTGACCTAAATAGAGTGAGGCCCATCCATTTATCATCCCCATAAAATAAAGATCACTATGGTAACTTACAAGAGGAGGTGAGGAAGACACACAAGTATAGTGACACCAAGGAAAGACAGTCATGTGACAATGGACCCGGAGACTGGAGTCACGCATCTACAATGCGGTGGATTGCTGGACACCACGGAATGAGGAGAGAGGCACAGGATAGATCCAGTCTCAGACCCACAGAAGAAAACAATCCTGCTGACTCGTTGAGCTCGGCTTTCCAGCCTCCAAGCAGTGAGAGAAGACACTTCTGTTGCTTGAGACACCTGGTTTGTGGTACTTTGCTATGACAGTCCTGGGAAACTAACAGTTCCTGATTTACACACGAAGAAGCTATGGCTTAGAGACTTTGTATAACTTATCCAAGTTTGCAGGACTGATGCAGGATAAACAAGGACTAGAATTTCAAGCCACTCTGCACTGGCACACACATGTCCTCTTCACCTGCTTGTAAATTGAAAACTACCTAAACCACCACAAACAAAGCACAGATGCCAAAAAGTCTCATCCTGTAATTTCCTTTTCATCTTTTCTTAAGCTGTCAGGACTGATGTATAAGTCAAGGCTCTCAAGAGAAACAGAACCAAATAGAACACGCCTGTATGCACGCACAGAGAGATTTATTAGTAGGAATTTTCTCATGCTATTATGGATACTAAGAAGTCCCCGCGTCTGCCACTTACAAGCTGGAGACTCAGGGGAACCGATGGTGTAAGTTCCAGTCTGTGTGCAGGACAAGACCAATGTCCCAGCTTAAAATAGGCAGGCAGAGAGAGCAAATCCTCTCTTCCTCCGCCTTTCGTTCTATTCAGGCCTCCACTGGTTTGAATGATATCCATGTACATGGGGGAGAGAAATCTGCTTTACTAAGTCAGCTGATTCATTAGTCGGCTAATCTCATCCAGTTACACCTTCACAGACATACCCAGGATAATGTTCAACCAAATATTTGTGCGCCCCATGGCCCAGTCAAGTTGACATATAAAAGTATCCATCGCAGGTCCGCCGCTTGTCAAGGTGGCACTCATACACCTGTCTTTAAACCATACTTACTCTGCAGCACACCAACATGGCACATGTATACATATGTAACAAACCTGCACATTGTGCACATGTACCCTAGAACTTAAAGTATAATAAAAAATAAATTAAAAGACAGTAGCAATGATATAATTCCACCTGACATGACACAATTATCCTGAATACAACAGAGATGCACTAACCATTCACTAGAAAGGATGTAAAGTCCTTGAGAGATGTCTGCTCTTCTCCTTGATAGCTCATAACTTATATACTATGATGTAAAATTAGCAATACTCAAGTATTATGATACTAAATCAATATATCTTGTGTTACATGATAGAGGAATAAGAAAGGAAGGAAAACAAATATATTTGCTTAACATATATTAACATACATACACATACACACACATACATGCACAGATATTTGTAACAAAGAATGCTCATGACAACTGAAAAATTGAAAATGATAATTTAATTTTAGAAAACCAACTGCACAAGTAGATCCAATGTTTTAATCTATGAAATTAAAGTAAGGATGAGGGCACGTGCCTGCAAGGGGCAAAAGACATTACAGATATTGGTGCTTGGTTCTGTGGGAGCCTCCTTCAGTCCCTTCAGAATAGAAAGTGTCAAACACAGATGTTTAGATGGCAATTGGAAAAATTACTAGATCAATTTAGAGGCTCAGAAAATAACGAGTATCCGAGCCTTGGGATATCCTGTGGTTTGTTGGCAAATGGCACCACTAGTCAGACCGTTGCAGACTCAGACGGGTCATTATGCTGCTCTGACGCCCAGCACATTCCAGGGATGAAGTCTCTTATACCAAAGTGTTCAGGACGATTCTCAGTCTAGGTGTGAAATTGACCTGAACTTTCTTGCTGAACTGTGCTGTATGTCAGGTTTCTCCAGAGAAACAGAACAATAGGATATGTGTATACACATAGATACACACACACACCCCCACAGAGGAAGGGAGTTGGCTCATGTGATTATGGAAGTGGGCAAGTCCAGGACCTGCAGGGTGAGGTAGCAGAGGCTGGAGACCCCGGACAGCCAATGGTTTTGTTCCAGACTTCAGACCCAGGAGAGCGGATGGTTTAGTTCAAGTGCAGAACCAGGAAAACACAAATGTCCTAGTTAAAAGACAGTCAGGTTGGATAAACTGCCTCTTACTTAAGGAGAGGCTAGCCTTCATGTTCTATTTAGGCCTCCAACTGATTGGACCAGGCCCACCCACAGTGGGGAGAAGGATCTGCTCTGTAGAGTCTACCTATTCAAACGCAGATTCTTCCAGAAACTCTCAACAGAATGATACTTGACCAAATATCTGGACACTGGGCCAGTCAAGTTGACATGAAAATTTCACCATCTTATCTGTCTATTGGTAGATGAAGCCTTCATTCCTAAATATTCTACTTTCTCACTACTCTGTGGATTAGGACTCATATTTGGAAGAATTAACATGCCTGCCTAAATTTTAAAGGAAGGTGTCCACTCTGTAACCAGCTGTGTTATTTCTAACGTTCTCGTGTGCCCCTGAGAGTAGTAACTATTTCTTTTTCTTGGTATTTAAGTACGATGTTGGTCTGCTAGACCATTTGTCCCTAAGGCTTGTAGATCGTTTGACTTGTTCAGATTTAAATTTTATGTAAATTTTGACTCAAGCCATTATTTCTCCACCAATGTAAGGGTTATAGGCTCTGCAGTTGACCTTAACATTACAACCCGTGAACCAGTCTCCTTAGTGTGAAATTACATCATGGAGGAGATCCCCTTTTGTCCATTATCCTGGGCGTTTCAGAGACAGGCCTCTTAAAGAGCCAGGATGCTATAGATCAGGAGGGCTTGGGAGGCTCAAGGGGAGAGAATAATAGTATGAAGGCCACCGTAGCAATTTCTTCTATTCTTAATGCCACGGGAAGAGCACTGTGAAGTATGGGCATGAGGTGTTTCTTCCTGGCACCTTGTCAAGGGAAAATTATTTTATGCAAATGGAAATATTCTGTTCCGAGAAATAATAGATCTATAGTGATTTCATTCTTGTGTTTAACTGGGACAAGGTTTACCTTTAAAAGATGGGTTGGCCCTTACCAGTACTACTTGTTGAATAAAGAAGGAATACCGAGAAGATATTAATTGTATGACATTAAGCTAATAGCAAGCAACCCACATCCCATCCTCAAGAGAGGTCATCAATAAAAATTTGTTAAGGAATAATTGAGTGGGCTGAATTACTTAAAAAGGTATTGAAAATGATAAAATAAAATCATGCAGAAGGATAAAAAAAATGGCGCCGATGAAAAAGTGAAATGGTGACCTCGGTCTACCAGTTTTGCTTTCTACTCAAACTGAAAGCTTTTCTACCCAGGAACTATTTTGCTTTTAATCATAAATGGGAATGTTTTAATTGGCCTCTCCTACTTTGATTCTGAAAGAGTTACCAACAATCAAAGAATAGGAGAAATAAAATGCAAAGATAAATTTATTTTTTCAGCCTTGTCTTCAATTTCCCCTAATTCTATTTCCATGTAAAATTATACAAAATACATGGCTTTCTGAAAAGATTTGCTACTGTCTCCTGGGGAGGGATTCCCAGCATCAGATTGTAAGGCAAATCCTGGGAGCTGCTGATGGAATGCTGACCCAATGGGCTGAGCCAAGTAGCAGCATGTCGCAACAGCCACTCAAAGTGCCCCCAGCCTTGCTTTTCAGCAACCGACCGAAAAGACCTCAGGAATTTAGCATTATGCAACAAATGTTACTGAATGCTTATTACCTGTGAGGCACTGTGATAAAGTCACAAAACCTAAGACACAATCTTTGCTTTTGCTGCAGCTTGAAGTTCAGCAGCAAAGACAGACAATAGATAACTGTATTATCATGTAGGGGAAGGCACACACAGGGTGCTCTGGAAGCACTCACAGAAAAAGTGAACGCATTCTATTTAGATTCTGAAAGCTTTCCACAGAGAAAATCATCCCGACTGCATGCTTCTCTTCGTAACAGCTCAGTATTAATATTTATTCATTCTTGGATACCTTGAATAATGGTCATTGAAAGTACCTGAAGTATCTTTTAGTCCAAATCCTCAGGAAACTTCTGGCTACAAAGACTGCTGTAGACCACACAGCAAATTTCTAGATGCTACACGGACTGCTGTAGACCACACAGCAAATTTCTAGATGAAACTCTATGCATGTACATTATGCTAGGTACCACATTCGCTTGAATCAGAATGCAGCAGGATTGTTCTGAATTTTAAACAATTAAAATATTTTTTGAGGGGAATTTTTTTTCTTTTTCTTTTTTTTCTTTTTCTTTTTCTTTTTTTTTTTTGAGATGGAGTCTTACTCTGTCATCCAAGCTGGAGCGCAGTGGTGTGATCTCAGCTCATTGCAACTTCCGCCTCCTGGGTTCAAGTGATTATCCTGCCTCGGTCTCCTGGGTAGCTGGGATTACAAGTGTGTGCCACCATGCCTGGCTAATTTTTGTATTTTTAGTAGACATAGGGTTTCATCATTTTGGCCAGGCTGGTCTCGAACTCCTGGCCTCAAGTGATCTGCCTGCCTCAGTGAGATTACAGGCACGAGCCGCTGTGCCCCGCCAAGGGAAAAAAATCTCTAATTAATCTAAGACATTGCTTAAAAACCAACCAGAATTAATAAAGCCATTCCAGATTATATTCTGTCTTTTAAAACTAGAATTAAAAAACCATATCAAGGAGACCACCAAACTTTTAAAAAATAGTATTTGTATTTCTGAATAGATCTCAATTAAAATGAAACAGAATACTTAAAATCTAATTGCCAGTAATTACACACGATTCAGAGAATCATGGTAAGTTTCAAAGTAGATATTCTCAAATCAGTGTCTCAGAATGGTTAGTTATCAAATACCTTCTAACACTCCCTAAAGTCCAGCAAATATATTATTCTGAATGATTATGATGCTGGGACAGATATTCTGTAGTTCTTATACCAAAAATGATTTTCTTTGCTGTCAATAACAGGCCTTAATAAAAAAAAATAAATTTGTTTTTATTTTAGAAAAAGAAGATAAATTCAATAAAAAATAATTTATTGTGGTAATAGAGCTTACTACATGCCAATTCCTCTTTTAAGTGGCTTACTCCATCCATTCATTTAATTTTTACAACACCACATTGACTTAGTACAATTATCTTCCTATTTTATAGGTGAAGAAACAGAGGCAGAAATGGGTAGATGACTTACTGAAGGCCACGCAGCTGTACACTTGTAGGAAAGATGGGATTTCAATTCAGGCAGTTCTTAGTTTTAAACCTACCCTGCATTACCAGACACAGTAAACTAAGTTTTATTCCATATTTATGTTAACAAAAAGGGAAAGATATGCTTAATATTTTATGAGATTTTTTTCACTGTACAATATATAAGGCACATCTTTATTTCCTAACAATTACTATACTGCTATGTGTCATTTTAATGGTTGTGTCATATTCAAATTTTAATTGTTGTGCCACATTTTACTATACATATTTAACCCATACTGGCTGTGGAAACTGACCATAAGCAATGTAGTGCTGTATTTCCTGGTATTCGAATCTTAATTCTTCGTGACAATTCATGTCCTAGGATAATTTCCTGGGATGGAATTATTGGGTGAAGAGTAACCTGTCTTACATTTGAATACATGTGCCAAAATTTGCTCCTTTTTAGGCCTTTGGTTAACACCAGTGACCTTCTGTTTGCTAAATTCATCAGCTTCCTTTGAGGTTTCGTCCAACAAGCTTGGAAGAGTGGATAGGTAATCTTCCTCCTCAGAAATATTTCCTCCTGCACTGTCTATAGTCTTGCTTTCTGGGTCATCCTCAAACCTCGCTGCCTGCTCTTAATTGGATATTGCATTGGTAACTCCTACAGCTTAAATGGAGATATGCCTATTCTTGGCTTTCTTCCTCCACCCTCTGTATGCTTTGCTAAGATACGTTTATCTACTTTTATGTGTCCAACCACCACCATCACGTACAGGGTTCCCAGAGAGAGACCCCCAGATCTCATCAGATCTGCATTTTCCTACTGCCTACTAGGCTCCTGAAGTAGCCTTTTGATTTTCAAACATGTATCCCAAACCAATTCAATAGCTTCACTCCAAAACCTTCTTCTCTTTCAAAAAATACTTACGGAGCCTTGTCATGTCCTATACAGCCTTCGAGGTGAAGACACAACATTGGGGAAGACGGGGCCATCACCGTCTCCTCCAGGTCATTCAGCCTTCCACATTTTGAATTGGCTTTCACTTACTTTGGACTTCACATTTGCCAATTTCCATTGATTCCGTCTCCAAAATATCCTCTTAAACCATCCTCTCTATGTCCATCGCCACTGCACTCATCACCCATCACCTGAAATATTTCCAAAGACTCCTGACTGGACCCCAGGTTTCCTTTCTCCCATTCACTGCTCTTGATGTCCGTGGCAAAGACAAGCAGAATATTTCGTTTTCCCCCACATGCCATGCCCTACTCACTCTAGAAAGCCCAGATCGGGAGCTGCCTGACCCATGAACTGTCCCATCTCTACGGCTGACCTGTGCTCCTTCCCACAGGGCTGCTGCATTATTTCTCCCTTATTAATGAGGTTCAGTATGTGGTGATCCCTTTCGTTAGATGTCACGTGCGTGACATTCAGGAATGTGCTTCCTTTTCCTCAGTGTGGCTCCTCCAGCCTCTGACACTGTGCCTTACCCATTGTGGTTGTTCAACAGACTTTTTGCTTCTTCTTATTTCAGGTTGCTTCAGGGGAGTTTGGTTAAATAATTTTTAACAGAGAGAGAGATTTATGTCTTGGTATGCATATAGTTAAGATGAGTAAAAGACTACATTCTTAATGTGTGACCGTGTGATTTGAAGGTCAGGTAATGCCGTCTGGGTTTACAGGGTGCTGGCAAACCACCAGTCCTTCATTATTAAAAGCATTTTTGAACTTGATACCATAGCAAGGTTTTTCCATTATAAAAGTTTAAACCAGAATTGTATTATTAGGTTGGTACAAAAGTTATTGTGTATTTTTCTGTTACTTTTAAGGGCAAAACTTCAATTACTTTTGCACCAAGCTAATAAAATCATAAGGAATGCATCTTTCCTCCGTAGAGTTACACCTTCAAGGGATTAAAAATTATAGTTTATCATTGACATTGTCTTACACAGGCCTCAGCATTCGTGAGCCACATGGCCCACTGCAGGAGTCTTCCCTGCATGTCTTCTATTTTCAGTTGCTATGATTCAACAAACTCTAAGCTTCCTTCACTGTAGCACCCACCACCTTCCTCTTCCATCTGATGGGAGAGTGAGAGAAGCAGTGTGGGAATCCTATCCTTCTTCCTCCAGCTCTGCCTATGCCCTTTGCGTCTTATCCTAATAGAATAATGGCAAGTGAATCCAGTAGTATTTGGTGGGTAAAGCTATCTTTGAAGAATCAGAATACCCACAGGGATTGGCCTGGCCTTTTTTGACCCTACGGCTTATAATAAAACGCCATCTCTTAAACACGCAAAGCTCTGCAACAAGAAATAGAAATGCTGTAAGAGCACACATCCGAGGAAACTTCATTCCCAGATTGTAGAAGGAGAGAGCATCTCTGGGCCCCAAAGAAAGATTCAGTAGGTCATTTACTTTGATCATCTGGAGGGCAAGAACATTGTCTTATACATAATGGGACTCTAGGGACCTTGGGATAGTATCTGGCACCTAAGGAAATTCAGAGAGGATCCCACAGGAACCTGCAGCTTGTGTGCTGGTCTTCTAGGCTATGACCACACAGCTGATTCATCAGCAGCTCATTTAGGTAAAGACATGGAGCTGCCGCTGGGGTGACTCTAGAACAGTGGTTCTCCCACCTGAGTGAGAAGCAGACTCACGCAGAAAACTCGTTAAATCTCAGAACTTTGGGTCCCACCAGCAGAGTTTCGGACTCAGTAGGTCTGAGGTGGGACCTGAGAATGTCCCTTCTAACAAGTCCCTGGAGATGCTGATGAAGCTGGTCGGGGACCACCCGATGAGAACTCGGATTAGCGCTTCTCGAGCTTTCCTGTGCATTCGGGTTGCCCAATGGTCTGGTCGAGATGAAGATTCCGATGCCCAAGGCCTGCAGTGGGGCCTGAGGCTCTGCATTTCCACCAAGCTCCCAGGTGCGCAATGCTGCTGGAGCTGGGCACAGACCACTGTTTGAGAACCAAGCTCAAGAAGAGCGGCCAACTGTGGGGATGGTCAGAATCACTTGGGAAATGCTGGTCAGCACTGAAGTGGGCAGCCCAGACAGGCTGAGTCAACTGCTGAAATCTACCCCACCTTGACTGCAGACCACGACCCCACTTTGTGTGGCACCATCTTTTTCCATGGACAAATGATCTCTGTGGTGGTCACTGGATTCACCAGGGCCTCGCAGCTTCCCTGCAGGTGCCTCTTTCTCAGCCCTGCACTGTGCCTCTCTGGCAGGTGTGCAGTCTCCTGTCACCTGGCTTCCTAAGGGTGCTCCCTGAGCAAGGTACCCACTCTGCATCATCATTCAATAGGCACAGCTAAGAAGTGGCCATCCAGAAGTAAGATTTCGAGTTATGTTTTCAAGAGCTTTCTGAAGGTAGCAACTGCAGAATTGGCTCTCCTTCTGATCAGTTCAGAGTTTAAAGACACCTGTACTGCTCGGGCTGATGTGTGGTCACCCATTGTCTTGCGAGCACTGGTTTCTTTGTTTCTGTCTTATTAGAAGAGCCAGAGTCTGGATGATTATAAATGACCAAGAGGTTGACATGCATGCTATTGTGCTCCAGCAGTTGCAGAAGGCCCGGTGGTGTCACATAGACAGGGAATCGTCCAGATGGCACACTCGCAGAATCTCGTGGGGCCACAGGATATAAAGCGTCTGTGTTTCCAGAAAGAATAAACAAACAAATGTTGGAGTGGGGTTCACGCTGGCACATTTAGCCACTGGTACTGCAGACTCTTTACTGTAACTCTGCAGCTCCCAGGCCTGTGTATCCTCAAGGTGCCTTCTCTCCTTCAAAAGCTGCATCAGGCGAGGTCTCTCATCCCAGCCTCCAACACACAGTGCCCCTCAGCACGGCTGAGAGCGCTAAGCAAGTTCCAGGGCTCTGCCTAGCTGGAAAGTGGCTGAGCTTTGAGCCCAGACATTGGTTTTGAAGTGTTCACCTCCTGCACAGAAGGAATGTCATCCACTGAACTTTCCTGGAAAAGCTGAGTCCCAGAGAAGATACAGTGGGGTGTTCCAAGTTCAGAGGGGTCCCCAGGGTGGAATCTTTTGCTTCCACAATCAGGCCCTGCAGAGCTCCGCCCTCATCCACAGGGCCTCTTCCTGCAGTGAAAGGGGAGCACTGTGAAGGCCGGGTAAGGAGAATGCGCCATGACCCTGGTGCCTGGGCCACAGCCTGACTCATGCTCTGCCTGCTTCCTTCTCCTTTGCTTGCATCCTCAGTGCTAAAATTGGTGCATAACCAGGCTTGGCTTCTGCCTATGCCTCCCTGGCACTGGACAAATTGACACACTGATGTCTTATTGATGCATAGATCCGCGGAGTTTCAGAGGTGGGAAGGACCTGAAGTCATGTAGATTCTGAAGCCCACTCACCTTTGTTAAGCTAAGACAGAGGAGCGAAGTGAAATTACCGCGGTGGCCACACTCCCGGCCACACGCCACCCACACTTGAGCGAGTGCTGCTGCCACCACGCAGCAAACCCAGACTTACCTGCAACCCTGACGCCTGTGTTTTGTCCCTGACTCTGCCCTGACTCTGATCCTGCCTTCTGGGTCACTAAATGTGGATGCAGGGCAAATTCTTCCAATGTGAGCCCCATCCCTCTTCTGGGGTTGGATCTGCTTCTCCGCCTTTGACCTTCCCTGTACTGAGACCAGCTCCCTTCCACCTGCCTCCTGTGGCCCCTGGGCTTCCTGCCCTGAACCTAGAGATGACTGGCCTCTGCCATATGCTTTGTCCCCTCACAGATCAGTCTCCTGCTCCACTCCTGGCCTGTTCTGCCTGCTGGCACCCACGACCCTGACTCTGGTACACTGCCACATGGGACATTTGGTGAAATATTTGTAAATCTTATTTTGGCTTTCAACTTGGGCCACCAGGAACATCTCTTCCCCCCATGAAACTCCACTCAGCGTAATAGGAGGTCCTTAGTTGTTTCTTCTACTGGGGCCATGGTAGCAGGAAAGGGGAGGAAGGGCCTGTGGCTAGATATGATTCCCAGAGATAACTGGAGAAGCAGAAAGCAGACCCTGGGAGCAGATCTGGGTGCTCTGTGAGGACTCCTTCTGCTGGCTTGTTTTGTTCACTGTTTTCTATTTTTTTCTCTTGTAGTGCTAAGTTATAGCATACAAGTAGATATTCAAGAATGCTTGATGGATTGCAAAATAAACTATCATAACTGAGAAAGCTGAAAGAATATCGTTTTCAGATATATAGCAGCTCAATTTATACATCAAAGCATGCTATTATGAAGTCAAACAATGGGGAAAAAGGTATTTCAAATACGTTAGATCAATCAAATACAGTAGTATAAGACTCTCTAGCTGTGAGGAGCGTAAAATGTTGTTGAGGAGGTAAGACAGAGTTACAATTAGCAAATGAGATCATAACACACAGTATATGGATTTATTAGACACTACTCTAGCAAAGCCTCCAGAGCAGGGCACCCTTGCACCAGCAGTGTGAAGGGGAGTGAGAGGCTTATGTGCGTGCAGGGCATGCTTGGGGGCCAGAGCTGTGCTGGGACCATTATCTCCTCTATTCGCTTCTGTCAGTCCTTGAGCAGGTTGTTTGCTCTGGATCATGCAGCAGAAGTGACAGAGCCGGACATCTGGCCTCCACCCTTACCACGAACCGAGAACCCAGCCTCGATGAGGAAAGGCCATCTGATGGTAATACGTAAAAGACCGGTGCCCAGGTGTGGGATTCTCTCCAGTAAAGCGCAGGTCATGACCAAGTGGCTCACACCACCATCAAGCATGCGCCACAGAGAAGGCATTCCTTTTTATTTAATTCTGTACTTTTAAATAACTAATTCATTTTCTCTCTCTCGGAAGCGTTTAATTTATGTTAATTCCCAGTGTTGATTTTCTTCCCAAACCTCTCCCTGCTAAATCTTATCGTCTAGGCTTACTACAACCAATTAGACACTCAATTCTAAAGTAGGCTTTCACCTCTTCGGGTCAGAAGTAGCCTCCACTGGTTTCCATTGAATGAGTTATTGGCCACGGGGTCGCACTCAATTGTGTGTGAAGTCTGCTTCTTATTGATTCATGTATTTCAACTTCTGGTTGTTGGTAATGCTTTGGTTTTATAGAACACACAAACAAAATTCCAAATGACCTATGCCAATGGGGAACCCCCATGTTTCTGCAAACGGTGACTCTGATGTAGGATTTAGGACCTGCAACCGGGAAGGTTCCTTTTCTGGGGTAGAGTAGGCTGGGTGGTAAGAGACAGGCCTTTCTCACTTGTTAGCATTATAGCTGCTGCAGGTGTACACACGCAGTCACGGAACATAAAAAGCCAAGGCCCCAGCCCTGAAGAGTTTACAACCTAAGTCAGACATAAAGGAAATGGCAGCAGGCTGTAAAAATCCCATTTGTGTAGATACGACTGGCACAGAAGCCTAGAGGCTGCATTGTCGAGGGAAAGTTTCAGGAGAGATTTACAGGCCAGGGGACTATATTTGGTGGGTAAGAAAGTGAGATGCTGCTCAGAGAAGTCTAGAGAGTAGCTGAGAAGGCGTAAGTCAGGGCAGGAATGAGCTCAGGCGATAGACCCAGAATTCAAAAGAAAGTGCTGGATGTGACTTGATGTGACGCAATAAATTATTCATCAGCACATTCACTATAAGGTGTTCATCTTTCAAAATGTGATTTCCCCAAAATGACTTTGCCAAAATGCCTGACCATGGGGACTCCAGTCTGTTTGTTCTAGTTTCATTTGTCCTGCTAAAACATTATATGATTCTGGAAGAGAAATTAGTATTCTGTGACTTTGTTTCTTTCTTCCTTGTTACCAGGACCAACAAAACTTGTATTGATGATCTAGCATCCACAACAATGAAATAAACACCCTTGATCGCTGGAGGAGCTAACGGCTGAAGACCCCATGTCTGTTGGAACAATCAGCACACCACTTGATTAATATTATAAAACATTGTTCACATGTGCATTGATGCAGTATTATTTATTTATTTATTTTGATACAGGGTCTCAATCTGTCACCCAGGCTGGAGTGTGGTGGCACGAACATGGCTCAGAGCAACCTCAACCTCCCAGGCTTAAGTGAACCTCCCACCTAAGCCTCCCGAGTAACTGGGACTGCAGGCACTGCCACCGCACCCGGCTAATTTATTTATTTATTTATTTGTTTGTTTGTTTTTGTAGAGATGGGGTTTTGCCAGGTTGTCCTGGACTCAAGTGACCCTCCTGCCTTGGCTTCCCAAAGTGTGGGGATTACAGGTGTCAGCCGTGTTGCCCAGCCCAGTCATTGTTTTTGAGTCATTGGTGTTACTGGCCGAGAAGAATGTTGAGTGGACTGTAATGAGGAAGTAAGACAGAGATGCAGCATCAGGAAAATTCCATCTCTATAAGCGCCTTCCGTGCAAGGTGCTCAGGACAGGAGGAGTGTTGGGTGTTTTGTGGGGTTGTCAGACTTCCTCTGAGAACACCCTACACCCAAAATGGAGAAAACAGCTCCCTGTGCTTGGACAGTCTCTGAGGTTAATGCTGCTTCACTCACACCGGACCCCATGGCCCCAGCAATTAGGGGGCTGTACTGAACATTGACAATATCTGTTACATTTTCTTCTCATAATGAAAGCAGGAGAAACCCATCTTAGAAGAGGTGAAAATTATGGGGGAAAACCAACTAAATCCCAGCACTCAGGAATAAGGACTGTTAACATTTAAGCACATTGTGCTTCTATGCATGCTTCTGTATGTTTTTGAGCTAAAAAATACCATCAGCGTTGAAATTCCTTTCACCATCTGGTTTTTAATGACTGCACTATGTCCTTTTGATTTATTAAAAGAAAGAAAAATCAATATACATGTAGTTTGTAATTACCAAAAAAAAAAAAAAAAAAAAAAGCAAACCTCTCCCGTGGTCTTCAGATACCTTCGACTCCCTCCGTGTTCATGAAGGACAGTTTTCTTCGGGGGTCTGGAGCACCCTGGCCGGGAAATCTCAGTACTGTCCCCTGCTGGAGGCTGACCCTGTATCTCTCAGCATCTGTGCCTTCCAGGCTTGGGGCTATGGGGACTCACAGGTCCCTGTGAGCAAGGCCAGCCCCACCTTTGTATCCTGGGCTGAAGGACAACAAGATGGGAAGGCTGTGGGATGGAAATTCTGTGCCGGCCAATGGAAGACATGCCTCTCTGCCCTTCCCTTCCTTCTCTGCTTCTTCCTCTCCCCTCTAGACTTGGGGCCACCCTCTTTTGACAAGTCTGGGACTAAATTGAGAAGTGAGGCGTAAGGGCAGTGGGGGCTGCAGAAGCCCTGACCTTGTAGTCTAAGGGTGGAGAGAAGGCAGTTTTCTTCCAGGACTGCAGGCTAGCAGCACGGTAGGAGGACTAGACAGGCACTTTTGAAAAATCTTTCCGTATGAAAAAAAATTCTTGAAATGTCTCCACTTTTTCTTAAGAGTTTATTACTGCCTGTCCCTTTTTGGGGTGGTATGTTTTCACTTCTATTGAATTCTGTGGCTATGGTTTTTTTTTTTTTTCTGAGTTAAAAGAATTTATTTGTTTCAGTCCTCTACAATTTTGCTCTCTCTTTGGTTATCTTTAGTCTTGGCTGAGCTTCATGTTTGGTGAAATCTTTATAGACACTTCAGGGCTCCATTTTCTTCAAAATTTCAATATTTGGAGAACATATGACTCCATGTTTACACCTAATGCTTTAGTTAAGTTTGCTTTCCTATCTGTCCAAGAAAGGGCTAAACAATGAACACCCCATTGTCTCACATCTCAGAGACTGTATTCCGGTTAAATGCATCGTAGCCATTCCTTCAACTTGTTGAAATTCATTTCTCTGAAATGTATTTTCCTTTTCTTTACTAATGTCTTCCAAATTGTGAATTTAATTTTCTCTTGATAACCTCTAACATGATTTGCATACTGGCAACTGATCCTTCTTTGAAAAACAAATAGACAAAGGATCAAATCCAAAGAGTTCTCTGTCTTTTCTCATAAGAAGCTGTTCACCGAACTACTTCAAGAAACTGTTGGACAATCTGTGGTTCCCCATTTGGTGTTTCATTTCTGTTAGTGGACCTTATTTTTACCAACAGTCTTTTTCTATAGAGGGCAAGGTAGTAAACATTTCAGTCTTTGTGGGCTGTATGATTTCCATTACAACGATTCACTTCTGCCATCTTAACATGAAGTAGCCATAAATAGTATGTAAACGAATGAGGGTATCTGCGTTCCAATAAAACTTTATTTATAAAACCAGGCAGTAGGTCAGATTTGGCCCATATGCCTAGCGTGCTGACCCATCTTCAAACCAATAGATGTTCATATGAATAACCAAAGAAAGTATTTTACTTTATTCTGGTCTTATTGAGGTGTACAGAGTCCTAAACCAGTAGAAACAACCAAACTCCATCATTGTAGAAGTGCTTTACCTGAGCATGAATTGCCTGTGCTGGCATGGGTTGTAAGTGATGCAGCTGGACTCCAGCCTGGGTCTCATCTCAGGTAACTTAGTGAACTCAGTCTGCCATGTGTCTCTATTTGTAATAATTTTAGGAGTAGCTAAGAATCGTGAGCTTATTATAGATTCTATTATAACTCCTATTTTTTCTCTTATCTTTTCCAGTTTTTTCTGGTCCAGTAACTTCTTTCCATTTTTCAGGTGTTGAAGGAAGGGGTACTTTGCTTTGCTTTATAGTATTAATAGTAATTATTTAATAATGACAATATCTACTAGATGTGCTTTGAGTTTTCATTTTGTTTCAGGTGTTAACCTGTATAACTTGGCTCTAATTCTTATAATGATTCTACAAAGTAGGCAAAATTAGTTTTTTGTTTTTTTTCCCAAATAGGAATACTGACATTCAGAGAACTTAGCTTCTATCCTGAAATCACACAGCTTTGTACATGGCAACTTCCACACATGCTTTTTTCCACGCCCATTGTTTTAAAATTCTTGAAGGAATAGGCTACTTTTTCAGTCCTATCGGTCATATCGCCATCTCTCACTTTTCAGATTAAGTTAGAGCAGTGATCCTCAGTTAAGCTCCTCGGCTCCTATTCCTTATTTTTCAGGTCTATAAAACCAAACCATGGAATACAGCCCATCTACAAATACTGAAGTGATGCTGTTGCCGTGGATATTTATGGAAAATAGATATTAGATGACAAAAGGACACCTAAGAAGCTGCTGTGTGGCGAGCCTTAATGGAACAGCTGCAAACAGGGTGGAGTGAAAGGATTCCTCCTGGGACTGTTGAAGAACAGCTTCCCACGGAATGCAGCATGATTGGGCACTGCTGGGACCAGCCGGGCACACAGCAATCAGAACTGGGTGGTTCTTTCAGTGCAGAAGAAGCCAGCAGACATGAATCTAAGAGATAGAAATGTCAAAAGTTACAAGCAGTACAAATAGTGGCTGTAGTTGTAGGCCAAGAAAAAGTCTTGACTTGCGTTAATGTGGAAAGAATTCCGAGCACCAAATATGCATGCATGGATTAAACCAAACTAAGCTAACACAGAACAATAGCAGCCACAGAAAAACCCCTTCAGGTGCATCCTTGTTGATCAGGAAGGACTATGATATTAATGCTCTGGAATTACTGACTGGCATTAGACTTTCTTGTTCCCCAAAGATTTATCTTTTAGCTGAGGAGGTAGGGAATATATCCAAGCTCCTTAGAATTCTAGAACTGTATTTCCAGAAAGATGGCCCTCTGCTTATGCCTTTGCCCGTGTGTCTGTTTCTAATCTTAATAAAGGGTTTTCTTTCTTTTTTTAAAAAATTTCATTTTATTTATTTATGTATTTATTTATTTGAGATGGAGTTTTGCTCTTGTTGCCCAGGCTGGAGTGTAATGGTGCAATCTCTGCTCACTGCAACCTCCGCCTCGCAGGTTCAAGCAATTCTCCAGCCTCAGCTCCCTAGTAGCTGGGATTACAGGCGCCTGCCATGACGCCCAGCTAATTTTTGCATTTTTAGTAGAGATGGGGTTTCACCATGTTGATCAGGCTGGTCTCGAACTCCTGACCTCAGGTGATCCACCCGCCTCGGGCTTCCCAAAGTGCTGGGATTACAGGCATGAGCCACTGCACCTGGCCTCTTTTTTTTTTTTTTTCTAGAATTGAAGTTTGGAAATTTCTCAAGATATTGGATTTCTTTGTCATTTGGACACTTTTATTCCATGCCAGATGAAGAGGGTCCCTGACTTTATCTAGTCTGTCTCTGAAGAGCATTTCCATCTCTTTGTGATAGATCTCACAGTAGGTAAGAAAACCGTGTGAGTGAAAGAGAATTAGAACTGTGAATTTTGTCAATGCTGAGTCACTCTATTTGCATCATAGAACACAGTGGGTGGCTAATAATTGCAGTTTGAAAGAAGAAAAGCTAACATATTAGACAGGCAGTGTGCATACCTGACCCAAAGCTCCCACAACGGCCTCTTTTGGGGGAGGCATTGACGTGGCGCCTCGGCCCAGCTGGTTTTCACTGTCGTTAGTTTGAGCCTCTCAGGAAAGACTTTCAGCCACTCAAATCAGTTATCGCTTCAGTCCATGTGCTGTTAAAATCTCTTTTATGTTGGCAAAAAAATCTCTGCTTGAGTAAACAGTTACATCACTAATTGCTAAATATGACATTATCAGATTGTTTTGACTTCCTGGGGGTGAGGGTAACGGAAAAAAGTTAATTATAATTACTTTTGTCTCTAACTAATGGAAAGCAGTGTTAACATCTGTGTGCTGCCTGCTAGAAGGTTGGCAGTAATCCCCCTGTATTAACCAGAGTAGAATAGAATGACCCAACGTGTGGATGGCATTGCTGTACCTGAATTTTCCCAGCAGCTAACCAAATAGGTCTCTTTCACTAAAGACTAATTTTCACATTAAAAAAAAAAACTTTATTATGGGCCTAGTGCAGTTAAATTGCCTGACACAGTGGGGACTCTACACTTAGAATGGTAATATTAAGCACTGAGAAAATGCCTCAGGTGATGATCAAGCTGAGTGGTAATTCAGACCCCGGATAATTCTCTTCCAAGAAAATTCCACCAGGTGGCACAAAACGTCTCAAAGTGCCACTGAGCATGCTCTCTCTCTGGACCACAGGGAAGTGGGAATAAGATAAAGAATTGCCAAGGTGATCTCATCACAGGCCTCCACGGTGCTTTCCACATGCATGTGTCCCTCCTCACCCTCAAGTGCTTCCTAACGACAAAACATGTCTATGTGACAGGGTAAGCTTTCGCTATACATGTCGTGAACTTTAGTCTTTGAATAATGGAAATGACTAGTTGGAAAAGGTAAATAAAGCGGTGTGGGAAGAGGGGAAAGAAGAAGAAAGGAGACTTACAGGTGCCAATTCACCAAATTTAAAGACAGGTTTATTAACCGGGCAGCCGCCAATTCTCGTGCTGTGGCCTGAGGCTTTAAAAATCTTAATACAAAATGTTTCTGTGAGTTTAAATGCAGGATTATTCACACACGTTGTAAATGTTCTGACATGTTGAGAAGCAGTAGTGATTATAAAGATTTGTAAATTTTAACTGAAGCCAAAATGGCCGATAATCAAAAACTAGGGTAAGACTTTATTTACAGTGGAATGAAATAAATTGAGATGGTTTTATTTGCTCTTTATTCTGCTACCACCTCTTAAAATCTAGTCTAATGTTTGCCCAGCATTGGGAGTAAATATGTAGTAGAATGGGGTGTCAATTACACAATTGGATATACATTGCTACAACATGCAATTCCGTGAGATTCCTAGCCTGGAGGGCCATGGAAGAGTGGTTTGGCTCTAGAACTACGGAGATGGGCCTCGGAGTGACTTATGAAGCTTTTTCAGTTTGCTCTTGCCAGTCCCCAACCCCAGAAGCACTGACTGGAATATGTCTATGGAAGGACCAGCCTTATGTATCTTGAAAAACTTCCCAGATGATTTTAACGTGTCTTCTAATTAAGAGACTTAGACTGCAGGGTTTAGTTTCCTTTTATGATAAACAAGGGTGGGTGCCTGAAAACTCCATTCTACTAGGCCCTTACCAAGAGCCAGAGAAAATTAATACCCAAGCGTTGGTCTTGGAAGTAACCTAGTGAGTGTCTTTTTCTGTACAACTCTTTGCTCCTGTTCTGAAGAAGGAAGACAGCAGAATCATAGGAAATTCCAGACATCCTTCAGTCTCACCTGTCTCTAAAGATAATGAAGGGATAAGATACGTGTGTATGTTTAAATCTAACGTAAAAATTGCCCTTAAACTGGACCTTGAAAAATGTGAATTTGAATATTTTGGGTAACAAGGAAACGAGAGCAAAGATGCAGGTACAGAAAATTAGATAATGCTGAGAAATCAATACTTTGTTCATTTTAACTGAAATGTGGACTGTATGAAGGGAAGTTAAAACGATTCAGGTCTTAACTTTTAGATTAAGATTTTTGGATTGTATTGGGTGTGAAGTCAATAATGTTTCCAATAAAAAATATAACATATTAGTTGTATCTATTAGAAGTTTAGATATGGCAGCTGTCTATAAAATTATTTTGAATGAGAAGATCCTGAATTAAAACTTACCTTTTATTGAGTCCTTTCTGATGCTAGGCTTGGTAATAGGTACCAATTTATGTTCAGTATTTTACTTAAAACGTATAATAACCTTATAAAGTAGGTATTATCCTTTCTATTTTTAACCACAAAATTGAGGCTTAGAGAGTTTCTCTATCCTAATTTGCAATTTAATGGGGGTGGAACAGGGATTAGAAGCCAGTTCTTTCTGACTTCAAGATCCGTAAGCATGATGATTATATTGCGTCATCTTGAAATGCATGTAAGGAGACAGTACAAAGGTAATGAACTGTAATAGAAAATAATTTCACAAGAAAGCATGATTCCTAGGAAAGTATAACAGACATGTTTTCTGTATGAATTAAGTGACAGAAATTATATTGGGGGCAAAAATCAAAGAATTTTTTTTGAGATAGAATCTCACTGTGTTGCCCAGTCTGGAGCATAGCGGTACGATATCAGCTCACTGCAGCCTCCACCTGCTGGGTTCAGGTGGTTCTTGGGCCTCAGTCTCCCAAGTACCTGGGCTATAGACACATATCACCACACAAGGCTAATTTTTGTATTTTAATAGAGACAGGGTTTCACCATGTTGGCCAGACTGATCTCGAACTCCTGACCTCAAGTGATCTGCCTGCCTCAGCCTCCCAAAGTGCTGGGATTACAGGTGTGAGCCATCACACCCAGGCAAAAATCAAAGAAATTTTTTAAAATCCTGACTTACATAGGACCAACATTACAAATAATTTATCTAGCACATCCCCTGGCATTGGATAAAAGTTGTAATACAAGCCCACTCAAGGATCTTCCATGTTTTTATGCATCGGTTTGGTCTGGTACTTTGTCTCCTGTTTTTGTTGAACTCCTGAGCTACACAAATTATGTTTGGAGAAAGTCTCACTATAATCACCTCTCAATTAAATGATATCATTTAATCTAAGCTCTAATAATACTTGACAAAGGTACTAAAGAAGAAAAGCTATTATATTTACATTTACCTAATACCTCATTTTGAAATTAATGGATATTCAAGTCATTAATTAGGGAGACACTACATTGTTACATAAAGAGATTCTGAACCCTGGTAGAACTTACTGGCCTTGGTTTCCTCATCTGTCGGAAGGGGCTGATCATATTTATTTCACTGGGTTTTTCATAGGGATAAATGAGAAAATATACAGTGGAGATGTGCCTGGCATTTTTCAGTATTTGGTCAAGTGTTAATTTCCTTCTACCTTCACATTTTCTTGTGTTGAACATGCATCTCACTCTTCTCTCCATGTGTTTTCAGCGTCCAGAGGTAGGAGCATGGCAGATGCGTGGCATTTTTGTCTTGTTACCTTCATGATTGGCTCATCAATTCATTCGTTTAGTGATGTATACTGGCTAGCTCCTTTGTGCAAGGCACTGGGGCTCAGAGATCAAAGGCAGGTCCAGAGGCAGAGCTGGTCACATGCGTTCTGTGTCGTGGTAAGAGAGCAGTGAGCCATGATGAGTGCTGGAGGATGACTTGGCACGATGCATAGGCTCCTGGAAGGCACTGTATAAAAGGGGATGTCTGATTTGGGTTTCAAAGAATGTATATGACTTCTTCAGAAGAGAAGAAAGAGGCAGAAAATGATATTCCAAATAAAGAAACATTAATTCTTGAAAAATAATGCAATCTTTCCATGAGAAGGGGAACTCTCTGATACACGTTTTGATGCTGACATCCCATGACTCCTCTTTTTCTTGAGTTCCTTCTCAGACTAGCACTGGGCCAACTAAGAAATTTTTGCCATTTAATTAAAGCTCCAGAAACTAACTTCAGTTTACTAGTCTGGCCAACTGCTGTAGATAGCAGCACTTTCTACTCTACTTTTTTTAAGCACCGTATTAAAACACTTTTAGATAGCCAAGGAAACTTCTCAACTTCAACTTTGCTGTTTTTCTTTTGATTTTTCCACCACTGCTCCTGACCCCCGCCCAACCCCCACTCAGCATTGAACCTGTTGCAAGATGACTCAAATACCAGAATGGTAATCTAGGTTATATGGCCAGCTTCAGTTTTACTGTTGCTTTATTTTGTTTCGTTGATTACGTCATGTTGAATGCGTTACTGGAAAATCTTAACTTAAAGCAGGAACAAGAGTTCTCATGCTCTCACCTCTCAATGATGGAGTGATGAATTGCTTTAAACTCTAAGAGGAGTGTGATGATTTATGCTAATCTTATACCTTTGTTACTGACCACTTCAGTTAAGTGAAATAGCTATTGGATATTTGATGGAGGTAAGAGTGAGAGTTGTACAGAAAGTTCTAGAGTCAGATAAATGCCCTTTTTCTTTGCTTTTCAGATATCATTAGATTATTTTATAGTTCTTTTATGCGATACAGATAGCTTGTTTCTTTATTTCAATATTGGGGTAAGTGTTTTTGCACTTTAGAATCTACAAATAAATTCCAGGGGCGTTTCCTTAGGTGTCTTGTAAAATTGCTGTCACTGTGTTTCTGATACTACTGAGATAGTATTCAATGCTACCTTCAGGAGCAGTGCTGTACAACGTGCCCTATTTTTATTCACTACTAGATAGTGAGCTTTTCTAGAGTAGGGTTTGTGTCTTAATCATTCTCACAAGCTCCAAAACAGTTCCGTGCACATGGCATACATTTATAAAATTCTCAAGGTTCTAAAAATGGAATTCCCTAAAAGTGTGTAGCTTTTGTGACTAGGAAAATGCTGCTGCCTCTATTGCCAATTCGGCTCTAGCAAGAAAGAGTTGGGCAGGCTTCTGTCAGTATTTGTATAGGGTTGGTCTATACAGTCAAAGCTGAGCAGATGATTGTATAAATTATCTGGGGAGTTTGGATCCAGCTAAAGAACATTCAAGCAAACAGAAGGTCCATGTAACTTGTCTTGGTACAGTTGGATTCTTAGTGCTTCTAGATTAGAAACATGATGTTTTCTTTCCCCAGTGTGCACACGGACACACACATATAGACTCACATAACTAGAAAGTGGACAATGAATTCACCTTCTCTTCCTGGTGTCTATTGCCTCCATGATCCTGCTCTTTCCCAGGAGAATTCCTTCAGCATAGTTTTTAAAGGGTCATAAATATTGTTAAAAGTACAACGCACAGGTCTAAAAGAATATATAACACAGCACCTATCAGCTCATGTTGGTGATAATTTTAAGACTGTCTGGCAGGAAACAGGACATTCAAGGTTGTCCTGTTTCCAAAGAAAAGGAGTTACACCCCTGGTGTGGGTCTTCAGGCCTGGAAAGTCTGTCAGTATATTTAGAATTCTTCATATGGTTAATTAGGAAGATAATTTCATCTGAAGAGAGAACATGAATGAATTGACATCTTTGAAAAACCAGCCCAGACATGGACACATTCATTTCTGATTCCTCTCTACTGACATGGTTTGTTCCATTTGTAAGTGTAAATAGTAATAAAACACATACCGAGTGGGCTGGATAATTGGGATTTCTTTTCTCTGTCCAATGCCTGAATCCTATTTCATAAGTTGTGATGTTGTGCAAAGACTATCTCCTCTTTAGAAGCAGCAAATTATAGATAGTGACTTTCCCAGCCTCCCTTGTCCCTGAGGCTCCAATGTGCAACCTACTCACTCCCAATCAAACTCACTGAGGCCAGACATTGACTCAAGCATTAGAGATGCTAGACAAAGGGCACCAGGAGAGGGGGTGCAAGGTCATGCCACCTGCACAAAGACCTGTCCAGACTCATGGCTGTGGCTTGCTGGTGCAGTACTGCCAACTGGGGCAATGGAGATGATTAATTAATACAGCCAGGCAGCTTATCTGGGGAAGTGTTTCTTAAAACGTAGCCTTGAGCCTCCTTCTCTAGTCTCCCCAGTGTTTCCCTGTGCCACCTAATTTCCTTTCAATGAATTTCCTTCTGTTTATGCTAATCTTTTGCTTGCCACTAAGAATCCTACCTCATCTTCTGTGCCTAGACACTGGAAGAAACCCAGACATTTGGAAAACCCCTCTTGGCCATTTGGGACTTGACACTCTGGTCATGAAGATAAGACAAGTTCACTGTTAGTGTGATGGCGAATCTGATTTTTCCACCAGTAAAACGTATCCGTGACTGGAGAGAAAACTACTTGCAGTGGGTCCTCAATGAGGTAGGAATTTCTCCAATTCATCTATTTAGGTTTGCAAGTTTGGCTTATTACCCAGAAAAGACATACCCTGCATAAGCTGCACCTTGCAAGAGCGAATGGCCAGGAAGAAAGGTAGAAGGAAATCTCACCTTTGTCTGAATGTATTTGCAGGAGAATGAAATCTGCGGCTGAGTTAGCGTGAAGAGCTTGCCTCCGCGTGGGCCTGTGTGGAGTTTATCCAGATGGCGCTCCCAGTAGGATTGCACATCCCAGGGAACTTGTGAACCATATGGAGGAGAAGGATCTCAGTTGAGAGTTCCGCTCCATTATTTCCCACTGGAAGTAGTGCATTGTGATCAAGCTTGAGTTATCAGATGCAAGGCAACGGGTATCACAATGTCATATTTGCTAGAGTTTGGAAGCACTTATTCTTAGCTTAATGACCATAAAGAACACTTGGTTGTTGCATATTCTGAGTTGTGTCACCAGACACATCTAAAGACCCTGGAGCGCAACTGTACACAGAGCCCTGCTCACAGCAGCACTCTGGAAATAATGATTGCCTTGTAGTCTCATATGTGCCTGGCCTTCTTAATGTTGTTTCCTCCTGAACCTGGCTTTGTGATGGAACATTAAACTTCAGGGATGGGGGGCGCAGTATCCTTGTCTTGCCAACTCTGGGTTCTGGCAGGCACATGCCACCCTGCATGACCTCCACTGGCATCTGTGTGAGACCCTCTGCATGCCTTTGGGTGACTTTATAAACCAATAATGGACAGGACCAAAGACAGAAAATGGGGTGCAGGGAAAGACAGTGAGGGCAGCCATGCTGCTGTTGCGTACACTGGGGCACCTAGCATCTATGTCACCACCCACAAGATACAGGTTCAGGACCCATGTCCATGGAGAGCAGTAGCCTCCAAATTCCCCCCAAACATCCTGTGTGTGTCTTAGAAAGGTGGACCACTGGTTGGGCACGGTGGCTCATGCCGGTAATCCCAGCACTTTGAGAGGCCGAACACAAGGTCAGGAGTTCAAGACCAGCCTGACCAACATGGTGAAATCCCGTCCCTACTAAAAATACAAAAATTAGCTGGGCATGGTGGCACACCCCCATAATCCCAGCTACTCGGGAGGCTCAGGCAGGAGAATCGCTTGAACCCGGGAAGTGGAGGTTGGAGTGAGCCAAGACTGTACCACTGTACTCCAGTCTGGGTGACAGAGTAAGACTCCATCTCATAAACAACAACAACAACAAAAGAAAGGTGGACCACTAGGGTCTGAGAGGGTGGCTTCTCCTGGTGATGTGCTTTGTTTGTGTTGACCCTTGAGCTGAGATTCCAGAGCTGAGAAGGACAGGATGCTCCATAGCCCAGCATAGCACACCAGCTGCCCTGGGCTGAGCAATCAACAAAAGCTGATAAACTCACCTGCCTTGTGGACGAGTGACTTCCAAAGACTTTCATGCCAAAGAGGGGAGGCTCTGCCAGCAGAGAACCTGGGGCTGATTCCTCTCCCCTGAGTGCCCATCCTGGAGGAGGTAACATGGGTCTGCAAAGGTTGAGAGAAAGGGCACAGGCCGACCATGTTCTTGCCTCTTCTGGGATGGCCATGTGGCTTCCTCTCCTAGCTGGACCCGCTGGTTCTGAGAGTCCACCCTCTCTAGGGTGCATCTCACTGTGGCTGAAAAGCTCAAGAACTGTTAGGAAACAGAGCTGATTGAGGGCAAGGCCGGTCTGCCAAAGAAGGAGAGAGGGTCAGGCTTTCCCTGAAGAGGGCATGCGTGATTTCTGGTGTCTGGGTAACAAGTAGGTTCACAGATTGCTAGTACAAACAGGAAAATTAAAGGGTGTTTGGGTTTGAGAGAAAAGAGTAACAGAAATGACCGAGGTGCAACCTCTTTACACTTTAGGAAGCCTTGTGAAATGAAACAAACCCTGCTGGCTCAGGAAGTCAGCTGAGTGTGGAAGGCTTATGAATTGTTCAGTTCGTATACATGGTGAGCCATTCTTCTCTGCGCTCCTTTCCTTTTTCTTTTTTGTTTGGTTTTTGTTTTGTTTTGTTTTGTTTTGAGACAGAGTCTCACCCTGTCACCCAGGCTGGAGTGCAGTGGCACAATCTCGGCTCATTGCAACCTCGGCCTCCCAGGTTCAAGCAATTCTCATGCATTGGCCTTTGGAGTAGCTGGGATCACAGGCGAATGCCACCACGTCCAGCTAACTTTTTTGTATTTTTTGGTAGAGATGGAGTTTCACTATGTTGGCCAGGCTGGTCTCAAACTTCTGACCTCAAGGGACCCGCCTGCCTTTGCTTTCCACAGTGCTAGGATTATAGACCTGAGCCACGGTGCCTGGCCTCTTTTACTTTTTAATAAAGCCTTTGTGGAGGGCCCAGCCTGTCTCATCGGCACTGGGGCAAACAGGGTTTTCAGCCCTCGGCTTCTGAATGCTAGGGCAGAATATTCCAGAACACATCTGAGGCCAGCACAACGCTTGCAGCAAGAAGAGGGATGAAGACGAAAGGCAGAAGGTGGGATCAAGAGGGTTTCATTCTGTTTGGGGTTAGGGTCTTACTCCAACCGGAAAAGCAAACGTTTCTTTCCACAGCATTTGACATTTGGAATTTCTTGAAGGTTGACAACAGCAGACGCCTTGGCTCTTACCTAGACTCCCCCACGAGACCACACAAAACCAGATTATAGAACTAGAAAAAAGAAGTACATGTATAAGGGGTAAAAATATTTTAAACACTTTGTGAAGGTATTAGACAAAATAAGCAATATTAGTAGGATGTTTTCACACAGACTGAACCCAATCCAGATATGAGACTTTAGATATCACTTGCAAATACTCTTGCTGAATCTAGACCAGACATAGACGACATGTTCTTAACCCAGTTATAAAGAAATCACCCCCACAGCTTTGGGCCAAAGTATTGGATATTTGAGATTCTGAAATGATCACCCTGTAAATGATCATAATGTGGGTAATTAAAAACAGATTATTGGATTAAGATTTGAATTACTTTCGAATATTTTACTTTTTCTTGGCATGTGTAGTTTTTTTTCCTTCTCCTTATTTTTTCCTTTCTCTGAGTGATCATAATTGAATGCATGTTGCAACTATAAATTGTAATTTTGCTCTCAGAGATAGTATTAATCTGATTATTAATCTCAGATGTTTATTAGAAAATTTCTGTTCACTAACTATGAATTTATCTAAGAAGAGGGACTTGAATCAAATAAATGGACTTGGAACAAAATTAAGATTATGTCTTCATGTGTCATGGAGCCTGCTACTACAGTGAGCTTTGTTTGTCACAAATGTCATATTTTTATATGTAGGAATTTAATAATAATTAAGGTAAACACACATATATTAATGTTCATATTAGCTGCTCTCCAGAAGGAGAGATGGTCTGACATCCAGTAGGTTAGAGATGTATGTAACTGGGACAAAGGAAATGGAGGCTGAGTCATTCCTCAATGAATTTGATTAATGTAAATAATTTACCTGGATGCTTCCACTCCTACACCCTACTTATTCCTTAAAATATAGGACGTGTTTTCCTTAAATAGATTTTCCTCCAAGCTCTCTAATTTACAGGAGAGTCTACACAGAGCAGGCAGCCGGTGGAAGGCAGACAGGAGCGGAGCCTGGGGGAGGAGCCCCCACCCCCAATCCAAATCCATCACTTGCTCCTGCATGAACTTGGATATGCTCCATTTCTCTGGGCTTCAGTTCCCTCATTCTAAAAAATTCAGAGTTTGGACCAAGCCCATTTTACAATTCTTATCTAATTTTCCATGCATTTGTTTCCATTCACTGTTTCTATGAAGAGGAATTTCCTAACAGAAAGAATGTTTATTCATTTCTCTTAAAGGGAAGGCAATATATCTTTAGTCCACATTGGCTGGAAAGTAAACTGCATCATTTCTCAAAAAGTTAAACGTGTCTTTACCACATGATCCAGCAATCCCTTCCTTGGTATTTACCCAAGAGACGTGAAAATGTATGTTCTCACAAAACGACTCTACTCAAATGTTTACAGCTGCTGTATTCACAATTGCACCAAGCAAGAAACCACCCAAATGCCTTTGAGCTGGTGCACAGACAAACAAACTGTGGTATAACCATACGAAGGAATAGCACTCAGCTATGAAAAGGAAGACATCACAGCACACACAGCATGGATGGATCTCTGGTGAATCACGGGCTAAGTGAAAAAAGCCAGTTTCAAAAGTCTGTGTGCTGGAGGATTGTATTTATACAACATTCTGGAAAATGCAAAGCGATAGGGACAGAAAACAGATCCCTGGCTGTTGGGGCTGGGAGTGGGAGGAGCTGTGACTCCCCAGGCGAGGGTACAGAATGTTCTAGAATGTCCTGATTGTGGTAGTGGATATAGATCTATGCATTTGTTAACACTCATAAATTTATGCACTAAAAAAGTGAATTTTACTCTGCATATTATGCTTCTGTTTTTGTTTTGTTTTGTTTTGAAGAAAGAGCAGCATCAGTCGAGGATCTATTACTGAACTATCGTTTTCCTTAGAGAATTCAAACCCCCCAATTTTTAAATATTGTTTTGAAACTAACACAGATGTACAAGCAGCTGTGTGTTTTTTGTTTTTTGTTTTTTGTTTTTTCTATTTTCTTCTCAGGGTGGTGCACAGGTTGAAAATGGAAGTCCAAGTTTCTAGGCAATGGATTGAAGTGTTTTGGAATGACGTTGCTCTGGTGCAGTGCAAATGTTGTCCACAAATGCGTCTCTGCCCTTAAGGATCCTGAATGTTTCTTTCTGCTCCCAGGAATCAGTTCTCATTTGCACTGACTTCTAGTAACTTCCTCTAGGCGAGCCCCCGGAGGCAGTTACCTGAAGTTGTGTGCCTGCGGGCGCAGGTATTGTTCAGGGCAGCTCTCTCCTGAGTTCATTTGTGCTTCAAGACGCAAGGACCGACAGAACCTGACTTTTAATGCACCTGGCTTTTAAGCCAGACATTGTGCAGCTAGAGGGCTTCTGGTGTTTTAAACCCAGGGATAGCAGGTACCTGTGCTAAAATAATATTTTACACAAATAAGGAATTCCCACTGGATGCTCTGAATTCCATCCCATGCCGTGAGCACTGTTGAAAACAGTGGCCAATTCCTCTGCTTCCACAAGGTAGGTCTCAGAGTAGCGTTTATCTAGTTATTAGACCATGGTGTGGAGACACTTGGAACTCTGTCAAGTTGATAAAATATATTTTACAGCTGGTAACTTCATGCTATGAGCAAGGTCCTTATATGTTATCAAATGCACATGATAGCTACACACATGCATATGTAATATTCATTAGAGAGATTTAGAATTCATCCAGAGACTATGAGTGTGCTGCACTGTGCTTTCTGGTGGTAGAGATAAGTTTGTACCTACTCTTTTGTCTCCTGTGTAAGTACGTACAATCACACACGGCTTAGAACAGCAATAGGTTCTGAGAAATGCATGGTCAGATGATTCTGTTGCTATGTAAGCGTCCTAGAATGCATTGATATAGTCCTTGATGATACAGCCTACTATACACCCAGGCTATATCGTTTAGCCTGTTACTCCCAGGCTACAAACCTGTATAGCATGTTACTCTACTGAATACCGTGAGGAACTGTAACACAATGGTAAGTATTTGTATATCTAAATATATCTAAACAGAATAGGTAGAATAAAAATATAGTATACAAGATTAAAAAGAAAATAGTCCCTCTGTATGGAATACTTACTGTGAATGGAGCTTGCAGGAGTAGCAGCTCTCTGGGTGAGTCAGTGAGTGAGTGGTGAGTGAATGTGAAGGCCTAGGACGTTACTCTACACTACTGTAGATTTTATAAACACTGGACACTTAGGCTATACTAACATACACAAACATTTTCTTCAATAATACATCAATATTAACTTGCTGTAACATTTTTATTTTATAGTCTTTTTTTTTTAACTTTTTGAGTCTTTTATAATAATACTTAAAACATAAAATCCACATGAGCCCAGGCCAGCACAGGATCAGGATGATCAATATCACTGCCTTCCACTTCCACATCTTGTCCCACGGGAAGGTCTCCAGGGCCAGTAACATGCCTGGAGCTGTCATCTCCTGTGATAACAGTGCCTTCTTATAGAAAAGCTCCCGAAAGACTTCCTGAAGTTGTTTTAAGTCAGCTTAAAAAAAAAAATAAGTAGGAGTACAACCCAAAATAAAGATTAAAATTATAGTATGTTAAACACGTAAACCAATAACATAGTAGTTTAGGATTGTTGTCAAGTACAGGCATACCTCATTTTATTGTGCTTCATGGATAGTGGGTATTTTACAAATTGGAGGTTTGTGTCAACCTTGTGTGGAGCAAGTCTACTGGTTTCATTTTTTCAACAGCACGTGCTTACTTCATGCCTCTGTGTCATATTTGGTAATTCTCAAAATATTTCAGACATTTCCATCATTATTATTATCTGTTGTGGTGACCTGTGATGAGTGATCTTTGATGTCACTATTACAAGTGTCTTGGAGTAGCACGAACCGGCCCATAGGAGACGGCAAACTTAATGGATGAGTGTTGTGTGTGTTCTGACTGCTCCACCCACTGGCCCACCCTCTCCTTGGACCTCCCCATTCCCCAAGATGTAACAAGATTGAATTTAGGCCAATTAATACCTCTATAATGACCTCCAAGGGTTCAAATAAGAGGGAGGGTTGCACAACTCTCACTTTAAAATAAAAGCTAGGAATGATGACGCTTGGTGAGGAAAGCAAGTGGAGAGCTGAGAGAGGCTGAAACCCGGGCCCCGGGTGCATACAAATAAAAAGTTCTTGCAATGCCAGTTACTCGGGAGGCTGAGGCAGGAGAATTGCTTAAACCTGAGAGAGGGGGTGGTTGCAGTGGGCAGAGATCATGCCTCTGCACTCCAGCCTGGGCGACAGAGCAAGACTCTCTGAAAAAAAGAAAAAACTTATTGAAGGAGAGTATAAGTGCTATTCCAGTGAACACATGAGTGATAAGAAAGCAAAACAGCCTTATTATGGACATGGAGGAAGTTTGAGTGATCTGGATAGAAGATCAAACCAGTCATAAGATTCTCTTAAGCCAAAGCCTAATCCAGAGCAAGGCCCTAACTCTCTTTGATTCTGTGAAGCCTGCGAGAAGTGAGGAAGCTGAAGAAGAAAAGTTGGAAACCAGCAGAGGTTGGTTCATGAGGTCAATGGAGAAAAGCCATCTCCATGACATAAAAATGCAAGATGAAGCAGCACGTGCAGATGGAGAAACTGCAGCAAGTTCTCCAGAAGATCTAAGAACATTGACAAAGGTCACTCTATTGTTTTCAATTTAGACAATACAGCTCATATTGAAAGAAGATAGGACTTTCATAGCCAGAGAGGAGAAGTCAGTGTTGGCTTCAAAGCTTCAAAGGATAGGACAACTCTTTTATTAGGGGATAATGCAGCTGGTGAGCTTCAGTTGAAGCCAATGGTCATTTATCATTTTGAAAATCCTAGAGACCTTCATAGTGATGCTAAATCTATCCTTTTTGTGCTCTAGAAGTGGGTTAACAAAGCCTGGATGACAGCGCATCTGTTTACACTATAGTTTAGTTTATACAGTACAGTAGAGTGAATACTTTAAGCCCATTGTTGAAATTTACTGCTCAGTGACAATGCACCTGGTCACCCAAGAGCCCTGATGGAGACGTACAAGATGAATGTTGTTTTCATGCCTGCTAGGATGACACGCAGTCTTCAGCCCATAGATCAAGGAGTAATGCTCGCTTTTAGGTCTTACTATTTAAGAAATGCACTTTGTAAGGCTACAGCACCACAGAGAGTGATTCCTCTGATGGATCTGGGCAAAGTAAATAGAAAACCTTCTGGAAAGGATTCACCATCCTAGACATCATTAAGCACATTCAAGATTTGTAGGAGGAGGTTAAAATATCTACATTAACAGGAGTTTGGAAGAAGTTGATTCTACCTCTCATGGATGACTTTGAGACATTCAGGGCTTCAGTGGAGGAAGTCACTGTAGAGTGGTGGAGAACAAGAATTACAAGTGGAGGCTGAAGAGGTGGCTGAACTGCTGAAATCTCTTGGTAAAACCTGAATGGATGAGGAGTTGC
This sequence comes from Colobus angolensis palliatus, assembly GCF_000951035.1. Lineage (NCBI taxonomy): Eukaryota > Metazoa > Chordata > Mammalia > Primates > Cercopithecidae > Colobus > Colobus angolensis. Next base: position 2,760,172 of record NW_012116121.1, on the reverse strand, counting down.
TTCTCAGATGAGCAAGGAAGGTGGTTTCTTGAGATGGAACCTATTCCTTATGAGAATGCTGTGAGCATTTTTGAAATGACAATGAAGGGTTTATAATAGGACATAAACTTAGAAGACAAAGCAGCTGCAGGGTTTGAGAGGATTGACTGCAATTTTGAAAGAATTTCTACTGTGGGTAAAATGCTATGAAACAACATTGCCTGCCACAGAGAAACCTTTCGTGAAAGGAAGAGTCGATTGATGTGGCAAACTTAACTGTTGTCTTATTTAAGACATTGCCACAGCCACCCCAACCTCCAACAACCACTATCCCGATCAGTCAGCAGCCACTGATGTTGAGGCAAGACCCTTTACCAGCAAAACGATGATGATTTGCTAAAAGCTCAGATGATTGCTATAGCAATTTTTATCAAGAACACATTTTAAATTAAGGTAGGTACATTTTTTAAACATAATGCTATTGCACACTTAATAGACTACAGTATAGTTTAAACCTAACTTTTATATGCACTGGGAAATTTAAAAAAAATTTGTGATCTTTGCTTTATTGTAGTGGTATGGAACCAAGCCCACCATATCTCCAAGGTGTGCCTGTGTGATGCCCTGTGCATAATTATATGTGCTATACTTTTATACAACTGACAGTACAGTGGGTTTGTTTACAGAAGCATCTGCACAGACACAGGAGGACTGTATTTTTAACTAGCTGGGTCAGAAGGGAGATGCAATCTGTTGTCAGGTAATACCCGAATCCATGCGATTTTGCCTCAGACTCATTGAATCACGGGACTGAAATGTTTGAAGATCAGAGTCCAAATACTCACTCCTATCACTCCTAGCAAAAAGCACACCAATTGGTTGTCTAGGTTGACTACACTGTGTCTGGATATGTTTAGTAAGAGTAGATCTGTCATTTCCAGAGACAATTCATTTCTTCTTTTCATAGGTTGGCCTAATGTAAATTTTGTCTTGATTGAATATTCAAAACACCAGTTTCAAAACAATTAGGTTAACCTGGAGCAGTGATTCGATCACATTGCAATACAGTCTACATGTATTTAACTGTCGAGTCATTTAAATGAGTTTCGAGCAGACTGAAATATCAATCTAAAATATTCAGATTTTTAGCAATCTATTCTAATGAAGAGTGACTTTCTAAAATTGTTTGTTTTTAAGACGGTCTTCCCAAGGCTTTCTCCCAATAAAGGACTAACAAACAGAAAAAGCTCAAAGTAAAGCTGGCAAGGCTATCAAAGAGCAAGAGAGAGCACTGGGTGCTGGCCTGGAGAGTGAGGACCCCATCTGAGCCCCGCCTCTCTCAAGCTGGCTGGTTGGCCCCTCGCTCAGCGGGATGAGCAGTGGGCACAGTCCACCTTGGAGTGAGGATAAGTGTCTCATGAGAAAGGGCCTCTTCCTTCCAAGTGCCTTACAGCTAGAGAACTTTCATAAAAGGAAACTACACACCCAGACAAAGCAATGCACAGACTGAGTGTATGAAGAAATGGCATGAAGGTTGTCATTTCCTATGGCAGCCATTGGCCTCCCAACAGCAGATATTCCCTCCCAAGATCCAGCTCTAGCTCGCAAGCCCACAGGACCCCACACCCATGGCCCCCATCTGGCATGGGAGGAAGCCTATTTGCCACCGAGGTACAGAGAGCTCTCCCTAAACTGGGCAGAGTAAAACCCGAGGAGCAAATCCAGCCCCCTGACTGTTTTTCAACTAAAAATGATTTTACAGATAAACATTTGCAATTAATTTGATGATTAAAAACTTTAACTTTGAACCTCAGGTAAACGAATGTTACGCTACAAAAGAATGACGGTTTTCTCATGAGCAGTAGAGCTAAAACATTGTACTCAATCCTTTTTCTTGTATTTTCAGTTTCATCAAAAATCTGTGGAAATGTGTTTTTTCTTTTGTTACATAAATACCAGGATAATGTCTACAATTTTGCCATTTGGCCTGCAAAACCTGAAATATTTACTCTGCCCTTTACAGAACAAAGCTTGTGGACCCCTGGTTTAAGCAGCATCTGGTCACTCAGCAATATAAGGATCAGTTGATCAGATGCAGAGGAGATTAGTTAGAAGGGAATGAGACAGAGCAAAACAGTGGATGCCTTAATTGCTTATAACAAAAGCATAAGTGAATGCCATTACTGCGATTGGAATTTATCCAGGATGTTAGGATCAACTCAAAATGCCAGGAGCTCTTTCATGTCCCTGAGTGCTCCGTTCTTTACTTTTATATCCTTTCCAAAAGACAGAGCTCCTCCATGCCAGGTTATTGGCTGGATATGACAATAGTAAATCTCCCGTGACACTTCCAGCAGCACATAAGAAGACAGTTCTCAGAAATGACCGATAATTGACCCTGTGCGACCTGCCTGAGCGTGTGAGGTCTCACTGGCTCTAACATTAAGTATAGAATTATTTCCCAATAGATACTTTGCATGTAATGCTATTCAACTATTCAGAAAATGAACAAAATAGAGTCAAGGAAGAGAATAGACTCCTTTTTATCTCCCAGTGATAAATGAAATTGAGTTTTGACCAGTTGATGGAAAAATTACCTCTTATTTCTAAAATCAATGATGACATAATTAGATTTAGCAAATGGATTTTTTTTTTTTTTTTAAAGTGGGGGAAAAAAAGTCCTTTAAAGTCACCAGGTCTATTTTCTATAGTTAAGCTAGGAGAATTCCCTGATCTGAATTTTCCAGAGTTTTGTTCAGTTTAATAAAAGAGTTTAACTTTGTTTTATCAGTATTGCTCCATAGCAAATCACCACAAAATAAATGATCACTTAAAGCAATGGCGATTCCGTATTTCTCAAGCGTCCTTGGGTTGACTGTCTGGTTCTCATGGCTGCAGTCAGCGGGTGGCTGGGCTGGGACTGGGTGGTTGAGCAGGGTTGTTCTCACACCGGTGGAACCTTAGCAGGGTGGGCCCAGGAGGCTGAGCCTCTCTCCTTCCACGTGGGATGTTATTGCAGCTTCCACCCAGTGTGGAGAGGCTTTTCAAGAGCAGAGGCTGCAAGATCTCTTAGAAGCAGAGGTCCGGAGTCACTCGGTTTCATTTCTGCTACATTGTGTTGGTCAAAGCTGGTCACAGGGCTAGCAAAGGATCAAGGGGTAGATGAATAGACTTTACATTCTACTGAGAGGAGCTTCAAATAACTTGTGGCCATTTATAACCTCTCACACTTTTATTCTAATTCATTATCATCACGGATCCTGAGATAGTAGGTAATACTCTATAAAAATGCCTGACAGTTCCTTGAAGGTCTTGTGCAATGCTAATGCAAGCAACTAAGTGGCTTTAGCAGGAAAAGCATCAGAAATAAGACAGAAAACACCATCTTCTATTTAACAAAATTATGGAACAGATGCATTTAGAATTCTGTATGCAATTTGCTCCATTTGCTCAACTTGCTGTGGAAAGAGTTTTGTATTGAAAGGCCAAAGGCTTCCCTTCCCAGATCCACTATTTGCTAGCTGTGCAATATTGGGTTAATTAATTAAACCCTCTTGCCTTTGTTTTCTCTTCTCTGAAACAGGAATGAGACTAGTGCCTATGTCATAGAGCTCCTGGAGGACAAAGGGAGGCAATAGATATATTGCATCCAGCATAGTGCTTGGCACAGAATAGATCCATACTAAATATTAATCATAATTATTCTCATGTTCCTGTTATCGTCATTGATTAGTTGGTACAACTAACTAAATCAGAAAATCAAGGCTCTTAAATGCCATGATCTTAGCATTTACTTATTCCAGTCTGCTTGATTTTAAAATCTGGTTTTGCAATGGTTCTTTTGAGTAGCTGGATAGACTAGGTTACAGAGCGGGTAGAGAGAAAGACAAACAGCCACAAAATATAGCAAAGTTTGTTTTTTACTCATTAAACATCTAGTGGGGGTGCAGGCAGCTTTCCAAGGCAGATAAAGTCCACGTAGTGACTCAGAGATCCAGGGTGCACTGGCAGCCTAGACCTAGTCACTTAACACAAGCCCTCCTTGTTCACTACGCCAGGGGCAGAGAGAGCAGAGGATCACCAGGTTTTACACTGCTTCAGCCTGGAAGTAATGCCATCATCTCAGCTCACATTTCATTGCCTGCAGCTAATCTTGTGACCCATGTAAGTGTGGGATGGTGCAAAGTATGACTGGAAGAGTGTTCCCAGGGAGGAGAAAGTGAGCTGGATTTAGTGAACACAGAGCATGCTCTCCTTCATACTAGTGATTCAGTCTGTGCTTCGTTCCACAATTTCCTGAATTGGTTCTTCTCACTGTTGATAGTTCTGAATGGCAGCCAGTTCTGCTTCATATGGCATGTTGGTCTGCAGCATTTCCCTTTGGGATTATACAGGATGACACTATTCTCTCTCCCATAGGAGGTATTCTGGGATGTAAGGAAGACAGAAGGACATGACAGCCCAGTCGATTGGTGTATTAGTCCATTTTCATGCTGCTAATAAAGGCACACCCGAGACTGGGAAGGAAAAGAGGTTTCAATAGACTTGAAGTTCCTTGTGGCTGGGGAGGCCTTGTAATCATGGTGGAAGGTGAAAGGCACGTCTTACATGGTGTCAGACAACAGAAGAGAGCTTGTGCAGGGAAATTTCCGTTTTTAAAACCATCAGCTCTCATGAGATTTATTCACTATCATGTGAACAGCATGGGAAATACCTGCCCCTGTGATTCAATTACCTCCTAGCAGGTGCCTCTCACACATGTGGGAATTCAAGATGAGATTTGGGTGAGGACATAGCCAAACCACATCATCGCACCCCTGGTGCCTCCAGAATCTCATGGTCTCACATTTCAAAACCAATCATGCTTTCCCAACAGTCCCCCAAAGTCTTAACTAGTTTCAGCATTAACTTGAAAGTTCACAGTCCAAAGTCTCATCCAAGACAAAGCAAGTCCCTTCCTCCTATGACCTGTAAAATCAAAAGCAAGTTAGTTACTTCCTAGACACAATGGGGGTACAGGCATTGGGTAAATACAGCCATTCCAAATGGGAGAAATTGGCCAATACAAAGGGGCTGCAGGCCCCATGTAAGTCCAAAATCCAGTGAGGTAGTTAAATCTTAGAGCTCTAAAATGATCTCCTTTGACTCCATATCTCACATCCAGGTTACACTGATGCAAGAGGTGGGTTCCAATGGTCTTGCATAGCTCTGACCCTGTGACTTTTCATGGGCTGGGGTTGAGTGTCTGCAACTTTTCCAGGCAGATGGAGCAAACTGTTGGTGGATCTACCATTCTGGGCTCTGGGGGACAGTCTTCTCACAGCTCCACTAGGCAGTACCCCAGTAGGGAGTCTGTGGGGGGCTCCAACTCCCCATTTCCCTTCCACACTACCCTAGCAGAGGTTCTCTATGAGGGCCCTGCCCCTGCAGCAAACTTCTGTCTGGACATCCAGGTGTTTCCATACATCTTCTGAAATCTAGGTGGAGGTTCCCAAACCTCAGTTCTTGACTTCTGTGCATTTGCCAGCTGAACACCATGTGGAAGCTGCCAAAGCTTGAGGCTTGCACCTTCTAAAGCCATGGCCTGAGCTCTACATTGGCCCCCTTTCAGCAATGGCTGGAGTGGCTAGGACAGATGGCACCAAGTCTCTAGGCTGCTCACAGCACAGGGACCCTAGGCTGGGCCCACAAAACCACATTTTCCTCCTAGGCCTCCGGGTCTGTGATGGGAGGGGCTGCCGTGAAGACCTCTGACATGCCCTAGAGACATTTTCCCCATTGTCTTGGGGAATAACATTTGGCTCCTCATTATTTATGCAAATTTTTGCAGCGGGCTTGGATTTCTCCTCAGAAAATGGGATTTTCTTTTCTATTGCATTGTCAAGCTGCAAATTTTCCAAACTTTTATGCTCTACTTTCCTTATAAAAATGAATGCCTTTAACAGCACCCAAGTCACCTCTTGAATATTTTGCTGCTTAGAAATTTATTCTGCCAGATTCCTTAAATCATCTCTCTCAAGTTCAAAGTACCACAAATCTCTAGAGCAGGGGAAAAATGCCTCCAGTCTTTTGCTAAAACATTAACAAGAGTCACCTTTGCTCCAGTTCCCAACAAGTTCCTCATCTCTGTCTAAGACCACCTCACCCTGTATTTCATTGTCCATGTCATTTTGGTCAAAGCCATTCAACAAGTCTCTAGAAAGTTCCAAACTTTCCCACATTTTCCTGTCTTCTTCTGAGCCCTTCAAAATGTTCCAACCTCTGCCAGATACCCAGTTCCAAAGTTGCTTTCACATTTTCAGGTATCTTTTCAGCAGTGCCCCATTCTACTGGTACCTGTTTATTGTATTAGTCCATTTTCATGTTGCTGATAAGGCCATACCTGAGGCTGGGAAGAAAAGGAGGTTTTAATGGACTTACAGTTCCACGTGGCTGGGGAGGCCTCACAATCATGACAGGAGGTGAAAGGCACATTTTACATGGGAGCTGACAAGAGCAAAGAGCTTGTGCAGGGAAACTCCCATTTTTGAAACCACTAGATCTCATGAGACTTATTCACAGCACAGGAAAAACCTATTCCCATGATTCAATTATCTCCCACCAGTTCCCCCCAACAACACGTGGGAATTCAAGATGAGATTTGGGTGGGGACACGGCCAAACGGTATCAGTCGGTGATGTGTAACATGGCTTACAGGGATCACGGTCCTGTCTATGGCAGCCATGGTACCCATCTCGTTCCAAGTCTTCTTCTCTATAATTTAACCCTCATTTATGACTTCAACTATTGTGAGACCTCAAGCAAAATCTCATAAAAGAAGTATGGGTCTCAATGCTTTCCTCAAAGGGAGTGTTAAGTTCTAAGTTCTACTCACTATCTATTGCTACAGAACAAAGAACCTCAAATTTAGCAGCTTACAAGGACATCCATGTATTAACTCACCATTCTGTAGGTTGAAAATCCAGGTAGACTTATCTGCATTCTCTGTTTAGGGTCTCACAAGCCCAAGTTAAGGTGCCAGCTGGGCTGGCCTCTTATTTGGAGACTCTGGGGGAGATGCTGCTTCCAAGCTCATCCAGGTGGTTGGAAGGATCCAGGTCCTTGCTGCTGTGGGACTACAGTCTCATTTCTTTGGTGGCTGTTGGCCAAGGCCACCCTCTGCTGCTGCAGACTGCCACGTTTCTTTACTCAAGGACACCCGCTTGTGTTGCTTCCTTCTCATGCTTTCAATCCCGTCAGCCTCTACTTCCACCTCCAGCTGAATAAACTCCACTGTGAAAGGGCTCACCTTTTATGGCATGGATCAGGCTGACCCGGATCTTCTGCACATCCACCCTTCACATCAGTGCATACAGCAGTACATCCTTGAATAACCAGGGATCGGGGCCCTTGGGACCATCTTTAAAATTCTGACTGCCACTTACACTAACTGTCCTATATCTTAACTTCATAATAACAATAGCTAGTACTTACATAGTGCTTACAGTGAGCCAGGCACCATTCACAGAAACCCCATGAAGTGAGCCCTATGTTTCTCAATTGATTAATGAGGAAACTGATGCACAGTGGAGTCCGGTTTTTGGCTCAGATCAGACAGCATCATGTTGTGGAACAGTCTGGCTCCGCCTCTGTCTTCCTGCCCACACCACACTGGGTTCCTCTCCACTGAGCTCTGGGCACAGCTTGTGTACTGAGACCGGAGGAATCGACCTTAGCTTTTCTCTACACGATACTCTTTCTAAACCCACCTTCTATCTGGATGGGGCCATGGGATAATCAAGATGCAGAAAGGCGTTAGTAGGTGATTGGATCATTTCATTCTAATTGGCAGAAAGTGGTGGAAATAGAACAGACTCAATACATAAAGAGTAGGTTTGTCTTCTTGCTTTTTAAATTTTAATTTAATTTAATTCGTTTATTTATTTTGAGGTGGAGTCTTACGCACCCTATCACCCAAGCTGGCGTGCAGTGTCATAATCTTGGCTGACTGCAACCTCCACCTCCCAGGTTCAAGCAATTTTCCTGCCTCAGCCTCCTGAGCAGCTGGGATTACAGGCGTGCGCCACCACACCTGTCTAATTTTTGTATTTTTAGTAGCACACCATGTTGGCCATGCTGATCTCAAACTCCTGACCTCAAGGGATCGGCCCACTTCACCCAGCCAAGAACTTCTTGCTCTTTTAAAATATGAGCACAATTAAAATAGTACAATCAATGGAAAGATGATGGATAGATGACAGACAGACAAAGATAGAGGAGAGTTACTGAACAATTCTTCTCTGGTATTTTTCTGAGTCACTCTGAAAGTGGAGAAGAGTCGGTGCCAGGGAAGCACTGGGACAAGAGCTATGAGCATGTTCCCTTTGGCCTTGTGTTTGCTGGAGTCTGTGAGACCCATAGCAAATCCTCGTGGGAATTAACTCATACTAATGCCGTGATGCTTTCCAGAAAGCAATGCCTCAGCCCACGAAGCTGATGAAACAAGAAAGGATCACCCTTTCTCTCAGGCTCCTCTACTGGTTAAAAATAGAAGTGAGGTCAGGAGGCCAGGAAGGAACGCTGAGGAGAGAGCCCAGCGTTTTTTGGTTTTGGTTTTGTTTTCTTCTTGGACACTCAAATCCGCGATACCAGGCTAAGCAAACCAATAATCAAAACACATGTGGACATGAGGCATCCTGAAGGGAAACACACGCTCTCAGGCCCTGCTTTGGTTGGATTCCGCTCTTCCATTAGCTGTGCTGCTGTTAATGTTAAGCTGATATAGCTATAACCCTCCTTAAATAGCGTCCTGGGGGCGTCCTGAGTCCACAGGCACGCTGAAGGTGCAGTGCTGTCACGCATCTGTGCATTTAGGACGTTCACACAATGAGTCATCTATGAAAAGCCAGCGGATTTGTGAACAAAGAAAGTTCTAATTAAATCTTCACTTTGCTGCTCTGTAGCTGATGGTCAATGGACACTCCTATTTTTAATCTCATCTATTTTATACTAGGCTTTTGTTGCTTTTATTTGCATTTAACTGAACCCAGAAACTTGACAGTTTGTGACTTAATAAAATAGATTTGGAAACAAGACTTAAATCCATTTCTCTCCCTCTCCTTAAGTTCTAGGACACTCGAAAATGTGCTTATAAAAATGATCATTTGGCTTGGTATTTTGGTCCGTTCCTAGTAAAAAAAAGTGAATTAATCTTAATAATTGCAAAGAAATCATATATGGAGCAGTCCTCGGAAGAGGAATTACTCAAGGACAGTGGTTTTCATTAAAAAGTTAACATTTATCTTATTATAGTAATTACCTTATCGCAGTAAATTGGTGATATTTTCCTACTCCTTCAATGAGACAGCATAGGTTCACTGCAGTAAGATGCTTTGGAAGTTATTAACAAGCATCATGTGAATTTTTAAAAATTTGATTTTAAAAAGGCAAAAACACACTTTACTTTCTCTGTATGTAACAACATTAAGTTATAAAACTGTCATCAGACATTACCTATCTGTCTTCTAAATGACTATCCTTTGAGATATGACCATACCAGTTGTATTTGTTATCAGGTAAAATATTTTCTGGTTTTGACTTCTTCCTTTAGGAAAGAAATATCACCTGAAGTGAAAGACTTTGTGCCCATCTGCAACGGCTCAGTGAATTCTAAGATATCTCAGAAAATTGCCAAACTCAATGTTACTTATATTCATGACAAGTCATCGGAAACACAAAGATGTTAATGCACTTATTTAAAATTCCGTGGTGAGATCATGGTGAAGTGAAGAGTGGAATCTGTGTCTCCTGGCTCTTAGTGTTCTTTCAATGTGTCCATTACTAATGTGTGTGTGTGTAAAACACCTTTATGTTTGTGGCTAAGATAACCACATGGGGGCTGGAAGGGCTTTGACCTCCAATCTCTAATCATCCCGAAGAAACCACAGGGCATTTTAACTGACTCTTCTTGTCTCATTCGCTCTGCGACAAGTTTGTACAAAGGTTGTTTGCCCCTGACTGGTCCAGCCCGTCTGCATCCCTGGTCCTGAAGCTGCATACGCTGGGTTGCCTGTGAATCTATCTCGACATGAAAGGCCTTTCCGTGTGTGCTCACCTCCATGCCAGTGACTCAGCTAGAACCTTTTTACCTCATCATTGGAGGTGCAGATTTGCCACTTAATAACGAGTCTACTTCCTAGTTGATGCTGGTAAGATGTTCAAGAAACCGTCAGTGAAGACTGGAAGGTGTCACCAAATTCCAAGTCATGCACTTATGTGGCGCTGGGTAGATCAAGCAGAATGTCTCTGAGCAACACTATTCAGCATCAGTGCTGAATCCTCCTTGTAGGATCCATCTCCAGAGGAGTGATCAATCTCAGTTCCTTCACGATGCTATTCCAGCAAGATGAAACTCCATGCATTTCCTCAGGTGGGTAATACCAGCATGGATGACATGAATGTTTTCTCTCCATTAGGCCAAGGCGGTCCACTGGTCTGCTTGCTCAGAAACTCCTCCTGGGGATGTAGAAAGTCATCTTGTCAGGCACATGTTCTCATCAGGCTCCTTAACTGCTTTAAGAGGATCCTAATTCTCCTCCCAGTGAGGTTGACTAGTAAAGCATGTGACTGTGCCCTTATCGGCCATACAGAGTAATCACATATTAGGTATTGCCCAAGAAGCATAACTTCAAACTTGTTGCTGCTATGGGCTCACCAAGAGCCTGGTCTGAAAGACACGCCATCCAAACTTTTTGGTGCTTTAAAATCTACTTCTGAATTAATTGGACCAGCAGGGACCCACATACCCAGACCGCAGTTTTTCTGCCCCTGTAGCAGCTAGTGCTCATCACAGGATGAGACTCGGTGCATTTCCTTAGGCAGGTAATAGCAGCACCTGTGACACATGTGTCTTCTTGCCGTTAGGCCAAGGTGGTCCATCTGCTCTACCTGCTAGCATGCTCCTCATGGGGATGTAGAAAGCCATCTTCCCAGAAAGAATGTTCTAAGAAATGTGTCCCATGAACACATTGTAAGGTGTAATGTTAGGAAGCAACTGAGGCTCATACTGCACAGTGTCTTTTTTCTGTACATGCATGAAAAACAGTCCTTACTCATTGTAGTGGCAGAAATGATTATGCTTCTCACAAGCAAAGATTTCTTTTTCAAAAAACACAACGAGTTACGTACGTGGTGACATTCCTTTCTTTGCATTGGCAGCTGCTGCACTCATGGCCGTATTTGTAGCCAACCCTGAAAGGTGCAGGCATCGGGCAGGCTACGGCACCTTATGTTACTAACTTCACTTACCTTTATTTTTCTTTCCTAGAATTTTCTCACCCACTTATTTTATGTCACTTTGTTGTGTTGTTTATATTTTTGTAGGTTGGCTTAGATTCCTTTTGGAAGAAGGCAAATAAAAGAGGAAATAAAGATGCCACAGATAAATTCCTGCCAATGTGTTGCATATATAGGACACTTAATGCTGGGGGAGAAAACTGCTTAATAAGCCATCTAGACATGTAGAAATATAGAACTTGAAGTGTGGCTAATTGCCACTCCTAGTGACAGTTTACATCTGGATGAGACTGGGCGGTGATGACATGCAGGACTAATACACTGTGTTTCATATCACTGGAAATCTGCCATCCTGGAAGGCCCTTCAGGTTGACTTACATGTAGCATATCTACTTTGTGTTTTCAATGAGCCAACAAACATCAACTAACTCTTTAGGCTCTGAAAAATTTTAGCATATGATGGTCGTGGGGGAGGTTGTCTGAAAGTACGGATACCCTCGTTCTTTCACCTGAAAATGAGGGTGGGTTGGGAGAAACCATCCCCTTGCTTTTAATCCAAAGCAGAACTTCAGCGCTCTGTCTGTAAGCAATAACTGGGCAAACACAGAAACAAAAGTAATGCTGTCTCCTTCACCTTCGGTCGAGCCAGGAAGTCACGTGGATGTGGGCAGCTGAATTCAGCCGACCTATAGAACCCTGTGCATCCTCATGCCAGTAGCCCAAGTGCCCCACCTCATATGAGCAAGAATCAAGAAAGGACAAAGAATTCAGTTTCTTTCACAGAATTCCTCTCAGCATTAGCCTCAGCAATGTGCCTTCATGATCTCTTTGTGTGTGCCGTTATTCTTTTCTTCTCTTCTTTTCTTTTCTTCTTTTCTCTTCTCTTCTCCTCTTCTCTCTCTCCTTCCTTCCTTCCTTCCTTCCTTCCTTCCTTCCTTCCTTCCTT
>NW_012116121.1:2741860-2747807 GCF_000951035.1 Colobus angolensis palliatus | reverse complement strand
TTTCTTTCTTTCTTTCTTTTCAATGGAGTATTGCACTGTCGCCCAGGCTGGAGTGCAGTGGCGTGATCTTGGCTCACTGCAACCTCCACCTCCTGGGTTCAAGCGATTCTCCTGCCTCAGCTTCCTGAGTAGCTGGGATTACAGGTGCTCGCCACCACGCCCAGCTAATTTTTTGTATTTTTAGTAGGGACAGGGTTTCAATATGTTGGCCAGGCTGGTCTTGAATTCCTGACCTTGTGATCTGCCTGCCTCGGCTCCCAAAGTGCTGGGATTACAGGTGCGAGCCACCGTGTCCGGCCGTGCCATTATTATTTTCATATGTGCAGTATGATGTGCCTTCTAAGCACTATATAGAAATAAGAATAAGGCACAGGCTTTTCCTAGCTTATTCACAGACTAAATTTGATAGACAGATAAAATCCAAAGGTGAGTAAATTATGAAAATATACTTCACTGTATTTGCCAACTGAGAAGTTGCGTTGGGGAGTAATGTTATTTTAAATTTTCAATAACGCAGAGAGGGAGAGGCAGACACTGTTTTCACATCAAGATTCACTTTCCTGAGGGGCAGCGTTCAAAGAGAAATGTAAGACTTGCAGGCAGTGGAGAGGAGCATGCAGGGCAGCGTGCCTTCTGGAAAACCAGGGTTCAGTCTGCGACGAGATGATGCTTCAAACGGCGGCGCTGGCCACGTTTCTCACCTCTTCCGTTTGCATGTTCCTCTCTTTTGTTTATCAGCTCGTAGACGTTTCAGTATGCCTCTGTACCCCAGAAAGGGGAACACCACAAAAGGAGAAGGCAAGGAAACCCTAACTCAAGTTCAAGGCTGACCTGTCTTTGAGACTCTCTTTGACCCTTGGACTCAATGAGGAAATATACATCCGGAGGCCTGGTGAACATAAGTCCCTAACTCACTCACAGTTGGAAAAGCCACTGTTTTCTTCCTGCCCTGATGGGGAAGTTTCAGGAAGGTTGCAGCTAAGATGAGGGGCTGACAGGCGAGCGGGTCAGCACTGGAGGGTCGACTGCGAAAAGAGTTGGTCAATACTTCTCGCCGGGGCACCCTCTCTTTGGTTGCTCAGACCTTCCTCCTCCACATATATTAGGGAAGACGGAACAATACAGGGTCCAGGAAAGTTCTTACCACTCCAAGTTTAATATGAAAAAAATAACTCAATCTATTTTAACTACTACCATTATTATTAACTTAGTTTTACCTTTGGCATTCTGGCCCTTGGAGCAATTAAGAAGCTATAATAAAGGTAGAATAAAGTATTTGAATTTGTTGAGACTTCATTGACTCACACTTTTCCTGTCTGTCAAAGCAGCAGCGAATCTGAATGGCAACCTGACAGCTACTTTTCAAGCCCTAGATTCTCACACTTCCACCAGCCTTGGGCCTAGGATATGCTGGAAACTTGGAAGGCGGAACCCACTGCTCCATGGTGCTTCTCACGCTGTAAATAAGTGAGAGAAAGACCTATGTCAATTGTAGCTCTATGTCAACTGCACATATTCAAGACACACAAATTGATATAAGCTTCAGAACAAGAGATGCAATAAAATGAGCCCTATTTTAAAGAATTGAGACAGGGCAAGTAAAGCTTTGAAAAGCATTTCCAAATAAAACTCATGACTAAAGCTCAGTGCCATCAGATACGTCATTGTCTTGCTTCTGGTAAGTATGGGGGAAATTTTCCAGGCTGGTAGAAGTTTAAAACCACTCTAAAAGATTGATGGATTACTCTCTAACTCACATTCCTTTCCAAGCAAGGAAAGAACTATTTTTAAAAACCCACCTGACCTAGAATCTGTTTCTATTAAATGCCAATGCTCCCATATTACCACTGAGATCTTAATAGACATGACGGGACATTATATCTTGTCATGCAGGCCACTGAAAACTGTTTTTCTTATTTCTTTTGTGTTAGGAAAGAAACATTTCTACAGAAAAGCAGTGTTCTCTCTATAGCATCCATTACAAACAGCCTCTCAGACCTTTCAAGATCTTTCTATCTCTTCTGTTTCTTTAACTACTTTGTTCTTTCTGATACAATCTATTTGACTCTCAACATTTCAGTTTACAAAGAAACATGAATCACCAGGGGGACAGGAGAATCAAAATAACTTTTTTTCATTCCTTACATGCCTATCAAGATTGCTTTAGAGAAAGTGTAGCCATGGGATATGGCTGCAACATGGAAAACAAGTTAAGAGTGATGATTTATTTTTCAAAAACTGAGTGATTTATTTGAGCATTTTCTGTTTTCATATCTTTTTTCATCTGCTAAATAATATTATCCTCAAAATATAGTGTATGTGAAAAATACACCACATTAGTATCCTAATATAGCTCATAATAAAGGAAAAGTGTATTCCACCAATTGTAGTGTTTGGAATAGATGATAGAATTAATGCCGATCCTGTGGAAATAATGTTTAGAAATAGTCAATGCCAGCCTTGAGAATCAGTGTTCAAAATCTGAATTTGGTGTCCTTCCTTCTCCTCTTTCTATGGCAACCCCCCTGCCATGTCTTCATACTTGTGTCTCTCCTTTTCTTGTAAAGACATCATTCATATTGGAGTTGGGCCCACTGGAACCCAATGTGATCTCATTTTAATTTGATTACAACTGCAAAGACCGTATTTCCAAATAAAGTCATATGCACATGCTCCAGATGAGCGTGAATGTGGGGAACATTATTCAACCCCACGTAGTTTGCCTCTAACCCTGTCCTTCAAATGCTGACCTCCTCTCCTGCACAAACTCTCCTGCTTTCTGGAATTTCCCCCTACTGTATCCTTTTGAGGCCCATGCTGCTCAGGAGATCAACTTTTCAGATTGCTCCTTCCTGTGCTGTTCCTGAATATGCTTGCACTCTCAGGGAGCTAAGAGTAGAAGGATCCATGGGAAGGCTGAGACCACCACTGTGATATGTGCATGTTTGGAGAGACCGCCTCACACTGGGATGCACTAATGCAGTGCACTTCTTTCTCAGTGGTGGAATTTTCCACAGCTGGGGCTGTAGGAGGACTCGCTTTGTGGTTTAAGAGCTTCCTACAGCCCTTGTAAACCTATGGCAGATCTTTCCAGACTTAAAGATTTTTTGTTGTTGTGTTCTGGAGAGCTATGCAGATACTAGGAAATGTTTGAAAAAAGAATGAGCTAAATTAGGAAGACGGGAAGACAAAGAGAGAAAATGTCAATGCTTCATTTAAGGAAGGTTAGTACAGTTCACTGTACAATTTCACTACACAATTAAGGTTGTACCTAATATATTGGAATATTTAGCCAACTAAAGATCAGATAAGAAATGGAAAAATACTTGCCAATTATAATAAAATCATTTTCCTCCTGTGACTAAGCTATAGACTAGTAGTTAGGCATCTTTGTAAATACAGGGTGTCTCAAAACTATTATCTTAATTTTTCTTCCTTTTTGCTATCTACAGGTAGCATAAACTCAGTCTTCTTAAGAGTGAGTGGTACCGCTAAAATTAATCTTTCCTTAGATGGGAAGGAAAAATAATAACTTCAGTAAGCATTTATTAGTTAGCATTTACTAGCACAACAGCCCTGTGAAGCGTGTGCAACTATCATGCTCATTCTTTTTCATGGCAAGCTGAGGTCTACAGAGAATAAGTTACTTGTTCAGGGGTTCCCTAATAAGACACAGACCTGGGCGACGGCTCCTGTGTCCCTGCTCACAGGTTGCACGGGCTGAAGCCTGGATATGCCTTCTCTTTCCTTGACGTTGTGCAACTGAGAATTGACTCAGTTGCACAGTACACACATGCAAAGAATCTCAGGAAAAATCTGTGCAAATCCAAGGAGGGTTAAAAGACTTGCCTAGTGTCCCATCCTGGTGGGACTAGAAGCCAGGTGTTTTGATTGAAAGCACAACACCTTATTTACCACATTTGAAAAAATACTCATATTCACTTTCAGTGTTTTTGCGCTGGCCCACCCAAAATGTCTAGATCCATGACACACAAAATAACGTAGTGGGCAGAAAACATTATGACTTTCAAAATACCCAGACATTTAACAAACTAAGGAAAAGATAGGCTATGGCAAATTTCACATAAATAGGTTCTACTAATACTTCCATATTTTTAGTAATTTATCCTTCCAAAATTAGATTTTTTGCTTTCTGGAAACCTTGGTGAATTGTCATCATATGACCTACTTAGCGAACTGATATTCACTCAATATGATGTTTAATGGAAGGTTACCATATAGATAATGAATGTGAACAAATTAAAATACAATAAATTAAAATCAAAGTATTTGATAATACAGAAGCCATCTTAGGAGCCTTCAGTATCTCACATGATAGGCGATGGCGGAATATTTTGAAACAGTATCTCTTTCCCCAGTACTTAAAGTTCTCACTTTGTCTTTCCTTTCTCCACCAGCGAGGTTATTCTCTGAGTATTGATTTAGTTGGGGTGAAAGACCCCAGAGTCTCAAATGCCTAGGCTTTTAGCGGGAGGAAGAAAGGAGGATTGCAACTAAGACAAAAGGTTTGGAGCTTGCTGTCTGTTCAAACAAAAATGGGTAGCATTTGTCTAATGCTGCTTGCCAAGATGCTTTGCAGGGATCATCTCCTTTAATGCTCACAGTAACCTTCAGGTGTAAATATTACCGTTTTCCCCATTTTTAACCACATGGTGACGGAGGCGGAGGGAGCGGCAGTAACTTGCCCAAGGCTGCTCGTCTGCAACGAGGACCTGGCAGCCCGGCCAGTCGATCTCCGCTGGCGGAGCCGCATTCAGCCCTTTGAACATCTCACCTTGACCATCACATTAAGCATCTAGGTCTCTCCCTGCACCAGCCCCTGTCTCTCCATTGCTTCCTCCATGCTGCTAAACACTTACGTTTCTACAACTTATAAAATGACCATGCTCAGTGATGTCTTAAAACTCTTCTAGGAGCCTGTGAACAGCTCCCGGATGACCTCCAGAACCTCTGCCAAGCACAGAGGCCCTTCCTGGTCTGTTTAACCCAACTCTCCCTGCAACACAGTGGCCAGTTCTCACACGGTAGCCACCTTCTGTTCACCCACAGTGGCGGCTGTGAAATGTGTCAACCTGCCCAGGCTCAACGGTGTAGCCGCACCCCCTTTCTTCTGCGTTTCCCATAGGGTGGGAGCAGGGGCGGGGAGGGAGGCCGCTGCAGGCTGCTGTTCAGCTGCGGATCTTCCTGCCTTCTCGGGAGGCTCTGACTCCTGGATCAGGTGGGACACAGGCACACACACGTATGCCCATGTACACGTGTATGTGTGTGTGCATCTCGTTCTGCGGTAGAGAACTCTGGCTTCTGCAGCACCCACAGACACAGCAGAGGCAACAAGGACGCCACCACAGTCAGTCTTGGGGTCTCCTGGCTCACGCCTGTGGGCTCCACGTGCTCTTGCTGTCCCCATGGAAGCCGTATCCCCACTGCCTGCCCTGTGGGCTCCAACTCAGCGCCAGCTGTGCAAACAACAGGCTAGAGACACTGCTCCACCAGCATCCAGAATGACATACTGCCAAATCCCTGTAACAACTCCTTAAAAATGTGTGTGTATGTGTATGATGCATCTAATAAGAATTACATATGCACATGCATAATCATGCATGTAAGTATACATGTTTCTATTCATTGGTGTCTGCATGTTTCTGTGTCTGTGTGTGTCTGTGTATGCATCTGTGTGTGTATGTCTGTGTGTGCATGTCTGTGTCTGTGCGTATGCATCTGTGTGTGTCTGTGCACCTGTGTGTATATGCATATGTGTATGTGTATGCATCTGTGTGTGTCTGTGTGTATGAGCATGGCTATGTGTCTTTATGTGTCTGTGCGTCTGTGTTTCTGTGCATATGTGTATATGTGTATATCTGCAGCAAGTTTTTTAAAAAGGAGAAAATAGGCCAGATCCAGTGGCTCGTGCCTGTAATCCCAGCAA
>NW_012116121.1:2737657-2741305 GCF_000951035.1 Colobus angolensis palliatus | reverse complement strand
TATGTGTACATGTGTATGTGCGTATGTGTACATGTGTATGTGCGTATGTGTACATGTGTATATGCATCTGTGTGCATGTCAGTGTGTGCACATCTATGTGTCTCTGTGGGTCTGTGTGCATGTCTGTGCATGCATGTCTATGTGTCTGTGTGTATGCATCTGTGTGCCCGTGCATCTGTGTGTATATGCATGTGTGTACGTGTATGTGTGTATCTACATTTGTCTATGCCTATGTGTAGCCATCTCCTATAGTTTCTGCTTCTCTGGATAAATGCTGATGGGCAGACCCTCTGCTCTTTGATGCATGTGCTCTTCTCTCCTTTTGTGAGATCCAGTCCACACATTCTATCCCAGGAAAATCTGAACTATTTCCCTGACACATTATTATTATTATTTTTTTGAGATGGAGTCTCGCTCTGTCGCCCAGGCTGGAGTGCAGTGGCCGGATCTCAGCTCACTGCAAGCTCCGCCTCCCGGGTTCCCACCATTCTCCCGCCTCAGCCTCCCGAGTAGCTGGGACTACAGGTGCCCGCCACCTCGCCCGGCTAGTTTTTTGTATTTTTTAGTAGAGACGGAGTTTCACCGGGTTAGCCAGGATGGTCTCGATCTCCTGACCTCGTGATCCGCCCGTCTCGGCCTCCCAAAGTGCTGGGATTACAGGCTTGAGCCACCGCGCCCGGCCTCCCTGACACATTATAAAGACAATCATCCCCTTGTTTATGATGCCTCAGACCCTTTAAAGAACCCCATAGTATAACTTCTCCAAGCTTTCCTAAATCATTTACGGTTCAGTGTTCAATGGGTCTGAGGTCATCAGAGATCGTAGTTTATTTATCTTGCACCAGATCTTCTGGTACCATGCTTAATAAGCAGAAGGCAAAGTTTCCTCAGATGAGAACAAATGCATGATGGAGGGAGGAGTCAATGGGAAGATGGGTTGGTAGCTGCAGAGATGCTGAAAGCAATAGTTGAGAGAGTTGGATGGATAGGTATCATGTTTTATAGTATGAAGTTTGTTTTTGACATCAAAAGGCTAGATCAGCTCTCAAAGTTCAAGTAGTTTACTCAGATTATGGAAAAGTGAGAAGTTGGTTTCTAGTTTCATATTAATATGCTTAATTTTTTTCCAAATAACTTGTGAAAAGTTCATGACAAGCTTGGGGATACTTAAGATTATTTCCATATCCCCCAACCCACTCTTGCTGCTTATTTATTTGGACTTAAAAATGGCTTCATGTCCACCTTTGTAAGACAATTTTCTTTCCCATCAGAAGCCTACCACCCTCCCTCCATGTCCATACAGTAATCAATGACCCACAGTCATCCCAACCCACAAATCATCAGCTTTTCATCTTAGATTCACTCCACTTCTTACGTATGAACACATTTGTGCTACAAACAAGGCTGGCTGGTTTCTGTGAGGATTTCAAAATAAATTGGATATAGTGCGTCAACCACAGGCTTGCCATCTGCCGGAGAGACCACAAAACATGATATTCAAGGCAATACCACAGACACGTGCACCATTTTAGTTCTATCTTCTTAGAAGATAAACATTTAAGTCAGAGCTTTAAAAAGATTTTCTTTCATTTTGCATATCAGTGTCTAGGAAGGGATAGATGGTGGCACGGATGGCGATGGTGATGGGTGTGACCATGGTGAGGCTGACCCTGCGCTGTGCCCTGTGACACCGAGCACCTGGCAGTGTTGTCCATCCGAGCCCTCTCTGAGCTGCTGTTTTGGTGGAAAACTGAAGGCAGGGCCTTGGTCTTTGAGAAGGACAAACACCCGAACAGCCTGGAAATGATTTCCATTCTTTCCACTCCTTTCTCTGGGGGCCTGACCGCTTGCTTGGCCCTTCCTCTTACGATGGATCGATTCCTGGCCCACATTCCTGTCCCTTAGTCCTGCTGTTGAGACTTGCTCTTCCTGTCATAGAATGAAATCAGATCAGAATTCTCCAGAAATCCAAACCATCACAAGAAATACACACTAACAACAATATATTTCCCAGGAATCATTTTCACTAAATGAGTTTGCTAGTCTCTACCTTGATTGGCTAAAGCCATAATGCTCTACTTTATATATTTTGTTCAGTACATCTTTTATCATTATCCATGAAATTGAAACACATGAATTTAAAAACTTGAAGGAATATTTCCACTTCATGTGTCTTTCTCTTGCTACGTAGGGTTTTAAATGACAGGAATTATCTTTTATTCTTCTTTGCTTTTATTCCTAGTGCCTAATTGGATACTTGAAACATATTTTGTACCCAGTTGGTCTTCATTGAGTGGGAGAATGAAAGAGAATAAAAGAACAAATAAATGGCTTAATTCAACCTCTATTTTTATTTATTTGGCACATAGACCATCTTTTTATTAAACTATGAGTGTGGAAGAACTAAAAACTTTGTCAACTTTTTAAACATGTAAAGTTGCTATTTTTTAAAGTTTTAAGATAGATTATGAACCATGTCCTTATTCTTGGTAAGTTTTCCTCCTGGAATAAGGTGGTGATTCTCCTGCTGCCTACTGAGTGATTCTGCATTCTCCCTGCCCATTGTGCTGACAAGCACCTGACGACGCTGCCATTCATCCTCCCACTGTCCACAAACTTCCTTTCTGAAGAACAGAGGCAATGGCTGTGCCCTGCCATGACACTCCATGCCGGGGGCTTGAGAAATAGTCATTAGAAAGAGTGTTGGTCCAGGGATCAGAGGCATGGTAGCTATGGTATAAGCCTTTATTTGCTAAGACCTTTGCAAGACCAGACACACCAATGCAGTTTGAAATGAAAGTGCTGGCAGAGCCAAGCTTCCCCAAAGGCTCTGTGGGAGGATCCTGCCTCGCCTCTCGCCTTTGGGGGCTCCAGGCATTCCTGGGCTTGTGGCCATACTGCTCCAACCTCTGTTTCTGTGACCCCATGGTGTTCCTCTCTGTTTCTCCTTTCTTCTCTTTTTCTCCTTTTCTATTTCTTATAGGGACACCTATTACTGGATTTAGTGTCCACCTGGATCACCTGGGATGACCTTATCTCAAAATGCTCGATCACATTTGTAAAAGAAGGCCGCGTTCCCAGGTTCTGGAGGTTGAGGTGTGGGTCTGTCTTTGGGGGTCCCATCCGATGTTTCCTGCATGCTTGTGCTTCTTCCTCTCTCCACGTTTCAGTTTTCTCTTCAGTAAACCGGGATGAATGCATGCCTTATCTACCACAGGGGTGTTCACGGAGCCACCTCGGGTGCGGTATGAGAAAGCTCTGCAATGTTCAATGTAACTCAAATGTACCAAAAACCATAAATCACTAAAATCAGACAAAAGCTGCTAGATGCCATACTTTCCCTCAGCTACAGTCCTATTTCTCCATTCCCCTCCCGAGCTCACCTCCTCAACAGATTTCTACACATGAGAACTCTACCACTCCCCTCCCCAAGACGCCTCAGCCTTCTGCAGTTTGGGGCATCCCTTCCCAGCTCTCACCACCAGCTGAAGACTCCCCAAGGCTGCCGATGAACCCTGTGCTCCACTCCGAGAAGTCCCACCTCTGACTCATTACACTGAGCCTTTTTTCAGCCTTTCATACCTTTGGCCTTTTTCTTTGAAAAACTCCTCAAGATTTTCTTATTTTATGTTACTTTTTTTTTTTTTT